>NC_038045.1:25620954-25936452 GCF_002211085.1 Panicum hallii | reverse complement strand
TGGTTATTATTTCAGGGAGCTATGACGGTGACCGAGTACCGTGATCGATTCCTCCAGCTCGCTCGCTATGCCCCTGCTGAGGTCGCCTATGATGGCGATAAGCTGGAGCGCTTCAGGGAGGGACTCGATGACCACCTGGAGTACGCGCTTATGAACCACCGCTTCGACAACTTCAACCAGCTGGTTGATGCTGCCCTCAACACCGAGCGCAAGCGCCGGGAGATTGAAGACAAGAAGAGGAAGATGGCTCCTGCTGCGTCTGGTAGCAACACCCGGCCTCAGTACCAGTATCAGCAGCAGCAGAGGCAGATCCAGCAGTACCAGCAGTGACAGCAGCAGTACCCGCCTCGTCCTCAGCAGCAGCAGCAGGCGGGACAGGGCCAGAGGCTTCCAGCGCCTCCGGCACGCTCTGCTCCACCAGTTCCACCAGCTCCGCGGCAGGGAGTGCCTACCCCTCCTGCCGGGCAGCAGGCTCCAGCACCCCCCCGGGTGTGCTTTCACTGCGGCGAGGCGGGACACTACGCCAACGTCTATCCCCGGAAGGCGCAGTCTGGACAGCAGGGGCGCCCAGCTCAGCCCAAGGCGCCATCCCAGGGCAGGGTGAACCACGTGACGGCCGAGTCAGCGGCCGGGGCTCCCAACGTGGTTATTGGTACGTTCATGGTCAATACTCACCCTGCTACAGTGCTTTTCGATACTGGGGCTACGCATTCCTTCATTACTCGGTCTTTCGTTGAGCATCATGGCATTTATTCTAGTACAGTAAAGAGGGGCATGTTAGTATCTTCACCAGGAGGGCAGTTGAGGTCTCATATCTTCTGTCCCAGAGTCAGTGTTGTCATAAGGGGGGTAGAGTTCAGTGCTAATCTGATGGTGCTAGACACCAAGGGTATCAATGTGATCTTGGGAATGGAGACCCTTGTTAGATGGGGTATCAGGATTGACAGTGCTCAGAGGACTGTCCACTTGTCAGCGCCGGATGGACAGGAGGTCACCGTCAGTGCTTCGGAGCCTTCGGGGATTCTTTGTCAAATGGAGGCTAGACCCACGGATGGTATTCGCGTGGTGTTCGAATTCCCGGATGTCTTTTCGGATGATTTGCCAGGTATGCCGCCTGATCGTGACATTGAGTTTTCTATTGATCTCTTGCCTGGCACAGCTCCTATTGCTAAGCGGCCCTATCGTATGGCACCCATTGAGCATGAGGAAGTTAAGAAGACCATCAACGAGTTGCTAGCCAAGGGCTATATCCATCGCAGCTTCTCTCCTTGGGCTTTTCCTGTCTTGCTCGTAGAGAAGAAGGATGGCGCGAAGAGAATGTGCGTCGATTATCGGGATCTGAATGCAGTCACCATCAAGAACAAGCATCCATTGCCTCGTATCGAGGATCTCTTTGATCAGCTTCAGGGTGCTTGTGTATTCTCGAAGATTGATCTGCGTTCAGGTTATCACCAGCTGAGGATTTATCCTGAGGATATCTAGAAGACGGCATTCACCTGCAAGTATGGGCTATACGAGTATACGGTCATGTCCTTTGGCTTGACCAATGCTCCGGCTTTCTTCATGCATCTGATGAACAAGGTTTTCATGGATTATCTGGACACCTTTGTGGTGATATTCATTGATGATATCCTGGTATATTCCTAGTCAGAGGCAGAGCATGAGAAACATCTGAGGCTTGTGTTGCAGAGGCTCAGAGAGCACAAGCTGTATGCCAAGCTCAGCAAGTGCGAATTGTGGATTGACGAGGTTCCATTCCTCGGTCATGTCATCTCCAAGGAAGGTATTGCTGTGGACCCCGGAAAGGTGAAGGATGTGCTTGACTGGGTTGTACCGCAGACGGTGAAGGAAGTCTGCTCTTTTCTGGGCTTAGCAGGATATTATCGGAGGTTCATTGAGAATTTCTCCAAGATTGCGAAGCCTTTGACTTCCTTGCTAGAGAAGGGTGTGGACTTCTCGTGGACTGATGAGTGTCAGAAGGCCTTCGAGGAGCTGAAGAAGAGGTTGCCTACGGCACCAGTCCTTACTCTGCCAGACCAGAGCAAGAGGTTCACGGTATATTGTGATGCTTCGAGAGAAGGTCTTGGTTGCGTCCTGATGCAGGAAGGCAGAGTGATAGCTTATGCTTCACAGCAGTTACGCCGGCACGAGCTGAATTATCCCACTCATGATCTGGAGTTAGCCGCAGTGGTGCATGCTCTGAAGATATGGAGGCATTACTTGTTTGGGCAAAGGTGTGACATTTACACCGATCACAAGAGCCTCAAGTACATTTTCACTCAGAATGAGCTGAACATGCGGCAGAGAAGATGGCTAGAGTTGTTCAAGGATTATGACCTGGAGATTCACTATCATCCGGGCAAGGCCAATGTTGTAGCAGATGCTCTGAGCAGGAAGAGCTATGTTAACATGGCCGTGGCGTTTCAGATGCCTCAAGAGTTATGCAAGGAGTTTGAGCAGCTGAGTCTGGGTTTCTTGCATCCCACCTCGAGTGCATCATTCGAGGCAGAACCCACTCTAGAGGCAGAGATCAGGCAGCATCAGAAAGATGATAAGAAACTGCAGGAGATCCGTGAACTGCTCAAGGTTGGCAAGGCACCTCATTTCAGAGAAGATGATCAGGGTACCTTGTGGTACAAGGGTCGAATATGTGTGCCAGATGTAGTGGATCTCAGGAAGCTGATCTTGAGCGAGGCTCATGATATGGCGTATTCCATTCATCCAGGCAGCACGAAGATGTATTACGACCTGAAGGAACGATTCTGGTGGTATGGGATGAAGCGTTCAGTTGCGGAGTACGTGGCTATCTGTGACACTTGTCAGCGTGTCAAGGCAGAGCATCTGAGGCCAGCGGGGTTATTGCAGCCGTTGAAGATTCCGGAGTGGAAATGGGAGGAGATCACCATGGACTTCATTGTTGGCTTGCCTCGTACTCAGAAAGGGTACAACTCCATATGGGTAGTAGTGGACCGGTTGACGAAGGTTGCCCATTTCATTCCGGTGAACACTACCTACTCCGGTGCTAGGCTTGTAGAGTTGTACATTTCCAGGATTGTCTGTCTGCATGGAGTTCTGAAGAAGATTATATCTGACCGAGGATCTCAGTTCACTTCACAGTTCTGGGAGCGGTTGCATGATTCATTGGATACGAAGCTGCGCTTCAGTACCACTTATCATCCTCAGACAGATGGGCAGACAGAGAGAACCAACCAAGTGTTGGAGGATATGCTTCGAGCCTGCGCTATTCAGTATGGTACCAGCTGGGATAAATGCCTGCCGTATGCAGAGTTTTCATACAACAACAGCTATCAGGCCAGTCTGAAGAAATCTTCTTTCGAGGCTCTGTATGGTCGGAAGTGCAGGACTCCGCTGTATTGGGATCAGATTGGTGAGAGGCAGGTGTTTGGTCCGGATATCGTTGAAGAGGCAGAACAGCTGGTACAGCAGGTGCGAGAGAACCTGAGGGTCGCACAGACTCGTCAGAAGAGCTATGCGGATGTTCGTCGTCGAGATCTAACCTTTGCAGTGGGTGATCATATGTACCTGAAGGTCTCGCCGATGAGAGGAATCCGCAGGTTTAATGTGAGAGGGAAGCTAGCCCCTCGATACATTGGTCCGTTCAAAGTGCTAGAACGGAAGGGTGAGGTGGCATATCGTTTGGAGTTACCTTCCAACCTCTCGGGAGTGCACGATGTGTTTCATGTGTCTCAGCTGAAGAAGTGTTTGAGGGTGCCAGAAGAGCAAGCACCGATAGAAGTGTTAGATGTGCAGGAAGACCTGACCTATATTGAGCATCCGGTGAAGATTCTGGAGACATCAGAGAGGGTTACACGGAACAAGCGCATCAAGATGTGTAGAGTTCAGTGGAGTCACCACACGGAGGACGAGGCTACTTGGGAACGAGAAGATGAGCTGAGGAAGACATACCCCGATCTCTTTGCTAGCTAGCCTATCAGAATCTCGGGACAAGATTCCTGTAAGGGGGTAGGTTTGTAACACCCTAATATAATTTTCCCTAATTTTAATGAATTTATTTTGGCTCAAATGAAATTTCCAGGGTTTTCTTTAATTTTGTGGCATTTAAAGTAATTTTATAACACAAGAAAATAAAAATTTAATATAAGATCAACTTGTTTGTGCATTCATGCTGGTGCATGGTTTTATTTGTCTGAGTGCTAGGAGTTTGAGTTCAAATTTCATTTGAATTCAAATAGTTTGAGTTGAGTTTGAAAAGGAATAAGAAATGGAAAAGAGAAGGAAGAGGAAAGCAACCAAATCCAGAAAAACCCAACCCGGCTCTCCTCTTCTTTTCTGGGCCCAGCCCGCCTCCTCCACTTTCCCTCCCGCTCTGACCCAAACCTCGCTCTTGCCCAGCCCAGCGACAGCCTAGCCCAACTCCTCCGATCCTCCTCTTTTCCTCCGAGACCCAGCAGGCCAACGGTGGCCCGGTTTCTCCGATCTTGTGTGGAACGCTCTCCTCCTCTCTCTCTCTCCCGCTGACAACTCGGACTCACCTGTCGGCACCCCTCTTCTTCTTTTCCTTTCTTCTTCCCCGCGCAACGCCCGCCCGAGCTTGCTGTCGTGATTCTCGCCTCGCCTGCATGGAATTCCGCTCGCCTGGATCCCCTCTCCCTCCTTTAAACCACCGGCGGTTTTCCCCTACCCTACTTCCAGAACCCCAGCCGCCACCGCAAACCCTAGCCTTTCTCACCGCTCCACCGGCGCCGTGCCGCGGTTAAGCCCCGCGCCGCTGTGGGCTCGCCTCTCCGCCGCACCGCAGCCTTCCCCGAGCCACGACGCAGCTTCGCCACGTGCCCAGGAACCTTTCTGAAGCTCCAATTCCAACCCCATCCCTTGCAACGACCCGTTCGCGTGCGCAGTATCGGTTCCCGCCGACGGACGTCACCGTCGACACCTCTGCACGTCACCCCGACCGATCCAGACCCTCGGTGAGCAATACCTGACGCCCCTCTTCCTTTTGCGCATGCTGTAGTGTCGCGTAGACCACTCTAGTGGCCGGAACACCACCCCGGCGCTCCGTTGCCGCCGCTCGCTGTGGCGAGACCAACCCAGCCCCAATCCGCCGCACTGACGGCCCAGACAGGTTCGCCGTCGTTCACTCTCTCTCCCCAGCACAGTCCCGACCACCCAAAACCCCCGGAGGACCGAGTCCGGTCGACTCCGACGAGTTTCCGGCGAAGCCCCGCCACGAAAACACCTCGCCGGCGACCCATCCGGTAGGCCCGAGCCGGCGTCGCGCGAGGGCCGTCTGATCGGTGTTGAACGCGTGAGATTAGATCGGCTTACCGGTTCGGCCTGCCAGAATTGCTAAAGAACCCCTGCGCTTTTCAAGAATCAACCCACAGTCCTATGCCATTCAAAAGTATTTACATTTTAGTCCTGTTTCTTCTGTTCAGCCCCCTGTAGTTTTTCAAAATTGAACCCGCCGTCCATGCCGTGAGTTTTAGCAAGTTAGACCCTAGATCTACCCTTATTTATGTTTAGGTCCCTGGTTCTTTGTCCAGAACCCCCTGGAAGTTCTGTTTTCTCGCAGAAAAGCCCCTGGACCTTGTTTTAACCCTAGATTTTGCGTCTTAGCTCCGTTTTAGTTGATTCTTGCGCCCACGCGACCGTTGTAACGCGTAGAATAGCTCTAGTCTAGTTTTGTGTGTTGTTTTCTTGTATTGGCGTATTGTTTCTTATAGTTTGCTATTGTTTGCATGTGTGTGCATGTGTGGACCATGTATTGCTGTTATAATCGTGAGTAGACGTCGAGCCACCGGAGTAGTACCAGGAGCCGTCATCTTCTGAGCAGTTTGAGCAGCAGCAGGAGAATTTCAAGGAAGGCAAGTATAACATGAACATCCTATCACTTTCAAATACAATTTCATACTGCATTTTAATTTTGTATGCCTATAAGGATTTTCTAGCCATTTTTATCCTTATATATATCCTTGGGTTGCATTGTGGTTAGTTTTGCTAGGTGCTGCGCTCTCACCTATGTTGGTCCTTTTTAATTAAATTTGATTAATGGTTATATTCAACTTAACTCTGAGAGTGGCCCTCTGTGCTGTGTGCTTGAGCGGCTCACGTCTCCTTAAAATATGTTTTGTTAGAAACATGGTTTAGGGGGCCAGCACGGTGCTTAGTGCTTGGTTGGCTACTCTCCATAAGGACCGGTTCATAGAGCGACAACCTGGGACAACCGCGCAACCTTAAGACTGGAATGGGACGGTCTTGACTTACTAATTAGGTCATTTTGGTTCGGGAGTAACTTACCTGCGTGGGCAAGAGGGGTGGTAGGTGCTGTGTGCTTGTACCCCCGTGAGGTGGGCCCCATCGTAGCTGATCCAGAAACCTTAGCGGTTACACCTTACCAATGTGATCCTTTGTAACGGTCTCGTAGTGTGCATGCTAGCCATCTCACCTAAGGCTGTGCGATGAACAACTAGCGTAGCTCACGACTTGTGGGTAAAGTTGTGCAACCTCTCGAGAGTGTAAAACTGATATATCAGCTGTGCTCACAGTTATGAGCGGCCCAGATCCTCTGTCTGATTAGTGGGGTTTGTACCCTGGTGGTTTGGCTTGGTTTTCAGTAGTCTCATGTTTAATCTTGATTAATCATTATGTAACTTGAGTTATGGTAATTCATCCACTTGTAGTAATTAGCTTTAATAAAATTTGCCAAGATTAAAAGCTAATGCAGTTGAGTCAGCTAACCCTAGAGCCTCATAATTCGTATTATACTTGTTGAGTACAAGTTGTGTACTCACACTTGCCTTCTCTATTCTTCTGTTCTCTCGGGGATATCTTCGACTGCTGCTCAGTACCAGGCGACGTGGAGGACTACATCAGCGGACTCGACGATTTCTAGGCGTTGTCTCCCAGTTGACGTCCCTGTGGCGCCCTACCTTTCATGTATTTATTTTACGCTTCCACATTCCTTGAACTGATTCTTGATTCAGTTGTAATAAAGATATTCATTTATAATTTATATGCTTTGTTTGGAGATACGTGTTGTGATATCTTGATGATTCAGTTGTATATATGTGTGACTTGATCCTAGCGCATATATGATTGCTCGATTTATGTTCTTTATAAATCGGGTGTGACACTCGGCATCGAGGAACACCTTCTTCTCGATACTCCACCCCGTCGTATTGGGGAGGCTCAGTGTAGATGAACAAACTTAATGATTCCCATAGAAGATGGGGAAAACCCTCCCAGTGCAAAGCATTAGTATGAAGATGCCCTGCATCATCCCAAGAGACGTTCGAAGGAGCGGCCATCTGCAACAAGAATGCAAATGGTGAGATATATTTACCTTGCTAAGAACTCACAAGGTAAATGGAATGAGACAATCAATTCTGATAACAGCAAAGGCTGGAAATCAGATGGATGCTTAAGGTACTCAACTAAAACTATCACAAGAATCCTATCGACCCATAGTAGAGATAAACAACACTCTATTCACTTTTAAAAAGTACAACATACACAATGCATTTACTGTGTATTATGTATGCACGTACTATTCGACCTCACAATCAAAACAATTGCCGAATATCTTCAGTCTTACGTGGTTAGTTCCGGTGGCATAATACATTATGTCACTCACTAATATCTAATCGATAAGTCCTATCCGCCTTAACCGCTTAATCATAATTAGTGTGCCTGCAGAAAACCACAATATATATTCAACAAACCTTTCATGCCAGCATGTCATGAAAGCGTTCCCAATCATTACCGTTCATTATAGGAACAGCATCTGTACCATTACCGCCATACCCTGCGCCGAACCATATACTCCCAATATAACCAACCTAAGTTGATATATTGGCAGCATCTCAAGTAGGCCACTGCTTGAGAAACAGCGTTCGGTTCGCATCAACGATGGGAAGGCTAACTCCCCAGTTAGCTAAGGATCCTTACCTTCTTACCTCAACGTCGAAGGTGTCGTTACAAATGTAAAGTTGGATTGTGCATAAATTTAAATTTTTACAGAAAGTAATGCTGGGAGTTAGAGTTATATATATACTATGGCCACCTCTAATTCCCTTAATAACATCACCCTAGGGCTTTACGTACTAAGCATAATCCTTAACGAAACCAACATAGTTTTACCAAATACTTTTGCTGGTCAAATTTTATACTAAAAACATTTCTAAGTTGACTCATATCTCCGGGGTACACTTGTTAGCTCTGATACTAGCTGTGGCAGAACCAACCTGAATTACACCGGCTCAAGTACGCAAGTCCTCTTTCAAGGGCTCCAACGTACTTCAAACAGTGTAATCCCTTGGCCTGTCGGGTAACGTCCCGATGAACCACCAAATGCAGGAACAAACAAGGTACCTCGCACGAAGGTGAGTCCAGAGATGCAATCACCGTCATATTTTACATCACAGGCGTTTATATTACATGAGTTGTCAAAAGTAATATCAGTTTCAAACTGATAGGAGTTATTACAAACCGGTGCAAGTTTTCAAGTTTACGGCAGCGGAATTTAAACTACAACCACTATACACGTCGCCAGTACGGATATCATGCTAAGCCCTGGCATGATATCACTCGGTAGGATCAGTGTTGGCCGGGGACGGGTCCCACTCCACGGACCAACCTTCGGTCAGAGTGTAAGGCCATGGCACAGGCAGAGTAGAGTCTTGAGGGGGATCACCTGAATAAAATTCACAATGCAAGGCTGAGTATTCTAATACTCAGCAAGGCTTACCCGTTTCATGGTATACTTAGCCATGTAACTAGACTTATGAAGGCTTTAATGGTTATGGGTAAAGTTTTCACCTGAAAAGCAACAAAGAGTAGATCCTCAATTTCAAATTTTAGCTTTCAAGTTCTATGTGATTAATCATTCTAGATAAGCACCTATAAATATTCCAGCATGGTAGAATCTTTAGCCAAACATCATCTTTGATAACCATAAAGTTGCTGAATCGAATTTCAGCCTTGCAAGGGTAAACCTAACTCACACGCTTGGAACATCCAAAGATTGTTCCGAAGCAACCGTTTGCCTTTCATTCCGACTCGTGGATCAGAGCCACCACAAGCGACTGCAGGACCATACGCACATCCAATGTGCAGGACGTACGCCTATAGAGCGACTACACGGCTGTACTCCTGGTTGCCCTGCAACACGTATTCCCACACGTCAAAGCAAGTAACCAGAAAAACCAAAGACGAGTGGTGGGATGTATGTCCACTCCTCGGGCCGATTGGTTACTAGGCTTACCGCTTACCATATTTCACGGCATGTGGCTAGTACTTTCAAACTCTTAACCACCGCTACCACACGCTTAACCTATTAGGCATTATTTATAACTGTACACATATGCAAGGTTTTGTTCTAGATTTCTGTGTACAGGTTATACTATTCAAATTCAACATCTCAAAATATTTTCATAATTTTTAAATGTCTAAAGCTATAGTTATTAAATATCCAGGATCAAATAAACATTATTCATGATTAAACTCATACATTGTAAAAATACTATACAAATAGTAGGTTAATTATTTTTCCTGAATACTACATGCCAAATCAAAACTAACTCAATTGGTTTCACATTTTTACCATTTTTCTACTATTTACTATTCATTTTCTTAGTCTACAACTACTTAAACTTAACATTTAAATTAGAGTAGAAATTGAAAGTCAACCTATAAGGAAAGTTGTAGATCTTAAAAATGAGGAATCCAACAAATTTTAGTTTGCATTTTTATGATTTTTCCTTGAATTGCTATGGAATTTCAAAGTCTGCAGCAAAATTAACTCACGGGGGGTCCTTATACCACTATTCCTATGAGTCTTGGCTTTACAGACAGCCCCCTAGGCTTTTGATTCTTCCAGCCCGAGGTCCTTGGCCGTGGTCAGTGGGGGGGGGCACGGGGGTTGACCTGCCAAATCCGGCGACGGCGATCGCCGGCGGCGAGAGTGGAGGGGGGGGGGGAAGCATCACGGGGTGTTTGTGCATCTGTGACTGCTCGGGATCGGGTGGGGGCAGCTTGTAGCGGCGGCGCGACAGACACAGGCGGCCGGCGGCGGAGGTGAATGGCGGAGGCGGCGCTCTAGTGGCTGTGGGCTGCGAGGAAGTGGTCGAGAAGCTTTAAGACGGTGTGGGAAAGCTCGAGGTAGAGTCTATTGGGGTCGAGGAGGGTCGGAGGAACGAGTTCGACGAGGACAGAGGCTCACCGGCGAAGGGATAACAACGGCGAGGTCATTCCGGTGGCTGGGATGCGGGAGGGCGGTGAAGGAACTGCTGAGAAGCTTCTGCTGGATGATGTGGTGCTGCTGGTACCCCTGGTGGGGGCTGAGGGGCTCTGTGGCGGTGCGTCGACGGTGAGGCCGAGCGGCGGCGGAACTGAAGCTCGCCGGCGCTGTGGGGGATGGTGCTACGATGCGGGAAAACGAAATTGGATGGGCTGAGGAGCACCAGTGGGTCACGGCGGTGCTCTAGTAGCACAGGATCGGGACTCAGAGGCGGTGTGGGTAGCTGTCGACAGTGGCCAGGAGTGGCGGCGGGAGTCCGGTGAGAGGCTGAGCTCGGGAGAGGAAAATGCCGTGGAAAAGAAGTGCGTGAATGAGTAAATAAGACCACGGAGCAGCCGTCGGGCGTGTTTTATGGCCAGGAGCGTGCTGTGTGTGCAAGCAGGAGCTGGCAATGGCGACGAGATGTGTGGCGGCCGGCCGTGAGCTCAGGCGGTCGTGGCGCGCGCGGAGGAGGGTAGCAAGGGATGGAAACCTGGCTAGGGTAGGGAAAGGGCGACGCGTGGAGGCCGTCCAAGTAGGAGGTGGAGCGGCGGGGGCAGCACAGCGATGGCGGCGAGGTGCTCTGCACCGGTGGCAAAGGAAGCAGGGGGGGCAGAGGGGTGCCAGAGGAAGAAGAAGGAGGGAGGGGGGGTCCGAGGGACTTATGTGCAAAATCAAAAGAGTCTAGGGACCTCTTGGTAAAGTAAAATTTCTTGCTAATCTAAAACTCTAATGAGGAAATGCCCAAAATAGAAGTTGGAGAGTTTTTCAAACCCTACAACATTGCTTTAGGGTTCAAGTTCAAAAACCCAAAATATACAGCTTTACATTTTAATTTTTTAACAAAAGTAGAATTTGAATAGATTTTGTCCTTACTGAGGTAGATTTCATGTAATTTTGGACACATTTGCAAGTTTTCATGCAACGTCATGATTTCATGTATACTTCAATACTTTGCATAAAAGGACCCATATGTTTGCATTAATCACATCTAGGTCCTTATTTTCACATAAAGACCCAGTTTTTCCTAGAGTTTAACATATCTATTGCACTTTATTTCCTATGGTGATATAAATTTGACACCTAGTGTCACATTTTTCCTAGGTTTTGATGCTACCTCCCATTCTTACCCAATTAGCACTAAAGGGCCCACATTTTTTCAAAATTACATAAATACCCTTTTTTCCTTTGCACTTCAATTTGAACACACATAAACAAGATCAAACATGCACACTTAACACTAAGATCTAGTGTTTAAAATTCTAAATACCTGAATGTCAGACCATTACAATTCCAAATAGGAAATTATGTCTATGTTCGAGTATCTACTACTAAGGGTGTTCAGCGTTTCGGCATAAAAGGAAAATTAGCACCTCGATATATCGGGCCTTTTGAGATTACCGAAGCCTGTGGCCCAGTGGCTTACAGAATCTATCTTCCTTCTCAGTTGGCTGCCATTCATGATGTCTTTCACATATCCCAACTGAAGAAATGCATCAAAGTGCCTACGGAGATCATTGAACAACAAGCCATCAAAATCGAGCCTGATCTATCTTATGTTGAACAACCCATTCAAATTCTTGATACCAAGGAGAGAGTCACTAGAAGAAAAAAGATTAAGATGTATAAGATCTGTGGGACCACCATACTATAGAAGAAGCCACTTGGGAAACTGAAGATTATCTTCGGAAAAACTTCCCCGATTTTCTTAAAACTCCTTAAGGTATCCATCTTCCAAGTTGTATCATTCCTGTAATCTAGGACGAGATTCCTTTTAGGGGGGAAGGTTGTGACACCCTAGGTGTCAAAATTGTAACACACTAGGAAAGAATGTGTAGTGTATGTATTGAATTGAGTGAAATTGAATGAATGTGTGACAATTAGGACTTTTATGCAAAATATTTGAATTACAAAGGTAACTTTTAAATTCTACTAGGGGTTAAAGTGTAAGAATAATAGTCATCATTGCACTACATAAAATTTGCAATTAAGTCCAAAAATACATGAAATTTACCCTAATAAGGACAAAAACTTTATAAAGTTTGAATTAAGTCCAAGGTTTTAAAATAAAACTCTATCCTTTGCGTTTTTGAATTTGAAACCTAAATAGAAGTTGTAGGGTTTGAAAAGTTCTACAACTTTTATTTTGACCATTTTCTCATTTGAGCTTAAGAATAGTGCAAAATTTTGTATTATAGTGAGGTCCCTAGAGTTTTTGAAGTTCACAACTCAGCCCCTGGCGCCCCCTCCCCTTCTTCTTCCTCTGCTTCCCCTCTGCCGCGCAGCAGAGCCGCCGCAGGCCGCCGTGCTGCGCCGCCCGAGGCTACCTCCTGCTCCAGCGCCGCTCCACACGTCGCCCCCGAGCTCGCCCACTGCCTTAGCCCCTCTATGTTGGCCCTCCCCGCGCAAGCCATGCTGCCCTGCCTCTGCCCGAGCTCTGCCCGGCCGCCACGGCGCGCCGCCGATCGACAGCAGCTGCTCCGACTTGCCATGCCTCTTCTTAGTCCCACAACATGACCAGGAGCTCTCTTCGACTACTTATATCCGCTCGCACGGCCGCAATTCGCTTTCTCGACTTCTTCTCCACCGGACCACCGCCGCACTCGCCATCTGCCGTCAACCACCGTGCCGTCGTCAGCTTGCTCCGCCCCTTCTCAAGCCACACCGTCATCTCCGGTAGCTTTGCCGTGATCCCATGAAGCTCACCAGCCCCTCCATCGCCACCCTTGAGCACTGCATCCACCTCGCCGACGAGCTCCTCCCCTCGCCGTCGTTCTGGGTCACCGTGGGAACCCACCCTTCCGGCCGTCCTAGCTCTCACCAAGGTGATCAATAGAACCGCCTTGATCCCCTGGGGCTATTCCCCCACCTCCGATCCACCGCCGGTGAGCCCCCACGCCAGAACACCGCCGCCACCTCGGGTCGCCATCGTTCCACCCCCTCCGGTCAACCCCGACCTGCACATCACCCCCAGCAAGGTTCCCCCTAGTTCCCTGGTCCTTGCTGGCCGGTTCCCCCTTGCCGCCGGCGACCACCTTCGCCGGAATTTGACCGGCAAGTCTCGGCTCTCTTCCCCGACGAGTCAGGGACTTGATTGCAATGATTTAAATCTTTCTGAGGGTCTGGCTGCAAGATTTCAGTCCCTCCTTTCCAATTTAAAATTGTGATCTTTAGAAATTTGTAAGAATTCATAGGAAATTCAGAAAAATGTCAAACCAGTTTTGTCTAAATCCTTGAAGAAAACTCTACAACTTTTGTGGAATAATCTTGAGCTGAATAAGTGGATATTTTGAATTAGAATAAATACTAGGAAATGGGTGTGCTAATAAGATCTCTTGATCCATAGCTGTGCTGGTGCTGAAATTTGAAACATAGGACATTTGTCTCATGTATAGCTTTATATAAAATTTGTAGACTCAGAACTATTTCCTAGCTATGGTGTTCAAGTATCTTTGTTTTAAATTGATGAAAGCTTTAGAATTTATTCAA
Source organism: Panicum hallii (assembly GCF_002211085.1). Taxonomy (NCBI): domain Eukaryota; kingdom Viridiplantae; phylum Streptophyta; class Magnoliopsida; order Poales; family Poaceae; genus Panicum; species Panicum hallii. The sequence goes on along the minus strand of NC_038045.1, from coordinate 25,922,705 downwards.
GGGTGAATCTATTAGTGTTTGTAGCTGAAAATTTTACCCTAACCTTCTTTCAGCATGTGTAAACCATGATAAAAATTTTGAACATCAGTAACATAGAGTAACTTAAGTTATGAATTTAGGCTTATATTGAAAGATAATTCATGAATAATAGTTCTGGTTTATGAAAATTTATGAAATTAAATTAGGAAGTTAATTTTGAGTAGTGTGATATGTTCACAAAATTTCAGTACAAGATCTAGTGTAGAACTTTTGATATACATAGATCTTAATATCACAGTACTAATTTTGTTTATTTTATAGCATAATGGCTATAAGGATAAAAATCTTGTTAAAATCACAGTAGCTTAGATTCAGATCAATCTTTCCAGTAAAATTTTTATCCTTAGGTTTGCAGTAGATCCAACTAGAAAAATAATTCATGATCCAAATATTGTTTGATTAAAATAATAACCCCAACTCTTATTGAATGAGTAATTAGTTAATTAAACCAAGTAATAAGGTTTAAGGGAATTGATTAGATAAATTAGGAACTTTTCCAATGCTACTTACTGTAATTAGTTTAGTTGCTTAGAGTAACTCAACTTGTCGCTTAATGCAATTAGGTAATTATGTTTATACTCGATAAATGATTGCCCAGTACAAGAATATGTGACACTCAGGTAAAAAGCATGGTCACACCCTAGAGTTTTAGTGTGTTGTTATGTACAAAATGTGGCAAAAGTGTGCTCAAAATTTTTATGCTAAGGAAAAATGGTTGTTTATGTAAATATATTTTAATAATAGGTCCTTTTGTGCTAAATGGGTGAATATGGAGGGTAGAATTCAAATGTACGAGGGTTATTTTGCAAAAGTCCAAAACTTGTGTTTAAATCGCAAAAGTAGGTGAAACTACCCTTTGGGTATATGTGTAGTGTAGTTTTATCTATAGGATTTACATAAAGTTTGAAAATTTTACTAAGTTTTATATTAATTTCAAAACTATTGCTCTTCTACAGATGAGCCCTAAAGCAAAGTTGTAGATCTTGAAAAACCCTGCATTTTTGCTTTTGGGTCCATCTCCATTTGGGCACTTGTTGGAAAGTTACCTTTATATTACAGTAAGGTCCCTGTACTTTCTGCAGTTACAACCGGGTCCTCTGTCTTCCTCCTCGAGTCCCCGAGCTCCTCTGTCCCTCTGCCACGCGCGCGTGACTCCTGCCGCCGGCCGCCCCTGAGCACCGGCAACTCTGCGCCATCCTGATCTCACTCCACGCGTCGCCCTATCCCTCCTCCCACCGCCCACGTTGCCCTCGCTGGCCGTCCCTCGCTCTTCCACGTCGGGCAGACGATCCCGAGCGGCTGCCACGCCATCCCGATAGGCATGCTGGCGCCACCCGTTGTCTGCAACCGATTCCGTGACCATTTCTCTTCTCCCTCTCCTCTGTGAAGCGATGTGCTACTATAGAACCGACCCAAAGCCACTTTCCCTCGCCTATTCTTCCCTTCTCCCTCCTTGCGCCACCGAAGTCCGCCACACTTTCCTTGCCGGAATTCACCGTGACCCTTTTACCCCGACCAAATCCCCTCGGCCTACTGCTTCCTCACCTCCTTCACTACCTCCCCAACCTGATCCGGTCCAACCCCCGGCCCTCCTTCGCCGGAATCGCCTCCACCCCGAACCGCCTCTCGTCGGAGCCGCCCGAAGGTCACCTCACCGTCGACAGCATCCCTTCGCCACCTTCTCGGCCAATCTAAGTATGGAAATCGCATCCCCATCGCCTCCTGATACTCTTGCGCGCGTTAGATCATCACGTTCGCCGGTCTTTCGCTGGGAACGGCGACGTGCCGCCACGGCCGCCGCCCCTCCTCGCCGCCGGCAGGGCTCCACCCCGGCCCGTCGAGCCCCACCTCTTCCAACCGTCTCCCCACACCCTATTGGTCGTGCCAGGCCGGTCTTTCCGCGCCGGCGACCTCGCCGCCGGTGGAACATGCCGAAGCCGACGGCCGGTCGTCGTCGAGGCTTGGCAGGGGTCTTTTTGTGAGGGTTTTTAGTGTTCCAAGGACCCGGGCGCAAAAAGACCGAGAACCCCCCCCCCTCTCTAAAAGTTCTGTTATTTCATGTGAACCATGTTGCTGCCTTGTAAAATTCATAGAAAACTACAGAAAAATCCAAAAATTGCCAAAATAATTTTGTTGGAAACTAGATTTCAATCCCTACAACTTTTATTAATGAAGTTTAGTTTGAAACCAAATATTTTGGAGTCTATTTTAAACTTAAGGTTAAAAGGTATATTGTGTATAACTTCTACATATTAGCTTTATTTCTTATAATTTTTGGTATGTAACTTCTATAGGCTATGTGTAAGCCTGTGTGAAAGTTTCAAACTTACTACTATTTTGTAGTATAAATTATTTTGAATAGGGCAATTCAAATTTGAAATGTTTTGAAGTTAACTAAACATGTTCTTTAGACTTAAGTGGTTAGATCTTTTTGTCATGATTTAATGTGTTGATAATTAGTCTATAGCTAAATTTTCAAGACTTTATAATTATATTTACCTCAGTTTTGAATTTAAACTTGAAATTTGAATTCAAATTCAAATTTTCTAGTTCCTGTTTTCCATAAGTTCAATACTATAATCATGACTTAAATGTGAGTGATAATTCAAAACTAAGCCCCCTTGTTTCATGAGTTCATGTGTGTTAATTATTGGATTGCAACTTTATCATAAAATAAAGTCTTTAACTCCAGCACCATCTCAATTCAAATATTGCATATCATGTAGAGTCAACGACACTCGACGACGGAGACTACGAGTTGGTCTTAGAACAAGGCCAAGGGTTTTCTGAAGACCCGACAAACGTCGCCGAGGATCTAACTGAAGCCTCGAACCAAAGTTCAGAAGCTTTTGACACTCCTGCCCCCAACCTCACTCAAGAAGGCAAGCCCCGGACATAACCCTACTTTATCTACACTACAACTTATAATATTTATATCTATTTATGCATTACATCTAGGAATTGAAATGACACCTTAGTTGCATATGCCCTAAGAACCCAATGTATTGAACCTGAGTCCTTATCGCATAGACGCTCAGCTTAATAGGACCGGTAGAAGTCGAGTGATTTCTGCTGACTCGCGCGATATAGGAATTGCGTGTTTATTATTCTGCAATCACTATAAGGATCATGGACGGGGTCATGTGCAGTAACATGACTTGGAAGTTTACCCCGTCTATGTTGGTAAAATTGGTTAAGGTCGCAGTGTGTGGTAGTGGTGGATAAGCGTTTGAAAGTACTAGCCACATGCCGCGAAATATGGTAAAGCCGTAAGCCTAGTAACCAATCGGCCCGGCAAGTGGACATACCTCCCACCACATGTATTTGGTTCTTCTGGTTACTTGATTCAACATGTGGGAATACGTGTTGCAGGGCAACCAGGAGTATGGTCATGTAGTCGCGCTACAGACATACGTCCTGCACATATAGGTTGTGCGTATGGTCCTGCAGTCGCTTGTGGTGGCCCTGTTCCACGACCCGGAATGAGAGGCAAACGGTTGCTTCGGAATAATCGTTGGATATTCCAAGCGTGTGAGTTAGGTTTACCCTTGCAAGGTTGAATTCAATTTAGAATCGTCCACTTCTCACGAAGATTGAGACTGCTTATTCCTTCTGCCACATAGAGTAAGAAGTGTAACTAATGATGGAACAATCTTAATGGATGACAATCTCTACCTTGCTTGCTTAGTGTAGGTGCTAATCTAGAGTGGATAATCAACTAGAATATGAAAGTTAAAATTTGAAAATTAGATCATACTCTTTGTTGCTTTTAGTAGAAAATAAACCTAGAACCATTACAATGCTTTCATGAGTCTCGTTACGGGCTAAAGTATACCCAAAACCGAGTAAGCCTTGCTGAGTATTAGAATGCTCAGCCTTGCTAGTATCTGTTTCAGGTACGACCTTTGAGAGTCCCACGGACAACCCTGCATGGCCAACGTCTGTTCCTTTTGGCTGGTCCGTGGAGTGGGATCTATCCCCGGCTGGCAGTGACCCTCCTGAGTGACACCAGGCCTTGGGCTGAGCATGGTGTACACTTTCGTGATGTGTGTAGTCACGTGTTCTTTTCCTTCCGCCGTGAGCTTGGACAAGCTGTTCGGCTTGTCAGTTTAAACACAGTTTGTATAAGTTTTACTTAAGTTTGAACCTATTTTTTAATATTGTTTTACTATCTGTAAATTAAAAGTTGATGAGCTGTTTTGTGATTGTAAACTCAACTTCGTGTGAGGTAAACCTACCTCGATCCTTTTGAACCGTGGTATTATCGGGCGGAGACCCGACATACCCACGGGTTGTTCCGTTTGAAGTGCATTGAGTCGTTATCGGCTGCGTGGCAATGGCTAGCGCACTTGAACCGGAATAATTCAGGCGGTTCTGCCACAGCTAGTATTAGAGCTGTAGGTTTACTTTGACAATTGCTATGGCTCTTAAAAAGTGTTTTTAGGATAAAAGTGGCCAACAAATGAGTTTACAAAGTGCGTTGGATCCGTTAAGGCTGTGTGTAACACCCTAATGTAATTTTCCCAAATTTTAATGAATTTATTTTGGCTCAAATAAAATTTCCATGGCTTTCTCTAATTTATCTTTCATTTAAAGTAATTTTGTAACACAGGAAAATAAAATTTATTAATTAGGGACAACATGTTTGTGCATTCATGCTGGTGCATTTCTTTGGTTTGTTTAAGTAGTTGGGTTTGAATTCAAACCTCTTTTAAATTCAAATTGATTTGGAATAGTTTGTAGAAGAAAAGAAAGAAAAAGGGAAAGGAAAAGAGAGCAGCAGCCCAGCCCAGCAGCCCAAACTCTCCCTCCCTCTCCCTTGGGCCCATCTCCTTTTCCCGCAGGCCACTTCTCCCCCTTCCCCTTGGGCCCCCTTCCCCTCCTCTTTTCTTTCCGCATGGGCCACGCCCGGCCCACTTCCTTCCTCAACCCAGTCACCCCGCGTGTACCCCCCTCTCTCTATCGCTGCCACCTCGGGCCCGCCTGTCGGCGCCTTTCTCCCACCCGAGCACCAGCTCCTTCCCTCTCTTTTCTTTTCCCCTCCCCTGTTCCTTTCCCCGCCGGCCGGCCGCCCGTCGCTGGCCGTGGCCCCACCCCGCCGCGCCTCTAGGCCCCCTTCCCCGTGCCACACGTCGGTCCCATCCCCCGCCTGGACCCTTCTAGAAGCACGCCCGCGCTCGGATGGGGGCGAGCCGCAACCACCGGCGGGATGCGCGGCATCCGTTGCCGAGCGACCCGCAAGCCCGCCCGCCCCCCTTTCTTAGCCGCAGTCGTCCCTCACACCTCCCTCCCTAATCCGCCTCCACACCCCTGGCCTTCCCCGAGCCGTGCGCCGCTGTGCCGCCGCCCGACCCGAGGTGATGCCGCCGCCGACCGAGCCTTGCGCCGCCGCAATTCCAGTCCGGCACCGCCAATCCTCGGCCGCTAGTCGTCGTCGCAGCTTCCAGGGGTGGTAAGGAACGCGCCGTACCCCTGCCCCCTTCCTCTCTCCCTCTGCGCGAGCGTGTCCCCCTTGCCGCCGTGACCCAGTGCTGCCTCCGCCATGGGGAGCACCAACCCGAGCCCTATTTAGCCTTCTTGAGCGCCTAAATGAGTTCACCGTGTCGTGCTCTACCTCCAGGTCTTGATCTCGTCCCAGATGGAGCCCGGACGGCCAAGTTTGCCCAACTCCGGCGAGGCGCCGCCACGGGAGAGACCTCCGGCGAGTCATCACCGCCGGCCAGACCGCCTACCCCAGAGTCCCTGCCCTTTTGAGAAATCAACCCGCGGTCCACGTGTAGTTCAAGAATATTTGCAGTTAGGTCCTGTTTTATTTGTTTAGACCCCTAAGCTCCTAGGAAATTGAACCCGCCGTCCATGCCCTGAGTTTTTGCGGGTTAGACCCCAGATCTAGCCTTTAATTGCGTTTAGGCCCTTAGTTTGTGCGCAGAACCCCCTGGTTTTCCTATTTTTCTTACAGAAAAGCCCCTGGACCTTGTTTTAACCCTAGATTTCGCGTCTTAGCTCCATTTTAGGCGGTTTTCTCGCTCACGCGATCATTGTGATGCGTAGGATAGTTCTATCATAGTTTTGTGTGCTGTTTTTATGTAATGTTGTACTGTTTCTTATCTTTTGTCTTTGTTTGTATGTATGTGTATGTATTGGACCATGTTTTGGCGTTGCGATCGTGAGTAGACGCTGAGCCTTTGGACGAGTACCAGAAGCCCCTTTCTGCAGAGCCGTTTGAGCAGCAGCAGGAGAACTTCAAGGAAGGCAAGTATAACATGAATATCCTATCACTTTTAAATACAGTTTCATACTGCATTTTAATTCTGTATGCCTATAAGGACTTCCTAGCCACCTTATCCTTTATATATATATATATATATATATATATATATATATATATACCTTGGGTTGCATTTTGGTTAGTTGTGCTAGGTGCTGCGCTTTCACACACCTCGGTCCTTTTTAATTAATTTGATTAATGGTTATATGCAACTTAATTCTGAGAGTGGCCCTCTGTGCTGTGTGCTTGAGCGGCTCACGTCTCCTTAAAAATATGTTATTGTTAGAAACATGGTTTAGGGGGCCAGCACGGTGCTTAGTGCTTGGTTGGCCACTCTCCATAAGGACTGGTTCATAGAGCGACAACCTGGGACAACCGCGCAACCGCAAGACTGGAATGGGACGGTCTTGACTTACTAATTAGGTCACTTTGGTTCGGGAGTAACTTAGCTGCGGGGCAAGAGGGATGGTAAGCTTCAATGGTCCCTGCTCCTCCGGCTTGGTCTGTGCTGTGTGCTTGTACCCCCGTGAGGTGGGCCCTATCGTCGCAGATCCAGAATTCTTAGCGGTTACACCTTACTAACGTGATCCTTTGTAACGGTCTCGTAGTGTGCTTGCTAGCCATCTCACCTAAGGAAGTGTGATGAACAACTAGCATAGCTCACGACTTGTGGGTAAAGTTGTGCAACCTCTCGAGAGTGTAAAACTGATATATCAGCTGTGCTCACAGTCATGAGCGGCCCAGATCCTCCGTCTGATTAGTGGGTTGTACCTTTGGTGGTTTGGCTTGATTTTCAGTAATTTTATGCTTAATCTTGATTAATTATTATGTAACTTGGGTTATGGTAATTCATCCACTTATAGTAAATAGCTTTAATAAAATTTGCCAAGATTAAAAGCTGATGCAGTTGAGTCAGCTAACCTTAGAGCCTCATAATTCGTGTTATACTTGTTGAGTACAAGCTGTGTACTCACGCTTGCCTTCTCTATTCTTCTATTCTCTCAGGGATATCTTCGACTGCTGCTCAGTACCAGGCGACGTGGAGAACTACATCAGCGGACTCGACGATTTCTAGGCGTTATCTCCCAGCCGACGTCCCTGTGGCGCCCTGCTCTTCATGTATTTATTTTACGCTTCCGCATTCCTTGAACTGATTCTTGATTCAGTTGTAATAAAGATATTCATTTATAATTTATACGCTTTTATTTCGAGATACGTGTTGTGATATCTTGATGATTCTGTTGTATATATGCGTGACGTGATCCTGGCGCATATATGATTGCTCGATTTATGTTCTAATAAATCGGGTGTGACAGAATTGGTATCAGAGCCGTGTCGACTGTAGGACGAAGCCTAGATAGAAATGGTCAAGTTTACGGATTTCCTTTCGCTTGCCTTGCTTCCGCAAAACTCAAACATTCGTTTCTGCTTCTATTCCTTGAGCTCTAAACCTCGATTTTGCTAACCCTCTCTGCATTTTCCGAGGATTAGTCTGATAATTTCAGTAGACGTGGCCTGCAATTTTCTGACTGTCCTCATAAGTCTAGGATGCCTTTGCAAAAATACGCTAGAGCGCCTGTTTGTTTTAGTCAAGTGGAGTGATAAACTTGGCTAACGTTTGAATATTGAATGGTTGTGATTGTGCAAAATGTTTGATTCGGATTTTTGGTTAATTGCATAGTTTAGAAGTTAAACTTGTTCATGCAAAACGACTTTAATGCAAACCGGAATTAAATAATCAAAATTCTAGTTAGAACGTTGGGAGTAAAACCGTACATCCTTCCTCCCTATTTTATCTTGTCAGAGTTTTCTTCTCGGAAGTTGTACAATATCTATCTCTTATAAATTTCGCTCTGCTGCAAACAGATGGTGAACACCAGGAGCACCGGCACCAGTTCTGGCCAGCAGGGGCAGAACAACCAGAGTACTGACCAGCCGCTGCCGATGCCTCCACCTCTGACTCCGGAGCAGTTCTTCCAACTCCAGATGTAGATGATGGCTACTCTGAACAACACTGTTCAGATGCTGCAGCAGATCCACGCTCAGCCGCCACCTCCTCCACCGCAGCAGCCCTGCGACAGGCACGCGGACTTTTTGAGGGGTCACCCGCCGACGTTCTCCCATGCGGCTGATCCACTCTAGGCTGATGACTGGCTTCGTTCGGTGGAGCACCAGTTGGATGTCGCTCAGTGCGACGACAGGGAGCGAGTCCTGTACGCAGCAGGGCAGCTGCGAGGCTCAGCTCTCGATTGGTGGGAGTCCTACCTAGCTTGGGACCGTGACGCCCTCACTTGGGTCCAGTTCCGGGAGCATTTCAGGCACCACCACATCCCTGCTGGAGTAATGAAGATGAAGCACAAGGAGTTCCTTGCGCTCAAACGGGGAGCTATGACGGTGACTGAGTACCATGATCGTTTCCTCCAGCTCGCTCGCTATGCCCCCGCTGAGGTCGCCAATGATGGCGATAAGCAGGAGCGCTTCAGGGAGGGACTGGATGACCACCTGGAGTACGCGCTCATGAACCACCGCTTCGACAACTTCAACCAGCTGGTTGATGCTGCCCTCAACACCGAGCGCAAGCGCCGGGAGATTGAAGACAAGAAGAGGAAGATGGCTCCTGCTGCGTCTGGTAGCAACACCCGGCCTCGGTACCAGTATCAGCAGCAGCAGCACCAGAGGCAGATCCAGCAGTACCAGCCGCGACAGCAGCAGTACCCGCCTCGTCCTCAGCAGCAGCAGCAGGCGGGACAGGGCCAGAGGCTTTCAGCGCCTCCGGCACCCTCTGCTCCACCGGCTCCACCAGCTCCGCGGCAGGGAGTGCCTACTCCTCCTGCCGGGCAGCAGGCTCCAGCACTCCCATGGGTGTGCTTTCACTGTGGCGAGCCGGGACACTACGCCAACGTCTATCCTCGGAAGGCGCAGTCGGGACAGCAGGGACGCCTAGCTCAGCCCAAGGCGCCATCCCAGGGCAGGGTGAACCACGTGACGGCTGAATCAGTGGCCGAGGCTCCCAACGTGGTTATTGGTACGTTCATGGTCAACACTCACCCTGCTGCAGTGCTTTTTGATACTCGTGCTACGCATTCCTTTATTACTCGGTCTTTTGTTGAGCATCATGGCATCCATACTAGCACATTAAAGAGGGGCATGTTAGTATCTTCACCGGGAGGGCAGTTGAGGTCTCATATCTTCTGTCCCAGAGTTAGTGTTGTCATAAGAGGGGTAGAGTTCAGTGCTAATCTCATGGTGCTAGACACCAAGGGTATCGATGTGATCTTGGGAATGGAGACCCTTGTTAGATGGGGTGTCAGGATTGATTGTGCTCAGAGGACTGTCCACTTGTCGGCACCAGATGGACAGGAAGTCACAGTCAGTGCTTCGGAGCCTTCTGGAATTCTTTGTCAGATGGAGGCTAGACCCACAGATGGTATTCGCGTGGTGTCTGAATTCCCGGATGTCTTTCCGGATGATTTGCCAGGTATGCCGCCTGATCGCGACATTGAGTTTTCTATTGATCTCTTGCCTGGCACAGCTCTGATTGCTAAGCGGCCCTATCGTATGGCAACTGTTGAGCATGAGGAAGTTAAGAAGACTGTCGACGAGTTGCTAGCCAAGGGTTATATCCGTCGCAGTTTCTCTCCTTGGGCTTTTCCTGTATTGCTTGTAGAGAAGAAGGATGGCGCGAAGAGAATGTGTGTCGATTATCGGGATCGGAATGCATTCATCATCAAGAACAAGCACCCATTGCCTCGCATTAAGGATCTCTTCGATCAGCTTCAGGGTGCTTGTGTATTCTCGAAGATTGATCTGCGTTCGGGTTATCACCAGCTGAAGATTGGTCCTGAGGATATCCCGAAGACGGCATTCACCTGCAAGTATGGGCTATACGAGTATATGGTTATGTCTTTCGGCTTGACCAATGCTCCGGCTTTCTTCATGCATCTGATGAACAAGGTTTTCATGGATTATCTGGACACCTTTGTGGTGATATTCATTGATGATATCCTGATATATTCCAAGTCAGAAGTAGAGCATGAGAAGCATCTGAGGCTTGTGTTGCAGAGGCTCAGAGAGCACAAGCTGTATGCCAAGCTCAGCAAGTGCAAATTCTGGATTGACGAGGTTCCATTCCTCGGCCATGTGATCTCCAAGGGAGGTATTGCTGTGGACCCCGGAAAGGTGAAGGATGTGCTTGACTAGGTGGTACCACAGACAGTGAAGGCAGTCTGCTCTTTTCTAGGCTTAGTAGGATATTATCGGAGGTTCATTGAGAATTTCTCCAATATTGCGAAGCCTTTGACTTCTTTGCTGGAGAAGGGTGTGGATTTCTCTTGGACTGATGAGCGCCAGAAGGCCTTCGAGGAGTTGAAGAAGAGGTTGACTACGGCGCCAGTCCTTACTCTGCCAGACCAAAGCAAGAGGTTCACAGTGTATTGTGATGCTTCGAGGGATGGTCTTGGTTGTGTCCTGATGCAGGAAGGCAGAGTTATCGCTTATGCCTCGCGGCAGTTGCGCCGGCACGAGCTGAATTATCCCACTCATGATCTGGAGTTAGCCACAGTTGTGCATGATCTGAAGATATGGAGGCATTACTTGTTTGGGCAGAGGTGTGATATTTACACTGATCACAAGAGCCTCAAGTATATTTTCACTCAGAATGAGCTGAACATGCGGCAGAGAAGATGGCTAGAGTTGGTCAAGGATTATGACCTGGAGACTCACTATCATCCGGGTAAGGCCAATGTTGTAGCAGATGCTCTGAGCAGGAAGAGCTATGTTAACATGGCCGTGGCTTTTCAGATGCCTTAGGAGTTATGCGAGGAATTTGAGCAGTTAAGTCTGGGTTTCTTGCTTCACACCTTGAGTGCATCATTCGAGGTAGAACCCACTCTAGAGGCAGAGATCAGGCAGCATCAGAAAGAAGATAAGAAGCTGCAGGAGATCCGTGAACTGCTCAAGATTGGCAAGGCACCACATTTTAGAGAGGATGATCAGGGTACCTTGCGGTACAAGGGTCGGATATGCGTGCCAGATGTAGGAGATCTTAGGAAGCTGATCTTGAGTGAGGCTCATGATACGGCATATTCCATTCATCCGGGCAGCACGAAGATGTATTATGATCTCAAGGAATGATTCTGATGGTATGGAATGAAGCGTTCCGTTGCGGACTACGTGGCTATCTGTGACACTTGTCAGCGTGTCAAGGCAGAGCATCAGAGACCAGCAGGTCTATTGCAGCTATTGAAGATTCCAGAGTGGAAATGGGAGGAGATCACCATGGATTTCATTGTGGGATTGCCTCGTACTCAGAAAGGGTACAACTCCATATGGGTATTAGTGGATCGGTTGACGAAGGTTGCCCACTTCATTTCAGTGAACACTACTTACTCCGGCGCTAGACTCGCAGAGTTGTACATCTCCAGGATTGTTTGTCTGTATGGAGTTCCGAAGAAGATCATATCTGACCGAGGATCTCAGTTCACTTCATGGTTTTGGGAGCAGTTGCATGATTCGTTGGATACGAAGCTGCGTTTCAGCACTGCTTACCATCCTCAGACAGATGGGCAGACAGAGAGAACCAACCAAGTATTGGAGGATATGCTTCGAGCCTACGCTATTCAGTATGGTACCAGCTGGGATAAATGCCTGCCGTATGCAGAGTTTTCATACAACAACAGCTATCAGGCCAGTTTGAAGAAGTCTCCCTTTGAGGCCTTGTACGGTCGGAAGTGCAGGACTCCGCTGTATTGGGATCAGATTGGCGAGAGGTAGGTGTTTGGTCTGGATATTGTTGAGGAGGCAGAACAGCTGGTACAGCAGGTGCGAGAGAACCTGAGGGTCGCCCAGACTCGTCAGAAGAGTTACGCGGATGTTCATCGTCGGGATCTGACCTTTGTAGTGGGTGGTCATGTGTACCTGAAGGTCTCGCCGATGAGAGGAATCCGCAGGTTTAATGTGAGAGGGAAGCTAGCCCTCGATATATTGGTCCGTTCAAGGTGCTGGAATGGAAGGGTGAGGTGGCATATCGTCTGGAGTTACCTCCCAACCTCTCGGAAGTGCATGATGTGTTTCATGTGTCTCAGCTGAAGAAGTGCTTGAGGGTGCCAGAAGAGCAAGCACCGATAGAAGGGTTAGATGTGCAGGAGGATCTGACCTACACCGAGCATCCGGCAAAGATTCTGGAGACATCCGAGAGGGTTACCAGAAACAAGAAGATCAAGATGTGCCGTGTTCAGTGGAGTCATCACACAGAGGATGAGGCGACTTGGGAGCGAGTAGATGAGCTGAGGAAGACGTATCCCGATCTCTTTGCTAGCTAGCCTATCAGAATCTTGGGACGAGATTCCTGTAAGGGGGTAGGTTTGTAACACCCTAATGTAATTTTCCCAAATTTTAATGAATTTATTTTGGCTCAAATAAAATTTCCATGGCTTTCTCTAATTTATCTTGCATTTAAAGTAATTTTATAACACAGGAAAATAAAATTTATTAATTAGGGACAACATGTTTGTGCATTCATGCTGGTGCATTTCTTTGGTTTGTTTAAGTAGTTGGGTTTGAATTCAAACCTCTTTTGAATTCAAATTGATTTGGAATAGTTTGTAGAAGAAAAGAAAGAAAAAGGGAAAGGAAAAGAGAGTAGCAGCCCAGCCCAGCAGCCCAAACTCTCCCTCCCTCTCCCTTGGGCCCATCTCCTTTTCCCGCAGGCCACTTCTCCCCCTTCCCCTCGGGCCCCCTTCCCCTCCTCTTTTCTTTCCGCATGGGCCACGCCCGGTCCACTTCCTTCCTCAGCCCGATCACCCCGCGTGTACCCCCCTCTCTCTCTCGCTGCCACCTCGGGCCCGCCTGTCGGCGCCTTTCTCCCACCCGAGCGCTAGCTCCTTCCCTCTATTTTCTTTTCCCCTCCCCTGTTCCTTTCCCCGCCGGCTGACCGCCCATCGCTGGCCGTGGCCCCGCCCCGCCGCGCCTCTGGGCCCCCTTTCCCGAGCCGCACATCGGTCCCATCCCCCGCCTGGACCCTTCTAGAAGCACGCCCGCGCTCGGATGGGGGCGAGCCGCAACCACCGGCGGGATGCGCGGCATCCGTTGCCGGGCGACCCGCACGCCGAGGCCGCCCCGCCCCCCTTTCTTAGCCGCAGCCGTCCCTCACACCTCCCTCCCTAATCCGCCTCCACACCCCCGGCCTTCCCCGAGCCGTGCGCCGCTGTGCCGCCGCCCGACCCGAGGTGACGCCGCCACCGACCGAGCCCTGCGCCGCCGCAATTCCACTCCAGCACCGCCAATCCTCGGCCGCTAGTCGTCGTCGCAGCTTCCAGGGGTGGTAAGGAACGCGCCGTACCCCTGCCCCCTTCCTATCTCCCTCTGCGCGAGCGCGTCCCCCTTGCCGCCGTGACCCAGTGCCGCCTCCGCCGTGGGGAGCACCAACCCGAGCCGTATTTAGCCTTCTTGAGCGCCTAAATGAGTTCACCGCATCGTGCTCTACCTCCAGGGCTTGATCTCGTCCCAGATGGAGCCCGGACGGCCAAGTTTGCCCAACTCCGGCGAGGCGCCGCCATGGGAGAGACCTCCGGCAAGTCATCGCCGCCGGCCAGACCGCCTACCCCATCCCCTTTGATCAGAGCCACCCGATCAAGATCCAGCGGCCCTAATTAGAGCATACCGCTTCAGCCTGATCTTCTTGCTAAAGAGTCCTTGCCCTTTTGAGAAATCAACCCGCGGTCCACCTGTAGTTCAAGAATATTTGCAGTTAGGTCCTGTTTTATTTGTTTAGACCCCTGAGCTCCTAGGAAATTGAACCCGCCATCCATGCCCTGAGTTTTTGCAGGTTAGACCCCAGATCTAGCCTTTAATTGCGTTTAGGCCCTTAGTTTGTGCGCAGAACCCCCTAGTTTTCCTATTTTTCTTACAGAAAAGCCCCTGGACCTTGTTTTAACCCTAAATTTCGCGTCTTAGCTCCGTTTTAGGCGGTTTTCGCGCTCACGCGATCGTTGTGATGCGTAGGATAGTTCTATCATAGTTTTGTGTGCTGTTTTTATGTAATGTTGTACTGTTTCTTATCTTTTGTCTTTGTTTGTATGTATGTGTATGTATTGGACCATGTTTTGGCGTTGCGATCGTGAGTAGATGCTGAGCCTTTGGACGAGTACCAGGAGCCCCTTTCTGCAGAGCAGTTTGAGCAGCAGCAGGAGAACTTCGAGGAAGGCAAGTATAACATGAATATCCTATCACTTTTAAATACAGTTTCATACTGCATTTTAATTCTATATGCCTATAAGGACTTCCTAGCCATCTTATCCTTTTTATATATATACCTTGGGTTGCATTTTGGTTAGTTGTGCTAGGTGCTGCGCTTTCACACACCTCGGTCCTTTTTAATTAATTTGATTAATGGTTATATGCAACTTAATTCTGAGCGTGGCCCTCTGTGCTGTGTGCTTGAGCGGCTCACGTCTCCTTAAAAATATGTTTTTGTTAGAAACATGGTTTAGGGGGCCAGCACGGTGCTTAGTGCTTGGTTGGCCACTCTCCATAAGGACTGGTTCATAGAGCGACAACTTGGGACAACCGCGCAACCACAAGACTGGAATGGGACGGTCTTGACTTACTAATTAGGTCACTTTGGTTCTGGAGTAACTTAGCTGCGGGGCAAGAGGGGTGGTAAGCTTCAATGGTCCCTGCTCCTCCGGGCTTGGTCTGTGCTGTGTGCTTGTACCCCCGTGAGGTGGGCCCCATCGTCGCGGATCCAGAATCCTTAGCGGTTACACCTTACTAACGTGATCCTTTGTAACGGTCTCGTAGTGTGCTTGCTAGCCATCTCACCTAAGGAAGTGTGATGAACAACTAGCGTAGCTCACGACTTGTGGGTAAAGTTGTGCAACCTCTTGAGAGTGTAAAACTGATATATCAGCTGTGCTCATAGTCATGAGCGGCCCAGATCCTCCGTCTGATTAGTGGGTTGTACCTTTGGTGGTTTGGCTTGATTTTCAGTAGTTTTATGCTTAATCTTGATTAATTATTATGTAACTTGGGTTATGGTAATTCATCCACTTATAGTAAATAGTTTTAATAAAATTTTCCAAGATTAAAAGCTGATGCAGTTGAGTCAGCTAACCTTAGAGCCTCATAGTTCGTATTATACTTGTTGAGTACAAGCTGTGTACTCACGCTTGCCTTCTCTATTCTTCTATTCTCTCGGGGATATCTTCCACTGCTGCTCAGTACCAGGCGACGTGGAGGACTACATCAGCGGACTCGACGATTTCTAGGTGTTGTCTCCCAGCCGACATCCCTGTGGCGCCCTGCTCTTCATGTATTTATTTTACGCTTCTGCATTCCTTGAACTGATTCTTGATTCAATTGTAATAAAGATATTTATTTATAATTTATACGCTTTTATTTCAAGATATGTGTTGTGATATCTTGATGATTCTGTTGTATATATGCGTGACCTGATCCTGGCGCATATATGATTGCTCGATTTATGTTCTTATAAATCGGGTGTGACACTGTGCCTAGACTGTAAAGCCCTAGGGACTTATATGGGAAATATCAGGTGGCTATCAGTATCCATATATGTATAGATAGTTCTAATTTGCAGCACTACTTTCAGTTAGAACTTAAGTTTATGTACAACTCAACCTTACTTTTTGTAACGACAACTTCGATCGTGAGGTAAGAAGGTAAGGATCCTCAGCCAACTGAGGGAGCTTGGCCTTCCTGTCGGTGATGCGAACCGAACGCTGAATCTCAAGCAGTGGCCTACTTGAGATGCTGCCAATATATCAACTTAGGTTGAATATATTGGGAGTAGATGGTTCGGCGCAGGGTATGGCGATCGCTGTTCATACCCCCGCATTTTGCGGTACCCCCGTGAATACGTTGTTTCGATAACGTATGTTAACATTGTCTGTACAGCGGTAATTGTGCAGATGCTATTTCTATAGCAAACAATACTGTTTGGGGACGCTTTCATGTCGTGCTGCCATGAAAGGTTCATGATATATATGATATATATATATATATATATATCATGAACCTTTCATGGCAGCACGACATGAAAGCGTCCCTATATATATGTGTGCTCTTCTGCAGGTACACTAACCACGATTAAGAGGTTAGGATGAGTAGGATTTATCGACTAGTTATTAGTGAGAGACGTATGAGTATGCCACCGAAATTAACCGCGTAAGTTCCGAACATATTCGGCAGTTGTTTTTGGTTGTGAGGACGAGTAGTACGTGCACGCATAATCCGTTGTCAAACAAAAGAATACAATGTATGTTTAATACTGTTAAGGATGAATGGTATGTTGTTTGGCTCTGCAATGGGTTGATAGTGTTCTCATGGTAGTTTTAAGTTGGGTATCTTAAAGTATTTTAAACATCCATCTGATTTCCAGTCTTTGCTATTATCAGAATTGATTATCTTATTCTATTATATTGCGATTTCTCAGCAAGGTAAAAAGTCTCACCATTTGCATTCTTGTTGCAGATGGCAACCCCTTCTAACGTCTTTTGGGATTCGGCAGGGCATCTCCATACAAATGCCCTGCATTGGGAGGGCTTTCCTCGTTTACTTTGGGAATCTTTAAGGTCATTCTACTATACAGAGCCTCCACAATATGATGCAGTAGAGTATCAGGAAGAAGGCATTTATCAAGCTCGAGTCAGAATGACTATTCCTCAACACTCTCTTCGTTCCCAATGGCAACCTATTGAAATTGAAGTGATGGGCTATCGAATAGTTGACACCATTGAAGGAGCAGCACTGGAAGCTATTTATGTTTTCTGTAATTAGCATCCCAGGGAAGTTGCAGGATAGCCCATTGGTTTATTTGCTACAACAGATCCTAATGAGCCAGAATGGAATCTTAGGGTAGTCCCTAAGAGTCATAGACTGGAAGGTCCACCGGAAGAAGCACTTCGAGGTATGATGCGGTTTATGAATGTGCAGTATCATTATCAATTGCTACTGTGTCGTGAGATGGGCCAATTGGTCAATGCTGCGCGAAGTCTCTATAGGGAAGCTGATAGACATATCACCCAAGTTGATCAACTTCGTGCTTTGGTGATTGAGAAAGATGGAATCATTGCTACCCAAAATGAGACTATTCATCATCGAGAAGATCAAATAAATGAGAGTGATGCGACAATCACCCAACGCAACACGATCATTGAATTTCTTCAAGAGCAGATTCATGATCTCATTCTCAAAGTTGATGATGCCAATGCACACCTGATTGAGCTGAAAAAAAAGCCTGTACCTCCTGCAGTACCGACACCTGAAGAAGAAGAAGATCCCGAAGAAATTGAGGGAGTCTCCGAGATTGATTCTGAGCACGGAGATCCTGTCATCAGTCCCCATCATTCCTCTTCGGGTAGTCAGTCATCAGTGGGTAACTTTGATGACTTTTAGTTGTGGTTGAATGGGTGATGGTATAGTGGTAACTAGTGTAGAGAAATGTAACATAGGCGGTGTGTAATCTATCTAGATGTAGAGCCACTTGTTGTATATGTGGCATGTGCACTTAGGCAAAGGTTTGTGGTGGTTTAAGTGCATTGATGTAAGATGTAAGGATCACCAGTGTTTATATAGCAATTTAAATCTTGTGTTTTATTACCTTGCTCAATATCCTTGCATCTGTTCTGAGTGGATTGAATGGAGCATATGAATTACTTTTCCATTTGGAAATCGTATATCATCTGAAATTGGAGTAAGAATATGGTTGATAATGGATATCTCCTTTATTTCAGATGGTTGGAGCTACTCGCGGAAACCCGGAAGGATTCCAGGCAGATCTGGCCAGTGGTTCCCAGCAGCCGCCTCCGCCACCTCCAAATCTGGCTGAGGTTATAGCCCGACAAACAGAACTTCTCAAATCTGTTAGTACAAGCACAACAAAATCAACAACGGCAACAATCACGACGGGGTCGTGATGATCCTCACCCCCAGATGGCAAACTATCAGGATTTTCTCAGTACCCAGCCTCCGATGTTCCACAAGGCAGATGAGCCTCTCGATGCTGATGCTTGGCTCCACTGTCTGCCCTGTGTTCAGATGAGAACAAAGCGCTGTTTGCCGCTCAACAACTCCGCGGTACTGCCCGCATCTGGTGGGATCATTATTATCCCATGCAGCCTGCCGGTCATGTTATCACTTGGGATGAGTTTCGGACTGCTTTCTGAGCGCATCACATTCCGGAGGGACTCATTGAGCGAAAGCTCAATTAATTTCTAAATCTGACCCAAGGGACCCGCACTGTCATGCAGTACGCCCAAGTTTTCAATCACTTGTGCCAATATGCAGGATCTCATGCGGACACTGATGCCCGCAAACGTGACCGCTTTCGTCGAGGCCTGAGTACCAAACTCAAAGAACGACTGAGTTTGGTGAAGGCTGAAAATTTCAATGAACTGGTCAACATGGCCATTATTCAAGAAGACTATATTTTAGCCCACTGAGCAGAAAAGAAAAGGAAGACACCTACAGGTCCTTCAGTTCCACAACAGCCAAGGTATCGGTTGATCCAGACCGCTGCTACCCGTGCACCACCGCAAAGTAATCCGCCTGGCAGATGGGTAGCTAGACTGTCGGTGTTTAACCACCGAGGGATATACCCAAGGTGGTAAGTTTTGGGTGAGGGAACGCCGAGATCAGGAACTCGAAGGTGCAAAGAACACAAGACTTTAGACAGGTTCGGGCCGCACGGAGCGTAACACCCTATGTCCTGTATGGTGGTTTGTATTCTCTTTGATGTAGATTGACCTAATGATCTCCTTTTTTGAGGGGGGTCCCTGACCTCCCTTATATATTCAAGGGGTCAGAGTTACAAAGATGCTAACCAACCCCCTCCGAGGGATCACACCAGAACTGGTCTCGAATAGATCCTCTCCGTGTTGGTTAGCTCTATCTCCTATTTAAACGGGATAAAAAAGAGATAAACAAAATGAATAAGAGATAAAATGGGCTTAATCTCTTAAACTCCGTAACATGCCCAGCCCGGTGGCCCCGGGTCTGACAAGCCCCCGAGCTCTTCGTAGCTGAGTACTGCAGGCTTATCGAGTACTTTTCGAAGCAGTCTTCGACTTCCTCTGATGATTCGTCTTGAAGCCCTTCTTCGAGTACTCCTTTGGCTGCATCGAAGCTATGAGGTGCTCATGCCCCGAATTTCATTCCTGCTATGGTGTGCGATTGCAAAATCGCACTCCATATGGAGTAGCCCCCGAGCCTTAGGTTGAATCGGAGAATTAGGCTGAGGGTCCCTTCAATCTGTAACCCTCCTTATCCTTCAAAGAAATTTGAAAAATAAGTAGTCGATGCCACGTACCCCGCAGCCCCCGAGCCTTGAATCCAAATCCCACAAAATTGGAGATAAGGGTCCAAAAATCGTGGCATACGGGCTGAACATTGATACGTTAAGGGGTGACCAAAGTGATGGTACAAATGATGTAATTGGACCAAAGATTCGAAAAACCCCTTTTTTCGGGCTAATTAGCCCTGAAAAAATGATTAATTGAATATTTAATCCAATCAGACCACCAAACGACCCCTCACCTTCGGAATATTCCACAAAACGACTCTTGAACTTCAGAACAGTAACTTTTCCCCATCCCGCTGGTTACATAACCCCGCGGCAGTAGGAGGGAAAATTGCACTTTCAGTCCGCATTCCGCCAAAAACCCCAATCCGAGCCAAACGCCGCCGCCTTACCCCAAGAAAGACTCCCACTCCGACCTCCCCGCCCCTCTCCCCGCAGCCCCCGAGCATCTCGTGGCCGCCGCATCGGAGATGACGTCCAAGAAGTCAGAGATCGAGGGAATGAAGAAGGATGCGGAACCAACAACCGCGGAGTGGACACACAGTAAGTGCTCCCTCAACAATCTGAAAAAACTTGTTTCCGAGGGGTTGCTACAAGAGAAAAATCTCGTCAACTGGCGCCCCTCTTTCCGTGAACCTTTCCCCATGGAGAATGTCGACGAAATCATCACATTCTACCATTTTGCCGAACGGGGATTGGCCCTCCCCACTTGTTCTTTCTTCCGCGGCCTTCTTTACTACTACGGGCTTGAGCTCCATCACCTCAACCCGAATTCCATCTGCCACATCTCCATTTTCATCCACTTTTGCGAAGCATTTCTCGGAATTGAACCTCACTGGGATCTATTCCACTTCCTCTTCCGCGTGAAACCCCAGCCAACCACGAAAAAACTCGCTGTAGTGGGGGGCGCCGGCATCCAACTGCGACAGCAGGCCGGCGAAAAATACCTTTCATATAAATTCCCCTCCAACCTTCCTGGGTGGAAAAACCTCTGGTTTTACATCGAGAACCATGCCCCCCCTGCCGACGAAGTCGAGCAATCCGCCAGTGGTGAGGGGGGAATGGAACCTCGAACCCTCCGGCATGGAAATGATACAAGTCAAGGAGCTGCTGGAGGCCATCGAGGCACTGAAGAAGGAGGGGGTGACCGGCGCCTCCGTCATGTTCTCATTTTACAAGCGCCGCGTCCAACCCATCCAACAGAGATGTTGCCTGGGCTTCGAGTACACCGGCCCCGCTGACCCTTCTCGCATGTGCACAGAGGAGGTGCCAGATGAAGTCGCGCTCCAGCAGGTTCAGCGGGTGCTGCTGGACGTGAACACCGTGCCGTACGTGCCCACATTGTACTCCGCGCAACATCCGCCCCCACCGGTAAGTATTCGACTTCTTTTGCCGAAGAGATCGGCTACTACACCGATACTGAACTGAAGGACTTTCTGCAGGGACACTCGGAGCTATACTGCAGCTACCCGCCGCAGCCGGACCTCCCCCGAGCATATCACCTCCTTCCTTCTGCAGCCACGGCGGCCAAGAAGGCTCGCCTTGCTGCGACCCAAAGCCGCAACAAGTCCGCCGAATGCGTGGACTTGCCGGCGAGGGAAGAAGCCGAGGGGCGTCTGCGCCCAGCTGCCGCCATTGCCACCAAGGCTGCTCACCTTGCTGCGGTTCAAGGCAGCAGTGAGTCCACCAAATGCGCGGGCTCACAGGCGAGTGAAGGAACCGGAGGGGAGCCGCGCGGGGACAACTCCTCCGACCGGAGCATGGAGTTGGCCGGCGCTCTGCCACCGGTGCCGAAGGGCCAGCGCCAGGTGCGCAAACGCTAGGCACAAGAAGTCGAGTCCTCTAGGTACGGAATTGCTGTTTTGGCCAGTTCCAAGGTTTCCATGATGCTGAGTACTGACAGCGTCCCTTTGCAGTCTCCCCGCTCCGCCGCCCGGGACTGAACCCGAAAGGGTGGAGGCAGGCCCCTCTGCCGCCGCGACGGTGACAATCGCCGTGGCGGGGAACCCTCCATCGGCCGACCAGACTCCGCCATCCGCAACGAGCGTCCCCCGACGGGCCTGGCGGGTGAAGAAGGCTGCCAAGAAGAAGTCGACGCTGTGAGTTTCCTTTCAATCGCTAGAAGATCCTGCTCGTGCCCACTCGGATAACAATGTTGTCGATCTCACCAGGGCTGCGAGCGCCGTCAAACTCCAGATTGAACCAGGCACGGCTGCGGCGCCTGCCTCGGCTGCTGCAGCCCCCGAGCCCCCGGCGCCTGAGGGGCTAGTACCCGCGGAGGTGGCCCCTGAAGCGGTTGCGGCGCTCCCTGACTTGCCGCCTCCCGAGCCCCGACTAGAGGAAACCGGACCCAGTGGCGGGGAACAAGTCGAGGCCCCTGACGCCACCCGTACTGATGGCACAGGTATGCAATTACCCGCCCGCGTCTGGCTGCCGGGGTCTGGGCATAATGTGTTTACCATTTCGTATGCCTGCAGGTGTCCAGCCGCCGCCGCCAGGGGATGCCGCCGGGCCCTCCAGGAGTCCCCGTGAGGTGTTGAGGGCCGGGTCCGGGCACCAGAACGTCATCACCACCGACCTGGTGGATGACCTTCTGCTGTCGGTGGAGAACCTGAAGACCTTCAAGAGTACCTTCAAGGAGCTGTACGACTTCTCCATGGTAAGACTCGGGTGATGGTCCCGATGTGCGCCTTGGTGAGTTGTTTACGACTCACTCTCCTCCTTTTGTGCAGCATGTAATCACCAAATCCCAGAAGAAGTCGGAGAAACTCCGCGCGGTCGTGAGCGACGCGCGGGAGTTAGCTGCTCTGGACAAGCGCGTCTCCGAGGAGATTATCAAGAATTGCTATCTGTAGCGGGAGCTTGATATGCTGAAGTAGGAAAGGACTCGAGAGGCCTGGCTGCTCAAGAATGACATGAAAAACATGGAGAAGGCCAACTCCGAGCTCCAACAACAGCTCAAGGAGCTACAAGCAGAACACCAGGAGCAGCTCAAGGCGGAGAAAAAGGCGCACCAAGGTAGGCCCTCGCTCCCCTCGAGTACTTTCCCTCAGTAGCTCCCCATTAAATGCTGAAGTACCCTTATCACAGAGCTTAGGAAAATAACGAAACACAAAGAGGAGTTGCTTACTGACGTGAAGAATATGCTGTATCGACGTACAGATGAAGTCGAGAGGCTGCAGAAGGTGATCGGCGACACTGAACGCCTGTTCGTCGATTGCCTTCAGCAGGTCAAAACTCTAGGCGAGAAGGACGAGCAGCAGCGCAGGGAGCTGGAGGAGCTTCGGGGGGCCACCCAGGAGCTGGTGGACATGGTGGATCCGCCAGAGGAAGGCGATGCAAGCCCGTGGCCCCTTCTGGAGCGTCTCCGCGAAGCCCCGAAGAAGGTGCTCAAGTTCCTATCCAAGGCTCCGGTCGCGTGCGTGAGCAATGTGCTCGCATACGTCAAGTCCTTCGTGCCGACCGCGCAGCTGAGCATCTTCGCGCAAGGGATGGCGGCGGACTGCCCAGACGAGCGGTTCGAAGAGTACCTGCAGGAGGCCCAGCCTGTAGCAGAACAGATTGTACACAATGTACTGCAGGATTAGGGTGTATGAGACACTTTAATCATGCTTTTATGTAAATGCTTCCCGTGACATCTCTACTTGTTTGCATGTCTTAGCTGAATTGGGATCCGGGATTATGAGACCCAAGTAGTAGACGCGTCCCTGGGTGCAACGACCCGAAGGGCAGCTAGACTTCGTCTAACAGAGTAGCCACAAATCGATCGAGCGGGTCTAGACTTGTTAGGGAAGAACGCGAGCATCGCCGTGGGGTTGCCGTGCGTAGGGCGAAAAGGGGACTACCCCGAGTTCGAGGCCTCGGAGTGTAGTCGAGAAGTGCTCCTTCTGTGAGCGTGCTCCGCAGGCTGGGTAGGACCCGGACAGACGGATCAAGCGTGCGAGGAGCAGGTGCGGGCAGCGCCGCGGGTTTGCCGGTCTTTTTGGCAAAAACAAGACTATTCTGAGTGCAGCCACTCAGAATGTAGTCGATGCAGCTCTGTATGCGAGCCGTTCCAACGTACTAGGTGTAGGCCAGTCGAACGGATCGACTGCGTTGGAAGACGTGCGACTGCTGTCGCGTGCGACCATCGAAGGTCGCGGCGGAATTCGATATGCCGGGGAGTTAGCCGGAGCCGAGGGCTCCCCAGAAAAGGAAGTCGGAAGGAGATGACCGTGGCCGTGGCCCCCGCGTCATGCGCGACAAGAAGTCGATTTGTGTGTGTACATGTTTGCTCGTGGCACCTGCCATCGTGGAAGTAGGAAAGCATGTACAACCCGAGTTATGTGGCCCACGGCCTCCAACTTAGATCGGGGAAAAATCTCCTGAGCCCCCGGGGAATTGGCGATCACCGGGCCTTGACTTAAGGGTAGAACTTGCGCAGGTTCTGAAAGTTCCAGGAGTTCGGGACCTCGCCACCCTCGAGAATTTGTAGTCGATAAGACCCTGGCCTTGTGACCTGCTTGACGACGAACGGGCCTTCCCACCTTGAATTGAGCTTATGTAGGCCGGACTCGTCCTGAATGCGACGCAAGACCAAATCGCCGACGCTGAATGACCGCTCCCTGACATTGCGATCATGGTATCGTCGGATCCCCTGCAGGTACCGGGCTAACTGAACAAGGGCGGTACAGCGAGCTTCTTCCACGGAGTCGAGCTCTAACTGCTGCGCCTCGTCCGCCTCGCCTTCATTGTACATTTCAACCCTTGGGGACTTCCACATGATATCGGCTGGTAGGATAGCTTCGGATCCATACACGAGGAAGAAAGGTGTTTGTCCTGTGGCTTTGGACGGCTGAGTCCGGAGCCCCCAGACTACATGTGGTAACTCATGCACCCATTTTCCTCCCTTCTTGCTATTCTCATCATAGAGTCTCTTCTTGAGGCCGTCGATGATCAAGCCGTTCGCCCGTTCGACTTGTCCGTTAGCTCTAGGGTGTGCAACCGAGAAATATTTGACTTCGATGCAAGCATTCTCGCAGAACTCCCAGAACTGGTTCGCCGTGAAGTTTGATCCCAAGTCCGTGATAATGGAGTTGGGGAAGCCGAAACGATGCAGAATATCTGAGATGAAGTCGACGACCCGATCTGGTGTGAGCTTGGTTATCGGCTTGTACTCGATCCACTTGGTAAACTTGTCGATAGCCACCAGAACATGGGTGAAACCGCCTGGTGCTGTCGTGAAGGGCCCGATCATGTCAAGACTTCAACAGGCGAAAGGCCAGGACGGCGGTATGGTGATGAGGCTGTAAGCTGGAACGTGCGTCTGTTTGCCGAAGAATTGACAGTTTTGGCACCTGCGCATGAGATCCTCCGCGTCGGTCACCGCGGTGGGCCACCAGAAGCCGGCTCGGTAGGCTTTCCCCACCAGCGTTCTTGAAGCCGCATGGTTACCGTAGACACCGTCGTGGATCTCCCGCAGTATGGCGTAACCATCTTCCTTGGTGACGCACTTCATGAGAACCCCTGACCGGGCGCCTCGACGATAGAGCTTGCCGTTGACCAGGACGAAACCCTTGCTTCTTCGCAAGATGCGAGCTGCGTCAGCACTCCTGGCGTCGACTCCCGCTGGCAACCGTTGATCTCGTATGAAGTCGATAAAAGCCCCTCGCCAGTCTTCCTCCAGCACCATAACCTCTCGATCGGGTTGTTGGGGACCCGCGTCGATGGCTACTTGCGGAGAGAACTTGATCGATGGCTGGTTGAGCTCCTGGATGAAGACTCCTGGCGGGACCTGGGCGCGCGTGAACCCCAGTTTAGACAGGGTGTCCACGCCGACATTGTGCTCCCGCAGTACATGATGAACCTCCAGGCCGGAGAACTTGCTTTCTAACTTGCACACTTCCTGCACATAAGCGTCCATTGTTTCCTTGTTGCAATCCCATTCCTTGTTGACCTCATGGGGAAATAAGCAGAACCCCAGCGTCGCCGCCGTCGAGCTTGAGGGACCCGTCGAAATACATGGTCCAATGCTCTGGCTTGTCCACTAGAGTTGGGACCTGATTCTCCCTCCATTCGGCCATGAAGTCGACTAGAGCCTGTGATTTGATTGCAGTGCGTGGCTTGAAGTCTATTGACAAAGCCCCCAGTTCCACTGCCCACATGGATATGCGCCCCGCGGCATCTTGATTATGCAGAATATCCGCCAGCGGGAAGTCCGTGATCACAGTGATCTTGTACTCGTCGAAGTAATGGCGCAGCTTTCTGGATGTGATCAAGATAGCATACAAAAGCTTTTGAACAGCGGGATACCGTACCTTGGATTCGGAGAGGACCTCGCTGACGAAGTAGACAGGCCTCTGCACTCCAAACGCATGGCCTTCTTCGCCTCGCTCGACCACAATAGCACTGCTGACGACATGAGTTGTTGCCGCAATGTAAAGTAGTAGATCCTCCCCTGGCAACGGTGCTATGAGGATTGGAGGTGACTGCAGATGATGTTTCAGATCTTGCAGAGCCCGCTCAGCCTCCTCCGTCCATTGAAACTTATCCTGTCGTTTCAGGAGCTTGAAGAAGGGTAGTCCTCTCTCCCCGAGCCGGGAGATGAACCTGTTCAGGGCCGCCATACAACCTGTTAACTTTTGCACATCCTTGACTGTGGCCGGAGCCTCCATATCAGTGATGGCCGTGATCTTCACAGGGTTGGCTTCAATGCCCCGGTTGCTGATGATGAACCCGAGCAATTTCCCGGAAGGTACGCCGAAGACGCATTTGGTGGGATTGAGTTTCCACCGGAATCTGCGCAAACTGCTGAATGTTTCCTCCAAATCCGCGATCAAGTTATCAGACTCTCTGGTCTTGATGACCACATCATCCACATAGGCCTCGACATTCCGATGCAGCTGATCGGCGAAACACATCTGGATCGCCCGCTGATATGTCGCACCTGCATTCTTCAACCCGAAGGACATTGTTTTGTAGGCGTAGGTCCTGTACGGGGTGATGAACGCGGTCTTGATTTGGTCCTCCTCCTTGAGCGCAATCTGATGATACCCTGAGTAACAATCAAGAAAACAAAGAATGACACATCCAGCCGTCGAATCGACTACTTGGTCAATGCGCGGCAGCCCAAAATGATCTTTTGGGCAATGCTTGTTGAGATCGGTGTAGTCGACACACATTCTCCATTCATTGTTCTTTTTCTTGACAAGGACGGGATTCGCTACCCACTCTGGATGGATTACTTCTTTAATGAATCCAGCCGCGAGAAGTTTAGCGATCTCCCGTTTAATGGCCTCACGCTTGTCGTGGGCAAACCTCCGGAGGCGTTGCTTCTTAGGCGTGGCCTTCGGGTGTACATTTAAAGCATGCTCGATCAACTCCCTGGGCACCCCTGGCATATCCGCTGGTTTCCATGCGAATACGTCTCGGTTAGCCCGAAGAAAGCTGACGAGCGCGAGTTCCTATTTATCACCCAAGCCCGCGCCGATGATGGCGGTCTTGGATGAATCTCCCTCCTGGAGCTGGATCGTCTTGAGGGCCACATCATCAGTCGACTGGATGCTCGACTTGTTGGCCTTCTTGGAAGGGATCTCTAGCCCGGTCTGGGAGAGCTGCTGTGCGGCCGCGAGTACTTCTCCTGAAGCATCTGGCACGCGAGTAGTCGAAGCATACTGGATCGCCTCCTGATTGCAGTCATACGACTTCTTCAAATCGCCACGGAGGGTGAGCACTCCACCGAGTCCTGGCATCTTAAGAAGCAGATATACATAATGCGGCACTGCCATGAACTTGGCAAGCACCGGACGACCCAGTATTGCATGGTAAGAAGAATCAAAAGTAGCCACTTCGAACTTGATGAATTCAGTACGATAATTCTCCCGCGTGCCGAAGGTGACTGGGAGGACCACCTGTGGCAGAACCGCTCGAATTATTCCGGCTCAAGTGCGCTATTGATCGCCGTACAACCGCAATCAGACCAACGCACTTCAAACGGAACAATCCTTTGGTCTGTCGGGTCTCCGCCCGATACAACCACGGTTCAGCAGGATCAAAGCAGGTTTACCTCGCACGAAGGCGAGTTCACATCCCGGAATAGCTCATCAACTTTTAATTTACAACCATACATACATTATTACAAACCGAGTTCAAAGATAAATAAATTTACACAAACCATGTTCAAACTGACAAGCATAACAGCTTGTCTAAACTCACAGCGGAAGAAAAAGTTTTACGCGACTACACACGTCGCGAAGGCGAACACCAAGCTTAGCCCAGGGCCTGGTGTCACTCCGGAGGGTCAGTGCCGGCCGGGGACGGGTCCCACTCCACGGACCAGCCAAAAGGAACGGACGTTGGCCACACAAGGTTGTCCGTGGGATTATCGTAGGTCGTACCTGAAAACAGATATTGGCAAGGCTGAGTATTCTAATACTCAGCAAGGCTTACCCGGGGCTGGGTATACTTTAGCCCATAACTAGACTCATGAAGGCATTGTAAAGGCTCTGGGTTTATTTTTAGCTGAAAAGTAACAAAGAGTATGAACTATTTTCAAGTTTTAGCTTTCATTTTCTAGTTGAGTATTTATTCTAGATTAGCACCTACACTAAGCAAGCAAGGTAGTGATTATCATCCATCAAGATTATCCATCATTAGTTCCACTTTTTACTCAATGTGGTAAAAGGGATAAGCAATCTCAATCTTCGTGAGAGGCGGACGATTCGAGTCGAATTTTAACCTTGCAAGGTAAACCTAACTCACACGCTTGGAATACCAACAGGGCGTTCCGAAGCAACCGTTTACCTTTCTTTCCGACTCGTGGACAGGCCACCACAAGCGACTTGCAGGACCGTACGCACACCCAATGTGTACAGGACATACGTCTGTAGCGCGACTACAAAACCCGTATTCCTGTCTGCCTTGCAGAACGTACTCCCACAGGTCGGTGCGTGTGAACATAACATAAAGATCGAGTGGTGGGAGGTATGTCCACTTACCGGGCCGATTGGTTACTAGGCTTACCGCTTTACCATATTTCGCGGCATGTGGCTAGTACTGTTCAAACGCTTAGCCACCACTACCACACATATCGACCTTAAAGCATTTATTAACACAGACAGGGTAAACTTCCAGGCCATGATACAGCACATGACCCTGTCCGTCATCCTTATAGTGGTTGCAGGAATGTAAACATGCAACTCCTATATCGCGCGAGTGACAGGAAATCACTCGACTTCTACCGGTCCTATTAGCGGAGCATCTATCCGATAAGGACTCGGGAGCATTACATTGGGTTCCTAGAATTCATGCATCTAGGGTTTCACTTCAACTCCTAGACTTAATGCAAGATATAATATAAATAAGCATAGATTGCAGTGTAAATAAAGTAATGGGATATGTCCGGGGCTTGCCTTCTAGAGTAGGGTTGAGGGCAGGAGTGTCAGAGATTTCCGAACTCGGGTTCGGAGCTTCAGTTAGTCCCTCGACGACTTGCGTTGGATCTTCTGGAAAGCCTTGGTCTTGTCCTAAGACCAGTTCGTAGTCCCCGTCGTCGAGTGTCGTTGATTCTATATGAGATGCAATAAATTAACTAAGGTGAAATTTAAATTTAAAATTTCACATTTCAAATATTATAACTCATCCAATTAACACGCAAACATGCATAAAATATAGAGGTTTTAGATTTAAAACACTATTTATAAAGATATGGTAGGGTTTATTGCAATAAGAACTAAAATATTTAAATCAAATTTGAAATGAACTAAAATTTGGATTCAAACTTTTAAATAAAAGATTATAGAGATTTGATTATATATTAAACATTATAAAATATTACATTAGTAAATGATAAAAGATTCCAATTAGAGAAGGCTATACATTAGGTTTATTTCAAATTTGAAAGTTTCAAAATAAAAGAGGTTAAGTTTAAATTAAAGTTAAGTTTGTAACTTTGCACAAAGTTATCTAGAGCTCATGGAATATTTATGTCAAACTTCATAAGTAATCAAGCATTGAAAATCCAAGTTATGCATAAGTTATTCCCTAATCTTAAGTTTAAAATAAAGATAAAAGTACATTGTTTCACACTAAACTTTATTAACCAAAGTTATAGAATTTGAAATCTAGTTTCTAACAAAACTAGTTTTGCCATTTTAGGATTTTTCTGTGAATTACTACGAATTTTACAAGGCAGAAAATGCTTTCACATGAAATAACAAGTATCCTTTACAAACTAGTCCCTGCATTTGACAACTAACCCCCTGGAAAGAAAACATTCCAAGCAATTGGGTCCAGACCATGGCCGGCGGTGGGGAAGGTACGGGTCCGGCCAAATTCGGCCGTAGGGGTCGCCGGCGGTGAGGGGAAAAGGGAGGGGCAGCACGAGGGGGTCTTGGGCTACCTGTGGGTAGTCTCGGGAAGGCTCGGGGTGGCCGGAGTCGAGCTGCCCACGGAGGGCCGGACCGGCGGCCGGAGGCGCACGGCGGCGGGGTGGTTCCGGCGTGCGGGGAAAGGAACGGCCGGGCTGGAGAGCTGCAGTGGGGCACGGGAAAGCTAGTGGCGCTACTGATTTGGAAAGGGGGAGAGCGGAGGGGAAGGTTCCACGATGGCCCGAGGTCCCGGCGGCGGCAATGGAGGAGGCGGCGGTTTCTGTGCGCGCGCGAAGAGACCTGGGGCATCCTTTTATAGGCAAATGGAGTGACGGCAAGCCGCTGGTGTCATAGAGCAGGAGATAGGGGAAGATAAGGCTTGCCCACGGGGGTTTTGCGGCGGCGGCAGTGACTCCGGCGTGCAGCTCTGCACAGGTGCCGTGGCGCGCGGCTGGGCGCCAACAGGGGAGGGGTGGAGCGGTGGACGAGCAGAGGGACGACGCGTGGATGGGGGAGAGCAGGGGGATGGACGACGGCGTCCAAGGGTGAGGTACTGCGCCGGCGGCAGGAGCACCAGTCGTGCAGCGGCGCAGAACAGAGGAGCAGGGCGTAGGGAGGAAGAAGGGGGGGGGGTGAACTGAACCAGGGACTGATCTGTGAATTCAGAGAAAGGCAAGGACCTTACTGTAAAGGGCTTATAACTTTTAAACCAGTGCTCAAATGAAGATGGTCCAAAAAGCAAAAGTGCATGGTTTTTCAAACTCTACAACTTCTCTTTAAGGTTCATCTGCATTTGAGCAATAGTTTTGGAGATAATATAGACTTAGTAATAATTTCATATTTTATGTAAATCCATAAGTAAAGTTACTTTTACACATATACCCTATGGTAATTTCATATATATTTTTGCAATATAACCACAGATATCACTTTTGCAAACTAACCCTTATGCCTTTTAAACTCTTACCCCATCTCCATCCATTTTGCATAAAAGGACCTTTAGTTAATATTAATTACATAAACATCCCTTCTTCCATAGCATTGCATACATAAAATACACATTTACCATACTTAAAACATATAAGCATACCAAAACTCTAATGTGTGACCAAGCTAATTACCTGAGTGTCACACCACCGTACCAAGCGGGTGCGCTGCATTACCTGGGACGATGCCGTAGAAGGGAGACTTGCTGGGAACCAGCATCTCCTTGAAGTTCAGGCCCATCTTCTTCAAAGTATTGACGAAGATGAGATTGAGCCCACTCCCGCCATCGATGAGGACCTTGGTAAGCTTGACCTCTGCCACCACCGGGTCCAAGACCAAGGGGAACTTACCCGGCTCGAAAAAGCTCGTCCACTGGTCATCACGAGAGAACGAGATGGGGACCTCCGACCAACGGAGTGGTCGTGGTACCGCCGGCTCGATGGACAAAATCTCTCGGAGGAGCAGCTTCTGATCCCGCCTGGAACAGAAATCCTCGTCTCCCCCGAAGATGACGTTGACCACTTTGGACGCATCCTGAAATTTCGGGTTGCGCCCGTGATCCTCCTGATCATCGTCTTCGGGCTCCTTGTCGGCAGGCTTCTTATTCTTCTTGCCACCACCAGAGTTGCTGAACGTCCTCCGAAGGTGGTAGCAGTCAATGGCAGCGTGGTTGGCGCCCGGGTGCCACGGGCATTTCTTCTGCAGGAGCTTCTCGAACTCCTCCTGAGTTGTCGACTTCTTGCCCCGTGAAGGACGATCGATAGCCGCGATGACATCACCTGGCTTTCGTTTCCGGGGTGGCCCAGAATAGTCCCGCTGGCCTTTGTCGCTGCGGTTGTCGTTTGGGCGCCGCAGATTGCTATCATGGCGCCGCGGGAACCGCTCCCGCATCTTCTCCTCCTGCTCGGACCAATCGTGCATCATATCACGAAGGCCCGCAACAGTTTTCGGCCTGTTCCGCCCGAAATCTCTGTATATGCTCAGGTCGGTGATGCCGTTGTAGAAGCAGTTGATGATGTCCTCCTCCGAGATGTTCGCGATGGTGGCGCGGATGTCGAAGAAGCGACGCGTGTAGGACTATAGAAGCTCGTTACGTTCTTGCTTGCACTGGGCAAGATCGTGTCGAGTACCTGCACGGGTAATCGCTCCCTGGAAATTGTCGATGAAGACCTTCTTAAGTCGTTCCCAGGAGTCGATGGAGTTACTGCCGAGGCTCTCCAGCCAAGTGAGCGGCGCAGGGTCCAAAGCCATCGGGAAGTAGACGACTTTGGTGATATTTGAGCCCCCCGCGACATCAATGGCCGTGGAGTAGCAACGGAGCCACTGGTGGGGAGCCTGCTTGCCGTCGTACTTGGTGATGCCGATCGGCTTGAAGCCCTCCGGGTACTTGTAGCTGCTAAAACGAGCAGAGAAAGCAGGAAATCGATCGCTACAATCAGTACCTTCAGCTTCGACTTCTTCGCGAGTCTTGCGCCTGGAGGAGATCACGGTGCGTGCGTCGCGACCATCATTGATGTGCTGGCGTAGGTCCTTCGGAGGAGGTCTCGGCTAGCCTGTCGCGGACGACCCCCCTGCGGTGGCTGTTGCCTCCCGCCAGTGGCCTGGCTCGCGCGTGCGTTGTCGTTGCTGATCTGATGTTGAGGACGACCACCAGTCGTTCGACTGCGGGCCTGGCTCCGGCTCTCGCCCACGCGCTCTTCCCGGATGACGGACACCGGATTATGCTGATCCAACTGGATCCAAGCCCTCTGCGCATAGAGGAGTGCTTGACGTACCTCCGGGTCGTGGCTGCGCTCGAGGATGGCCGTGACCCTGGCAATGTTGGCCACCGGAGTCTTGAAGCCCCGCTCGCTTACGGCAGCAAACTCGGGGTCAAGCTCGCGTTGCATAGATCGCCTACGCTCGTTAGCTCTCCTCCGCCGGATTGTTCGGGCCCTGTTCCTGGCCCTCCGCGCCTCACGATCGGCGTCATTCTCATTACCGGCATTGGCTGTGATCTCATCATCGGAGATCACGTCAAAGTTATCGATGGGGAGATCCCCACCGTCCTCGCCTTCTTCGGCCATCAGCACCTGGCGGGAGGAAAGTTCATGAGAACTTTCGTAGACTAGCTCCGTCGACTCCTTCGCCGCGGTGGCCAATGGCCTACCTTCCTAGAAAGGCAATGGCTCGAGGTGAGCCACGAGCCGGCTCTCTGCCTCGAGTAGATTGGAGAACTTCATGCCCTATGCACGATGTGCCCCTTTGGCGAGGAGGCGATCACCAAATTACCGGGGCCAGAACAACCCGAAGCCTCCCGACACACGGTGGCTTCAGGGTTTCCGTCCCGGAGCAGCAGGTCCAGATCCTTCTCTAACATGAAGAGGGATCCAGGCGCGTTAGCCTCCTGAAGATCAGTGGCCGATTCGCACAAGCCGGGTTGAGTCCGACCATGTGAATCCCTAGATTGGAACAAGTCCAAACCAGGAGAAGTTGTCGTGACACCAGAAGAAGTCGAGCTTGGAACAGATTCCATCTCGACCTGTGCCGCGGAAGCGTGGAGCGACGAGTTATCGAGCTCGTCGACAAGCTTGTCGAGGCCGCTGCGAAGATCCGCAGCGACGGTTTTTGGCGTCATGTCGACGAGGAATCGTCGAAAGTTGCCCGCACCATCTGCGATGCAAACCCACGAGCCAAAAACAAGCGTCGTACCCTGAGAGGGAACTGACCTGATGAATTTAAAAGATGCCATCGAGCTCGCCGGTGGATCTTCAACGCGCTTCCCCTACCTGGCGCGCCAGCTGTCGGTGTTTAACCGGCTGCCCACCGAGGGATATACCCAAGGTGGTAAGTTTTGGGTGAGGGAACGCCGAGATCAGGAACTCGAAGGTGCAAAGAACAAAAGACTTTAGACAGGTTCGGGCCGCACGGAGCGTAACACCCTACGTCCTGTATGGTGGTTTGTATTCTCTTTGATGTAGATTGACCTAATGATCTCCTTTTTTGAGGGGGGTCCCTGACCTCCCTTATATATCCGAGGGGTCAGAGTTACAAAGATGCTAACCAACCCCCTCCGAGGGATCACACCAGAACTAGTCTCGAATAGATCCTCTCCGTGTTGGTTAGCTCTATCTCATATTTAAACGGGATAAACAAGAGATAAACAAAATGAATAAGAGATAAGACGGGCTTAATCTCTTAAACTCCGTAACATGCCCAGCCCGGTGGCCCCGGGTCTGACACAGACCACCTCAACAAGCACGATTCAACCGACCACCAACACCTCAACCTCAGCAACAACAACAACAGGGTCCGCGGCCGAGCTTTCCGCCAGCCAACCAAGGAAACAACAACTATCATTATTTCAACTGCGGAAGCCCATTCCACTTCATTAAAGATTGCCCTCAACCTAGGAAATCTTTCCAAGGGCAGACATCCAATCTAAACAACAAGGGTAAGGGCAAGAAGCAAGTGGTCCAAGTCCGCCAGGGAAGGGTGAACCTCACCACTCTTTCCGAACTTCCCGTGGGTGCGCCTATAATGACGGGTACTTTTTCTATCAACCATCAACCCGTACTTGTTCTTTTTGACTCTGGTGCCACCCATAGTTTTATCAGTATGGATTGTGGAACTAAAGTGGGATTGGATATTTCTTCTATAAATGAAGCTTATAGGATTATAACTCCTGGCGGTAAGATTTTATCCAATCAAATTTGTAGAAAGGTACCAATCCAGCTGGGTAGTCATCTGAACAAAACAGATCTATTAGTATTAGACCTGAACGGAATGGATGTTCTATTAGGTATGAATTGGATGATCCAAAATCAAGTGTCCTTGGATATCTCATCCCGAACCGTGGACATAAATTTCCCCGAATTTGAGCCTACCATTCTTTATCTTCCACCACGGGAATGTGTCAATTCTTGTACCTATGCAGCTACAGGGATCAAATTAAAAGATATCCCTGTTGTTTGTGAATATCTAGATGTCTTTCCGAACGATTTGCCTGGAATACCTCCAGACCAAGATGTCGAATTTATCATAGAACTTCAGCCCGGTACAGCTCCTATTTCAAAGAGACCCTATCGTATGCCTCCTAATGAGCTTGCTGAGTTGAAAATCCAACTCCAAGACCTCCTTGACAAGGGTTTTATTCGTCCGAGTGCATCACCATGGGGTTGTCCAGCCTTATTTGTAAAAAAGAAAGACAACAGCTTAAGGCTATGTGTTGACTATCGTCCCCTTAATGCGGTAACTATCAAAAATAAATATCCCCTACCCCGCATTGATATTCTTTTTGATCAGCTAGCCAGAGCTAAGGTATTCTCTAAAATTGACCTTCGTTCCAGCTACCATCAAATTAAGATCCGGTCAAGTGACATCCCAAAAACTGCCTTCTCTACTCGATATGGTCTATATGAATATTTGGTCATGTCGTTTGGTCTTACCAATGCTCCAGCATATTTCATGTACCTCATGAATCCTGTCTTCACGCAAGAACTCGACAAATTTGTTGTGGTCTTCATTGATGACATCCTGATTTATTCCAAAACTCCAGAAGATCATGTCAAACATCTTTATGTCATCCTTCAGCGATTAAGAAGTGGAATCTCTGTTGACCCCAGCAAAGTACAAGAAGTGATGGATTGGAGACCCCCAACCTCAATCCATCAGATCCGTAGTTTTCTTGGCTTAGCGGGCTATTATCGTCGCTTCATTCCGGATTTTTCCAGAATAGCCAAACCTATGACCGAACTACTGAAGAAAGGTGTTAAATTCTCTTGGGATAAAAAATGCGAAGATGCATTCCATACTCTTAGAAACCATCTTACAACTGCTCCAGTCTTAGCTCAACCAGATGTATCAAAGCCATTTGATATCTATTGTGATGCTTCCGGAACTAGACTTGGTTGTGTACTTATGCAAGACAACCGAGTAATTGCTTATGCATCACGAGCACTTAGGGTACATGAATAGAACTACCCCACACATGATCTTGAGCTCGCAGCTGTTATTCATGCCCTAAAGATCTGGAGACATCATTTGATGGGTACAAAGTGCCATATATACACTGACCACAAAAGCCTCAAATATATCTTTACACAAGCAGATTTGAATATGAGGCAAAGACGCTGGCTAGAACTTATCAAAGATTATGATATAGAGGTACATTATCATCCAGGCAAGGCCAATGTCGTTGCAGATGCACTCAGTTGCAAAACACATTGCTCTTGCTTGTCTGTAGAAGCTTTTAATGAGACTCTCTGTTGGGAAATGAGAAAGCTCAATCTAGAAATCATTCCCCAAGGTGACTTGAACCATCTCTCAGTTGAAGCCACCCTTAGGGATAATATTGTTCTAGCTCAACAGTGCAATAAAGGAGTCAAAATTATTAGGCAGAAGCTAACACAAGGAGAAGGAAAATATAAATGCTTCTGAGTAGATCCAAAAGGGGTTTTATGGTTCAACGAGCGTATTGTTGTACCTAAGGACCATAAGCTCCGTAAACAGATATTGGACGAAGCTCACCTATCCAAATTCTCTATGCACCCTAGCAGTACAAAAATGTACCAGGATCTGAAACAAAACTTTGGTGGACTTGTATGAGGTGAGAAATTGCCAAATATGTCTCAGAATGTGATATCTGCCAAAGAGTCAAAGCCAGTCATCTGAAAACTGCTGGTATTCTTCAGCCCCTACCTATCCCCTCTTGGAAGTGGGAAGACATTAGTATGGACTTTATTGTTGGTTTGCCCAATACTTCGCTAAGACATGACTCCATTTGGGTAATCGTTGATCGATTAACCAAGACTGCGCATTTCCTTCCCATGCATACTACGTATAATACCAAAAAGTATGCCGAGATCTATATGGATCAAATTGTTCGTCTGCATGGAGTACCTAAGACGATCATTTCTGATCGTGGAGCACAGTTTATTGCTCGGTTCTGGGAGCAACTTCAACATGCTCTTGGAACTAAATTTATTCGAAGCTCCACATATCATCCTCAAACAGATGGACAGACCGAAAGAGTAAATCAGGTTTTGGAAGATATGCTTAGAGCCTGCGTCCTTCAATATGACAAGAACTAGGATAAATGTATGTCATTAGCAGAGTTCTCATACAACAACAGCTATCAAAGCAGTCTCAAGATGGCTCCATTAGAAGCATTGTACGGTCGCCGCTGCAGAACTCCTTTGAGTTGGTCACAAACCAGCGAGCGTAAAATTTTTGAACCACACCTTGTCACTAAGGCAGAAGAAAAAGTGAAGATAATACAGATGAATTTGAAGGCAGCCCAACCTAGACAGAAAAGCTATGCTGATATACGAAGAAGACTCTTACAGCTTCAGGTCAGAGACTTCATATATCTTTGAGTATCTCCTACCCGAGGTGTTCAAAGGTTCGGCGTAAAAGGAAAACTTGCTCCTCGATACATCGGACCCTTTGAAATCCTTGAAATTTGTGGACCCGTAGCTTACCGTCTTCAACTTCCTTCTCCATTAGTGGCCATCCATAACATCTTCCACGTATCTCAACTTTGGAAGTGTGTCAAGGTTCCTAATGAAATCATCGATCCTCAGACTATCGAAATCGAAGCCGATCTAACCTATACAGAACATCCACTTAGAGTGCTAGACACCAAAGAGAGAAGCACTAGAAGAGAAACTATTAGGATGTTCAAGATTCAGTGGAACCATCATACGGAAAGAAGAAGCAACATGGAAAACTGAATCATATCTTCAACAAAACTTTCTAGACTTCCTTCAAGCCAACTTCCGAACTTGATCATCCAATTTCTTCTATTCCGAAATCTCGGGATGAGATTCTTTTTAGGGGGGAGGCTGTGACACTCAGATAAATAGCATGGTCACAGCCTAGGGTTTTAGTGTGTTGTTATGTACAAAATGTGGCAAAAGTGTGCTCAAAATTTTTATGCTAAGGAAAAATGGTTGTTTATGTAAATATATTTTAACAAAATGTGGCAAAAATATGCTAAATGGGTGAATATGGAGGGTAGAATTCAAATGTACGAGGGTTATTTTGCAAAAGTCCAAAACTTGTGTTTAAATCGCAAAAGTAGGTGAAACTACCCTTTGGGTATATGTGTAGTGTAGTTTTATCTATAGGATTTACATAAAGTTTGAAAATTTTACTAAGTTTTATATTAATTTCAAAACTATTGCTCTTCTGCAGATGAACCCTAAAGCAAAGTTGTAGATCTTGAAAAACCCTGCATTTTTGCTTTTGGGTCCATCTCCATTTGGGCACTGGTTGGAAAGTTACCTTTATATTACAGTAAGGTCCCTGTACTTTCTGCAGTTACAACCGGGTCCTTCGTCTTCCTCCTTGAGTCCCCGAGCTCCTCTGTCCCTCTGTCGCGCGCGCGTGACTCCTGCCGCCAGCCGCCCCCGAGCACCGGCAACTCTTCGCCATCCTGATCTCACTCCACGCGTCGCCCTATCCCTCCTCCCACCGCCCGCGTTGCCCTCGCTGGCCGTCCCTCGCTCTTCCACATCGGGCAGACGATCTCGAGCGGCTGCCACGCCATCCCGACGGGCATGCCGGCGCCGCCCGCTGTCTGCAACCAATTCCGTGACCATTTCTCTTCTCCCTCTCCTCTGTGAAGTGATGTGCTGCTATAGAACTGACCCAAAGCCACTTTCCCTCGCCTATTCTTCCCATCTCCCTCCTTGTGCCACCGAAGTCCGCCGCACTTTCCTTGCCGGAATTCGCCGTGCCCTTTCACCCCGACCAAATCCCCTCGGCCTACTGCTTCCTCACCTCCTTCACTACCTCCCCGACCTGATCCGGTCCAACCCCCAGCCCTCCTTCGCCGGAATCGCCTCCACCCCGAACCGCCTCTCGCCGGAGCCGCCCGAAGGTCACCTCATCGTCGATAGCATCCCTCCGCCACCTTCTCGGCCAATCTAAGTATGGAAATCGCATCCCCATCGCCTCCTAATACTCTTGCGCGTGTTAGATCATCACATTCGCCGATCTTTCGCTGGGAACGGCGACGTGCCGCCACGACCGCCGCCCCTTCTCGCCACCGGCAGGGCTCCACCCCGGCCCGTCGAGCCCCACCTCTTCCAACCGTCTCCCCACACACTACTGGTCGTGCCAGGCCGGTCTTTCCCTGCCGGCGACCTCGCCGCCGGTGGGAACATGCCGGAGCCTACGGCCGGTCATCGTCGGGGCCTGGCAGGGGTCTTTTTGTGAGGGTTTTTAGTGTTCCAAGGACCCGGGCGCAAAAAGACCGAGAACCCACCCCCTCTAAAAGTTCTGTTATTTCATGTGAACCATGTTGCTGCTTGTAAAATTCGTAGAAAACTACAGAAAAATCCAAAAATTGCCAAACTAATTTTGTTGGAAATAGATTTCAAACCCTAAAACTTTTATTAATGAAGTTTAGTTTGAAACCAAATATTTTGGAGTCTATTTTAAACTTAAGGTTAAAAGGTATATTGTGTATAACTTCTACATATTAGCTTTATTTCTTATAATTTTTGGTATGTAACTTCTATAGTCTATGTGTAAGCCTGTGTGAAAGTTTCAAACTTACTACTATTTTGTAGTTTAAATTATTTTGAATAGGGCAATTCAAATTTGAAATGTTTTGAAGTTAACTAAACATGTTCTTTAGACTTAAGTGGTTAGATCTTTTTGTCATGATTTAATGTGTTGATAATTAGTCTATAGCTAAATTTTCAAGACTTTATAATTATATTTACCTCAGTTTTGAATTTAAACTTGAAATTTGAATTCAAATTCAAATGTTCTAGTTCCTGTTTTCCATAAGTTCAATACTATAATCATGACTTAAATGTGAGTGATAATTCAAAACTAAGCCCCCTTGTTTCATGAGTTCATGTGTGTTAATTATTGGATTGCAACTTTATCATAAAATAAAGTCTTTAACTCCAGCACCATCTCAATTCAATCATTGCATATCATGTAGAGTCAACGACCCTCGACGACAGAGACTATGAGTTGGTCTTAGAACAAGGCCAAGGGTTTTCTGAAGACCCGACAAACGTCGCCGAGGATCTAACTGAAGCCCCGAACCAAAGTTCGAAAGTTTTTTACACTCCTACTCCCAACCCCACTCAAGAAGGCAAGCCCCGGACATAACCCTACTTTATCTACACTACAACTTATAATATTTATATCTATTTATGCATTACGTCTAGGAATTGAAATGACACCTTAGTTGCATATGCCCTAGGAACCCAATGTATTGAACCCGAGTCCTTATCGCATAGACGCTCTGCTTAATAGGACCGGTAGAAGTCGAGTGATTTCCGGTCACTCGCGCGATATAGAAATTGCGTGTTTATTATTCTGCAATCACTATAAGGATCATGGACGGGATCATGTGCAGTAACATGACCTGGAAGTTTACCCCGTCTGTGTTGGTAAAATTGGTTAAGGTCGCAGTGTGTGGTAGTGGTGGCTAAGCATTTGAAAGTACTAGCCACATGCCGCGAAATATGGTAAAGCGGTAAGCCTAGTAACCAATCGGCCCGGCAAGTGGACATACCTCCCACCACATGTATTTGGTTCTTCTGGTTACTTGATTCGACACGTGGGAATACGTGTTGCAGGGCAACTAGGAGTATGGTCATGTAGTCGCGCTACAGACATACGTCCTGCACATATAGGGTGTGCGTATGGTCCTGCAGTCGCTTGTGGTGGCCCTGTTCCACGACCTGGAATGAGAGGCAAACTGTTGCTTTAGAATTATCGTTGGATATTCCAAGCGTGTGAGTTAGGTTTACCCTTGCAAGGTTGAATTCGATTCAGAATCGTCCGCTTCTCACGAAGATTGAGATTGCTTATTCCTTCTGCCACATAGAGTAAGAAGTGTAACTAATGATGGAACAATCTTAATGGATGACAATCTCTACCTCGCTTGCTTAGTGTAGGTGCTAATCTAGAGTGGATAATCAACTAGAATATGAAAGTTAAAATTTGAAAATTAGATCATACTCTTTGTTGCTTTTAGCAGAAAATAAACCCAGAACCATTACAATGCTTTCATGAGTCTAGTTACAAGCTAAAGTATACCCAAAACCGGGTAAGCCTTACTGAGTATTAGAATGCTCAGCCTTGCTAGTATCTGTTTCAAGTACGACCTTTGAGAGTCCCACGGACAACCCTGCATGGGCAACGTCTGTTCCTTTTGGCTGGTCCGTGGAGTGATCCGTCCCCGGCTGGCAGTGACCCTCCTGAGTGACACCAGGCCTTGGGCTAAGCATGGTGTACACTTTCGTGACGTGTGTAGTCGCGTGTTCTTTTCCTTCTGCCGTGAGCTTGGACAAGCTGTTCGGCTTGTCAGTTTAAACACAGTTTGTGTAACACCCTAAGGTAGAATTTCGAGATTTATAATGAATTTAATTGGGCTCCAGTAATTTTCTAAGGATTTATTTTGCCTAGCTTGCATTTATTTATAATTTAATTCACAAAGGATTAAAATTTATTTTGGCTCAACATGTTTGTGCATTCATGCTGGTGCATAAGTTTTATTTGTTTGAGTGCATAGGAGTTGAATTCAAAATTTAGTTGAATTCCAATAGATTTGAGTTGCTTTGAAAAGAAAGGGAAGGAAACAGGAAAGTAGGTCAGTCATTCCTTCTATTCTCAGTCATTCCTTCTATTCTCAGTCATTCCTTCTATTCTCTGTCATTCCTTCTATTCTCAGTCATTCCCCAGCTTGACCCCACCTGTCGGTGACCATCTCCTTCCTTTCCTTCTTCTTCTCCATGCCGGTTCTCTCTGTTCCGCCTCCGCCGTCCCGGCTGCTCCCTCGCTGCCCGTGGCCCCGCTCCGCCCCCAGTGCGTACGCTCATGGCCCACTAACCACCCTCGCCGGTGCCCTCACCTTCTAGAAGCCAAGCCCCCAAAGCTCGGGATTTCGCAAATCAGTTGCGTGATCCGCTTTCAGCGCAGAGTCCATGGCACGCACGCCTAGGGCATCCCCGCTGCCTCTTAATCACTAGGCCGCCTCTCCTGTGACTTCCTGAAACCGCGATCGCAACCCTAGCCACACCCAGCTCGCTCTCACCGTCGAATTTTGCCACGACCGCCATTGCCGGTGAGCTCGGTCTCTACCAAAATTGATTGCCGCCGGTGGTCCCCGGACCTCCCTAACCCCCGTAGGATCTTCGCAGGATCTCCACGAGTCGATCCACGGTGACCAGAAGCACGGAGGCCCCTGCATCATCTTCCTCCGCGAGCGCCGCCCGTCCCCGCGGCTCGGCCCTCGCCGCCGACCACCCGACGCTGTTTCTCCGGCCAGTTCGAGCCCTCGGTGAGCATCAGCATGTTCCCCTCTCCCTCTTACGCTAGCTATCATGGACCGTAGGCCGTACCCGAAGTCGGAACGCCGTTGCCGGCGTGCGCAGCCGTGCAGACCCGCCGTCCCCGCGAGCCCAACTAGATCGGACCAGTCCGATCCAGATCGGACCGTCCGGACCCCCGACGTGCAGATCGGACTGTCCGAACTAGATCGGGTCCGAACCGTTTGATCCAGATCCGATGGCCCAGATTAGAAGATACCACTTCAGCTGTGGCCGTTTTGTTAAAGAGCCCCTGAGCTTCCTTGGAATCAACCCTGGAGCCCCTGAGCTTTCCAGAAATAGGGTCCGCCATCCCTGGAGCGCAGTTCTACACGTTAGACCCTGTGTTTATAGTTTAATTACGTCTAGGTCTCTAGTTTTTGCCCAGAAACACCCTGGAAGTTCTGTTTTCTTGCAGAAAAGCCCCTGGACCTTGTTTTAGCGATAGATTTCGCGTCTTAGCTCTGTTTTAGGTGGTTTTTGCGCTCACGCGATCGTTGTAGCGCGTAGAACAGTTCTATCATAGTTTTATGTGCTGTTTTCATGTAATGTTGTACTGTTTCTTATCTTTTGTCCTTGTTTGCATGTATGTGTATGTGCTGGACCATGTTTTGGCGTTGCGATCGTGAGTAGACGCTGAGCCTTTGGACGAGTACCAAGAGCCCCTTTCTGCAGAGCAGTTTGAGCAGCAGTAGGAGAACTTTGAGGAAGGCAAGTATAACATGAATATCCTATCACTTTTAAATACAATTTCATATTGCATTTTAATTCTGTATGCCTATAAGGATTTCCTAGCCACCTTTATCCCTGTATATATATCCTTGGGTTGCATTGTGGCTAGTTTTTCTAGGTGCTGCACTCTCACCTATGTTGGTCCTTTTTAATTAAATTTGATTAATGGATCTATGCAATTTGATCCTGAGAGTGGCCCTCTGTGCTGTGTGCTTGAGCGGCTCACGTCTCCTTAAAAGATGTTTTTGTTAGAAACTTGGTTTAGGGGGCCAGCACGGTGCTTAGTGCTTGGTTGGCCACCCTCCATAAGGACCGGTTCATAGAGCGACAACTTGGGACAACCGCGC
This sequence comes from Panicum hallii, assembly GCF_002211085.1. Lineage (NCBI taxonomy): Eukaryota > Viridiplantae > Streptophyta > Magnoliopsida > Poales > Poaceae > Panicum > Panicum hallii. The sequence continues at coordinate 25,879,347 of NC_038045.1, read as the reverse complement.
AACCACAAGACTGGAATGGGACGGTCTTGACTTACTAATTAGGTCATTTTGGTTCAGGAGTAACTTACCTGTGTGGGCAAGAGGGGTGGTAGGCTTCAATGGTCCCTGCTCCTCCGGCTTGGTCTGTGCTGTGTGCTTGTACCCCCGGAGGTGGGCCCCATCGTAGCTGATCCAGAAACCTTAGCGGTTATACCTTACCAACGTGATCCTTTGTAACGGTCTCGTAGTGTGCTTGCTAGCCATCTCACCTAAGGAAGTGAGACGAACAACTAGCATAGCTCACGACTTGTGGGTAAAGTTGTGCAACCTCTCGAGAGTGTAAAACTGATATATCAGCTGTGCTCACAGTCATGAGCGGCCCAGATCCTCCGTCTGATTAGTGGGAATCTATCTTGGGTGGTTTGGTTTGGTTCTCAGTAGATTTATGGTTAATCTTGATTAATTATTATGTAACTTGGGTCATGGTAATTCATCCACTTGTAGTAATTTGCTTTAATAAAATTTGCTAAGATTAAAAGCTAATGCAGTTGAGTCAGCTAACCGTAGAGCCTCATAACTCGTGTTATACTTGTTGAGTATGAGTTTGTACTCACACTTGCCTCTCTACTCTTCTGTTCTCTCTGGGACATCTTCGACTGCTGCTCAGTACCCGGCGACGTGGAGAACTACATCAGCGGCTTCGACGATTTCTAGGCGTTGTCTCCCAGTCGATGTCCCTGTGGCGCCCAGCTCTACGTGTATCTCTTTTCCGCTTCCGCACTCCTTGAACTGATTCTTGATTCAGTTGTAATAAAGACATTCATTTGTAATTTATACGCTTTTATTTTGAGATACGTGTTCTGATATCTTGATGATTCTGTTGTATATATGCATGACTTGATCCTGACGCATATATGATTGCTCGATTTATGTTCTTATAAACGGGTGTGACAGTTTGTATAAGTTTTACTTAAGTTGAACCTATTTTGTAATATTGTTTGACTATCTGTAAATTAAAAGTTGATGAGCTGTTCTGTGATTGTAAACTCGCCTTCGTGCAAGGTAAACCTGCCTCGATCCTGTTGAACCGTGGTTGTATCGGGCGGAGACCCGACAGACCCACGGGTTGTTCCGTTTGAAGTGCGTTGAGTCGTTATCAGCTGCGTGGCAATGGCTAGCGCACTTGAACCGGAATAATTTAGGCAGTTCTGCCACAGAATAGCTGACATATCTGCTAAATAGAATGTTCGTTTATTAGATTGCAACTTTATCATGAAGTAAAGTTCTTAAATCAATGACCATTGCTTCAAATCACTGCATATCATGTAGATTCGACTACACCCGCCGATGGAACCTACGAGTTGATTCCAGAACCTGAGCAGGGCATTTCGGAAGACCAAGTGAACGTCGCCGAGGAATTAACTGAAGCCCCGAACCAAAGTTCGGAAGTTATTGACATCCCTGACCCCAACCCCACCCAAGAAGGCAAGCCCCGGACATAAACCGCTATTTTTACTACACTGCAATTTATATATTCATGTATATCTACTTGTGCATTTAGGTTTCCAGGAATTGCATTGAAACCTTAGTTGCATATTCCTAGGAACCTATGTATTGAACACTAGAACCTGAGTCTGACTAGCTGCTAAGCTAATAGGACCGGTAGAAGTCGAGTGATTTCCTATCACTCGCGAGCTCATAGGAGTTGCAATGTTTACATTCTTGCAACCACTATAAGGATGACAGACGGGGTTGTGATTATGATTCATGACCTTGGCAAAACCCCGTCTGTATTGATGAAAATTTGATAAGGTCGCAGTGTGTGGTAGCGGTGGTTAAGCGTTTGAAAGTACTAGCCACATACCACGAAATATGGTAAGAGGTAAGCCTAGTAACCAATCGGCCCGAGGAATGGACATACCCCCCACCACTCGTAATTTGGTTTTTTGCACACGCACCGATGTGCGGGAGTACGTTCCACATAGTAGATAGGAGTACGCTCATGTAGTCACGCTACAGACGTACGTGTCAGACCCGAGGCTACGGGACTGTGTACATAGTGTAGTTTAAGAGATTAAGTCCGTCTTATCTCTTATTTATCCGTTTAAATAGGAGATAGAGCTAACCGGTACAAAGGGAATCTACTCGAGATATGTTCTGGTAGGATTCCTCAGCTGGTGTTGGTTAGTATCTTTGTAACCCTGGCCTCTCGGATATATAAGGGAGGTCAGGGACCCCTCTCAAAACACGATCTCTAGGTCATTCTACACCAAAGGAAATACAAACCACCATACAGGACGTAGGGTGTTACGCATCTTGTGGCCCGAACCTGTCTAAGCTTTGTGCTCCTTGTACCTACAAGTTCCTGATCTCGGCGTCTCCTCACCCAAAACTTACCACCTTGGGTATATCCCTCGGTGGGCAGCCGGTTAAACACCGACAGCTGGCGCGCCAGGTAGGGGAGTGCGTCGAAGATCCACCGGCGAGCTCGATGGCATCTTTCAAATTCATCAGGTCAGATCCCTCCCAGGGTACGACATTTGTTTTTGGCTCGTGGGTCTGCATCGCAGATGGTGTGGGCAACTTTCGGCGATTCCTCGTCGACATGAAGCCAAAGACCTGTAACACCCTAAATTTTGCAAAGTACAAAAATCAAATAAAGTGATAGCTTAAAGGAGTCATAGGTTGCTGATGCCTTGAGTCGTAAGAGTTATGTGAATGCGGTCATGGTTAGTCAGATGCCTCAGGAATTGGGCAAAGAGTTTGAACGTCTCAATCTGGGGTTCATCGCTCATACGGAAGGAATCACTATAGAAGTGGAGCCAACCCTCAAGCAAGATATATGAAAGGGTCAGCTTGAGGACTCTAAGATACAGGAGATAAAGGGAATGATAGAAGCAGGCAAGGCACCAGATTTTACCGAAGATGAACATGGGACAGTATGGTTCAGAAAGAGGATATGTGTGCCAGATATGGACCACCTCCGAGAGAAAATTTTGCAGGAAGCTCATGACTCGGCTTATTCTATACATCCTGGCAGTACTAAGATGTATCAGGATTTGAAGGAGAGGTATTGGTGGTATGGCATGAAACGTGACGTTGCAGCTCATGTGGCATTGTGCGATGTGTGTCAGAGAGTTAAGGCAGAACATCAAAGACCAGCCGGATTGTTACAGCCCTTGAAGGTGCCGGAGTGGAAATGGGAAGAAATCGGTATGGATTTCATTGTGGGGTTGCCACGTACACGAGATGGTTACGATTCTATATGGGTTATAGTGGACCGACTGACCAAGGTGGCTCACTTTATACCGGTGAAGACTACATATACAGGTGCACGATTGGCAGAGTTGTACATCTCGCGAATTGTGTGCTTGCACGGGGTACCTAAGAAAATAGTATCAGACAGAGGTGCTCAGTTCACATCTCGATTCTGGCAAAAGTTGCATGAGTCAATGGATACGAAGTTGAACTTCAGCTCCGCTTATCATTCGCAGGCTGATGGGCAGACCGAAAGGACAAATCAGGTGTTAAGGATATGCTCAGAGCTTGTGCATTGAAACATGGAGGCAGTTGGGATAAGAGTTTGCCGTTCGCAGAGTTCTCCTATAACAACAGTTATTAGGCCAGTCTTAAGATGGCATCATTCGAGGCACTGTATGGCAGTAAGTGCAGGACTCCACTGTATTGGAGTGAGACAGGTGAAAGTCAGTTGTTCGGGCCTGAGATCATTAAAGAAGCTGAAAGGCAGGTACAGGTAGTTCATGAGAACTTGAAGGTGGCTCAGTCGAGGCAGAAAAGCTATGCAGATACTCGACGACGAGAGTTGACCTTTGAGGAGGCTGACTACATATATCTGAAGGTGTCACCTATCAGAGGTTTGCGCAGATTCAAGGTCAAAGGGAAATTGTCGCCTCGTTACATTGGTCCGTTCAAGATTCTAGAACGGAAAGGCGAGGTGGCCTACCAACTAGAGTTACCCGCACGGTTGTCAGACGTACACAATGTATTTCATATCTCTCAGTTGAAAAAATGCTTGAGGGTACCCGAGGAGCAGTTACCACTGGAGGAACTGGATGTGCAGGAAGACTTGACTTATGAGGAGCACCCGATTAAAATACTGGACACAGCAGAGAGAATTACCCGGAGTAAGAGAATTCGGATGTGCAGGGTTCAATGGAGTCACCATTCAGAGGATGAGGCTACCTGGGAACGAGAGGATGAGTTACAGGCAGATTTTCCCCAGCTCTTTGCTAGCCCGGCCGAATCTCGAGGACGAGATTCCTTTTAAGGGGGGGGGGTAGGTTTGTAACACCCTAAATTTTGCAAAGTACAAAAATCAAATAAAGTGATAGCTTAAAGGAGTCATAGGTTTATGATAAATAATTTTCTTCTTAAGTATAAAAATGAATATAGGAAAGTTAAATGTTTGTGCATCTTATGCTCTTGCATTGATATTTTGGTTGTCTCCCTTTTGAATTCAAATTTCAGTTTAAATTCAAAGGCCTTTTGATTTGTTTGTCTCCTTTTTCCCTCTCCCTCTCTTCTCCTTTGGGCCCAGCCCAGCTGGCCACCCCCTCCTCTCTGTTCTCTCCCCTGCAGCCCGCCCGTGGTCTCCCTTTTCTCTCTCCTTTCTCTTTCCCGTCCCAGCCCAGGTCGTCCGCGCGTCTCTTTCTTCTTTCTCTCACCGCGCGCGGCCCCTCTTTCCTCCTTTTCTTTTCCCCGCGCACGCAGCCCACGGGTCCCTCCCCCGGCCCATCAGCGCACCGCTCCTCCGCCCCCTCTCTCTGGCGCTTTCTCTCTCTGGCTCGTGGACCCCGCCGGTCGGATCCTCCTTCCCCGTGCCGACCGGGACTCTGCTTCGAGTCCGACTCGCCCGCCCCGCGAGATCGCCACCTTCGCCTCAGGCCCGCACGCCCAGGCACCCTCAGCCACCCCTACTTAAGCCGCCGCACCTCCTGCGCCTCTCTTCCCCCAAGCCGCAGCCGCTCGCGCCCCTTACCCTAGCAGCCGCGCCCGCCACCGCCGCCTTTGCCGCTCGCGCTTCGGGCCGCCGCCGCACCGCCGTCCTGCTGCCGCCCGCCGTCGATCGACCGCCCCCGGAGCACCACGAGGTGGTGAGGATGCTCGGCCGCCCGTCTTCTCCCTCTCCCCCGCTCCTCCCGTGGACGTCCAGCGCACACCGTAGCTCGCCGCCGCCTCTCTGTGACAGTTCATGTATGTGTAACCTAGGTACATAATTTTTTAGTGTGAAATATGTGCTTGTTTGTGTTGTGTGAAGCTTTTGAAAATTTAATGTGCAAGTAAAAAGGGTATTTTTGTAATTATAGAAAAACCTAGGGTTGTTTTTGTAAATGTATTTGAATAGGAGCTAAATTCAAATAAGTGAAGGGTAGTTTTGCAAACATGTTTTTCTTGTTTTATCCCTTGTAAAAAAAATATATATTATCCAAAGGTTCCATTTGAAATGTGTGTGTTGAAGTGTGTAAAAATTTTGGGTAAAATGGTAAAAGTAAGGGTGTTTATGTAATTTTATAAAAGTACAAGTCCTTTTATGCAAGTTTCTGATTTATAAAAGTAACTTGTGAAATTACTCAGGACTAAAGTGTAAAAGTGCAAGTCATCATGACATGCAATAATGTTTGCATTTAGGTCCTGAATTTTATAAAGTTTCATTCTTTAGGACAAAAGCAATTCAAATCCTACTTTTGTTCAAAGATTCGCGTGTAAAAATATAAGTTTTGAGTTTTTGAGCTTGGGCCCTAAAGCAATGTTGTAGAGTTTGAAAAACTCTCCAACTTTTGTTTTGGGCATTTCTTCATTTGGGTTTTAAATCAATGGAAAATTTTGTTTTACAAATAGGTCCCTGGGAGAACTCCACTTCCCTTTCTCCTCTGTTTCTTTTCTCCCAGCTGCCTCTATCCTGTTCTCTTCCACCGGCGGCAGCCCCATCTTCTTTTCCTCTCTCTCCCTTTCTCCTTCTTCACGCGGCACAACCAGGCGGCTCCTGGCGCGAGCGGCGCGAGCTGCAGCAGGCCCAGGAGTGCGGGCGCTCGGGGCTGGGTGGGCCCAAGGCGAGGCGCGCAGCTGCGGCTCAGGGCAGGCGGCAGCGCTGGCGGGGCAGCGCCCAGGCGGCGGGCCCTGGCGAGCGCGCGCGGAGGCTGGCGGGCGCTCGGGGCCGGGCGGTGCGGGCCGGCGCGGCGGCTTGCGGCAGGCTGGCGCGGAGCGCGCGGCTGGCGGGGCGGTGCGCGGGCAGCTGTGGTAGGCGGACGGCGCTGGGGCGCAGGAGGAGTGGGCGCGCGTGCGGCTGGTGGCGGCGTGGTGGCTCGGGCGCGGAAGCAGGCGGCGGCGTGGGAGCGGCCCGAGCGAGCGCGCGTGAGCCGATTGGGCGCCGAGCGGGCGGCGCAGATGCGGGGCTGGCAAGTGCAGGGCACGCAGCTCCTGGTGTGTGCAGGCGCTGGAGCGGCGAGTGCTTGGGCGGCGCAGGCCAGCAAGCGACAGTACAACCGCGCACAAGGAGGAAGTGGAAAAAGGTGCTGCGGTGATGGTTTCAGCTCGGGAACGGCTCAAACAGATCCTTGGGTGCCCAAAGAAGCGGGTGGTGCTAGGAATTGGACGAAGGTGCCTCACTGGCTTTGAATTGCTCCAGTGAACTGAGGCTCGGCCATGAGAGGGGAAAACAACGAGAGGTCGCTAGTGAGAGCCCTTGCCGGAAGCTCCTTCTGCGGTGGATGGGGGACGATACCTAGTCGGTGGCGGAGCAGCAGCTGTGGCACACGCGCGACACGAGCCAATGACGCACGCGGCACGGGCATGCACGGATGGAGCTGAGACGCGACAAGGCCAGGGCGAGCACAAATCCAGCAGATGAGGAGGAAGAGGAGTAGCAGGGAGCGGATGTGCGTGCGGCAGAAGCACACGTAAGGGAGCAGAGGAGCAGCAGAGATGGGTTCCACAGCAGCTTGTCTGCAAACAGCATGGCATCCAGGGCTTCCTTCCAGGGTTCGACCACGTCGAGTGCTCAGCGTGGGGCAACTGAGGCCACGAATAGTGATGCGGCTACGGTTATGGCGCGGCAAGTCGGAAGGAGAAGTGGTGAAGCAAAGGCGACGGTTATAGCGCGGCGAGCTCGGGAGGAACAGCTGCGTAGCGGCAAAGCGGTCAGGGCAGGAGTAACGCGGCACGGGTTCGACGCACAGCGCAAGACCGGCGGTGGTGGTAAGTCAACCCTGATGGCATCACAGCAGATGGAGAGGGCGGCGGAGTTACAGAACCCGGAGGTCCGGGCAGAATTGAACCGGCGCGTTCGCGAGTGCGAGAGGAAGTGTTTTGCCAATGGCCGGCTCGGCTCGATTCCGCAGGCAAGTGCGTGTGCAAGACAACAGGTCACGCGCGAGCAGGTTGAAGGCCAGTGGTGTGAGAGCAGAGCAGAAGCGGCATACCAGGGATGCGATCAGGCACGGCGATCCTACAGAAGGCTACGCGGGTGTGCCGACCGTGTTTCTATAGCACACGCGCGTGAGCAGTGGAGGTTTAGCTGTGAGCAGGAAACCCTGAGGTTCGCGGAGAAGTCGGTATAGCGAACCCATTCGGCTCCATCGCCTTACTCCATGATCCACGACATTACAACAGTTCTTACCCTCGTGGATCACTCAACCGCCATCACCACGAGTCACCACGGAGACTACTCTTTCGGTCCTCTTCCACCCACGGCAACCCTGCCCGGCAAACTTCTTCATCACCCACGGAATCTCGTCACCGTCGAGCACTTCTCATCATCCATCCTGTTTACCACGGGAATTCACTTTCCGCTCATTCTCCTTCACAACCAAGGCTACCCCAAGGTTTGCCCTAATTCTTTGAATCTTCTTAATGCCGATGATTCCTTTGCCGGGATATCGTCATTAACTTCCTATTATCTGTTTTCCCGGACCAGAAACTTGATTGCTATGTTTTAAAAGTTCTAGGGTGTTCTCTGTAACTTTTTCTATGAACTTCCTGTATTTCAAATCAGTGAACTTCTACATTTCATAGATTTTCATAGGAAGTTCATAAAAATGTAAAATCAGTTTTGTTTGAAACCCTAAGTCAAAACTTACAAGTTTATGTTGTGATCTTGAATTGAAAATCTTGATGTGTGGTCTAGGTCAAGTGTTAGGGAAGGAATGTTTTATTGTGCTTTATATTTTATGCTCGTGTTGTAACTGAAAAGTAAGTCATAGAATATATGTCTTAAATAGAGAGGTGTGATATCTAGTTAATCCTATCACCCTGGTGCTCATATCCTTGCCGTCAAGATGTTATCCTTGTCTTGATTGCCGTTTCTGTAAAATTCTCTTCGTATAAAGATCTTTGTTAATTCATGTGCATCTGTTGCTTAGCTTATACCTCTTTGCAGCTGCATTTCAACATCAGCTTTTGGTTCAGCCACTAAGCATCTGTTTCCTTAAGTCTATGATGTTCCTGTGTAACAGCTGTCAGTCGATACTTCTACCATCGGCTGATTAGCTGATATAATTGTTACCTTTCTAGTATCGGCTACTGCCGATACAGTTCTTTTGTTCTATCCTACATCGACTACACATAAGTCGATATATCGGAGATGCACACACGATCTTAGAGTTCTTCCTATCAACCGACCCAAGCCGATTTTAGTTGCTCTCCATATCAGTTATGGCCGATCAATCCTTAGTTTTCTCATCCTTATCCACATACTTCTATCAGTCGATTTATCGACTGAGAGATCGGCTATATATCTATCGGTCGCATATCCTCAACCACACTTCAATCGGCTGTACGTCACCCAATAGTTGTGCTGACGTAATCGAGCCGATACAACCACACCTAGTTACCTAGAATAACACTTAAACACATCTCAGTTAAGACAACTGCTTTAGAAATCATCTTTGTGCCAAAATAATCGATGCTTTCATCGATCATCTTGGAACCTGATGCACCCTTCCATCGGCTAAACCCTCGTGTTTCCAATCAGCTCTGTTATAATCTTCAACAAGTAGCTGATCCTAATTAGATGTCCTCTTAAAGCTTTATCTAAGTTTAGTTTTAGATCTTTTTGATTGTTATGTGAATAGCCTGTTAAATGAATGTTGAAATGCAACCTTGTTGTGAAGTAAAGTAGTTTTGTGTGCACATTTAAATGTAATGTTGCATTACATGTAGATACGATTACTTCGGCAACGGTACCTACGAGATCTCCCCGGAGTCTACGGAGGATGTTCCTGAAGACCAAATAAACGTCACCAAAGGATTATCTGAAGCCCCGAACCAAAGTTCGGAAGATATTGACTTTACTGACTTCAGACCCACCAGTAAAGGCAAGCCCCGGTGCATATCCTAGTATTTCAATCTATTACAATTCCATTATTATATTATATATCTTGCATTACATCTAGGAGTTGAAATGAAACCCTAGTTGCATAAGATCATAGGAATCCAATGTATTGTACCTGAGTCCTTATCACTTAGATGCTCTGCTAAATAGGGCCGGTAAAAGTCGGGTGATTTCCTGTCACTCGCGCGATATAGGTGTTGCTTGTTTACAATTCTGCAACCACTATAAGAATGACGGACAGGGTCATGTGCTGTGTCATGACCTGGAAGTTTACCCTGTCTGTTTTGATAAAAGTTTTAAGGTCGAAATGTGTGGTAGTGGTGGCTAAGCGTTTGAAAGTACTAGCCACATACGCGAAATATGGTAAGCGGTAAGCCTAGTACCCGAATGGCCCGGCAAGTGGACGCGTCTCCACCACTCAACTTTTATTTTATGTTTACACGCACCAACGTGTGGGAGTACGTTCTGCATGGCAGACAGGAATACGGGTTTTGTAGTCGCGCTACAGACGTATGTCCTGCACGAGTGATGTGCGTACGGTCCTGCAGTCGCTTGTGGTGGCCCCGATCCATAACCCGGAATATGAGGGAAACGGTTGCTTCGGAACACCCTGTTGGTATTCCAAGCGTGTGTGTTAGGTTTACCTTGCAAGATTAAATTCGATTCGGATCGTCCGCCTCTCACGAGGATTGAGACTGCTTATCCCTTTTGCCACATCGAGTAAAAAGTATAATTGTTGATGGAATAATCTTGATGGATGGTAATCTATATTTGCTTGTTTAGTATAGGTGCTTACCTAGAACGGCTAATCAAGCTAGAATCTGAAAGGTAAAACTTGAAAATAGTCTATACTCTCTGTTGCTTTTCAGCTGAAAATAAATTCAGAGCCCCATATAGTACCTTCATAAGTCTAGTTATGGGCTAAAGTATACCCAATCCCGGGTAAGCCTTGCTGAGTATTAGTATACTCAGCCTTGCTAGCTATATGTTTTGCAGATAATGTCTGGAAGACCCTACTCTTCCCTTGCCTCGGCCCTGTGCTCTTCCAGATGATTGGTCCGTGGAATGGGATCCGTCCTCGACCAACATTGGTGATACCGAGTGATGTCGTGCCCGGGCTTAGCATGACATCCGCCTTGACGACGTGCTGTAGATCATCGCGTATGTTTTCCGCTGCCAAAAACCCTAACTTTAATAGTTTGTAATAGTTTTTCTAAAACTGAAACTTTGTACTGCTTTTGGGAACTCTTGTAATATAATTCCTTATGATGTAAAATATGATGGTGACTGTATCTCTGGACTCACCTTCGTGTGAGGTAACCTTATTTGATCCTGTGTATCGGTGGTTTATCAGGACGTTACCCGACAGGCCAAGGGATTATACCATTTGAAGCACGTTGGAGCCCTCAGGAATGGACACGCGTACTTGAGCCGGTATAATTCAGGTTGGTTCTGCCACACTCTCGCCGCCGGCCGCCGCCTACGGCCGTCGCCCCTCCTTCTCTACCCCCTAGATCGGTTCCCCGCGTCCCCCTCTATCGCCCCGACCAGATCCCGTCCCGAACCGTCACCGGAGATGCGAGATCGCGTATCTCCGGCGAGCCTCCGCCGCTCGGGCCGCCGCCGGCGTCTCCCCTCCGCCGCCTCACACCCCCCGTTTCCCTGGACCGTCCGATCTAGATCCATCGGCCGCGTTTTAATCTAGCCCAAGTCAACAGATCCGTATACTGGTCAGCCATGCCAGTTTTTCAGTTTGGCCCTTCAAGTTTTTAGAAATCAACCCGCAGTCCTGTGTAGTTCAAAAATAATTGCAGTTTAGTCCTTTTTCTTCTGTTCAGCCCCTGGAGTTTTCTAAAAATTAACCCGCCGTCCTCTAGCCTTCGGTTTTGCGTGCTAGCCCCCCTGTCTAGGGTTTAATTGCGATCTAGCCCCTGGTTTCTTTGTTTTAGGTCCTTTTAGATCCAAATCTTTCGCAGATAAGCCCCTGAAACCCTGTTTTAGCCCTAACTTCTCCGTTTTAACTCCGTTTTCATCGATTCTTGTGCTCACGCGATCCTTACGACTTATGCAATGTTTCTAAAATATTATTTTGTTCTGTTTTCATTGATTGTGTACTGTTCTTATTATATTATGTTTGTTTGTTTGTATGTGCTCGCGTGTCACGATAGACCGTGCGCAGTTCGAGGATTCGCAGGGTCAAGACTTTGAAGAATTTCCTGAGCAGCAGCAGTTTGCTAACGAAGGCAAGTGGTCCTTGATCATATTTTCAGTCCTATTAATATCACAATCACACCTTTACTTTATATGCATGCATGTGTCTAGAATATGCTGGAATCCCAAATTAAGGATATGCCTAGTTTCATTTAAACTTCCTTGTTTAAACCTGGGTTGTTTTATTTTATATTATAGCTTCGCTAGTTGCTTATAAGTAGATTTTGGATGGTTGGAAATCATGTTACCTCCTATATCCTTCATGTCCTCGGAATATTGTTTTGGCGATAAATAAGGTTATTGAATGAATTGGAACATGGAGAACCACCCAGGAAAACAGTACAACCACAGTACTATATGGCTCTGGTCTTGGCTAATTAATTAGAAACTTTGGCTTATGATGATCTTATCGAAAGGGCAAGAGGGGTTGCATCGTTGGGGTATAGCTTGACCCTCTTGAGGGTGTGATATGATCCTGGGTAAGGCGTCCGCCTCATTAGGGGAAGTTATGAACGCTTTGACTTGAAACCTTAGCGGATTATCATAAGTTAGGGAATCTTTGTAAAGGCCTCGTAGTGAATCCCTGCCACTCACCTTGGAAGTGTTTAAGGACCTTGCAAACCCGGGCATAAAGGGAAACACGAGCTGTGGGTAAAGTGTACGACCTCCGCAGAGTGAAAACTGATATATCAGCCATGCTCACGGTTAAGAGCGGCTTGGACCCTCACATGATAATTGAACTTGAAGATGATTTAAGTTGCTGTTTCTTTATTGATGTTGTTGTTTAATTAATCAGTCTTTTGTATAAGGGTTGGTATAAACTTAAACCTAGTTAATGCTTGCTAAATAAAACTTGACCAACTAAAATGCTTATCGCAGTAAAACCATGTCAGCTTATCCTTGTTTTGGCCTTGCATGTCATATAATTTACTCCACTTGCTGAGTACCAACCATAAGTGTACTCACGCTTGCTTTATTAAAACCAATGCTACTCAGAACAAGATAGCTTTCCGGAGTTTCCTGAAGATATTGGAGAATTCTAGGCGAGTGTCTCCCAGTCAACTGCCTGTGAAGTTGAAGTCCGCTGCTATTTATCGACGTTTGTTTATTCGTTTAAGCTTAAGACTGTCGGTCATGTGATAAAGTACTATTATACTCTGTATCGTTAATGCATTGCTTCGGATATTCGCTTGTGACGTCTACTGTATGTGCGGAACTTGATCCTGGCGCACATATGGGATGCATTCGGTTATCTTTCCTAAACCGGGTGTGACAAGACCTCCGCTGCGGATTCCTGCAGCGACCTCGACAAGTTTGTTGATGGGCCCGACAACTTGCCGCTCTGTGCTTCTGCAACAAGGATCGAGTTGAAGCCTGTTCCAAGCTCGATTTCTCCCAGCGTTGCGGCAACTTCCCCTAGGGTGGACTCGTTCCAGCCTAGGGATCTGCATAACCGATCCCAATTCGGTTCATGCAAACCGGCCACTGATTTACAGGAGGCCAACGTTTCTGGGTCCCTCTCCATGTTGGAGAAGGACCTGGACTTTCTGCTCCAGGATGGAAAGCCAGAAGCCACCGCGTGTCGGGGGGCTTCGGGTTGTTCTTGCACCAGCGATCTAGTGATCACCTCTTTGCCGAAGGGGCGCATCATGCATTGGAAGGGCATGGTGCTCTCCGATCTGCTCGAGGTAGAGGATCGACTTGTGGCTCACCTTGAGCCCTTGCCCTTTCAAGAGGGCAGGCCATTGGCTACCGCAGCGGAGGGGTCGACTGAACTAGTCGATGCAAGCTCTCATGAGCTTTCCTCCCGTCAGGTGCTAATGGCGGAAGAAGGCGAGGACGATGGGGATCTTCCTATCGTCGACTTTGAAGCGATCTCCGAAGATGAGATCACGGCCAACGCCGGCGACGAGAACGATGCTGATCGAGAGGCGCGGAGGGCCAGGAACAGGGCCCGCACAATCCGGCGGAGGAGGGCCAACGAGCGTAGGCGATCTATGCATCGCGAGCTTGACCCTAAGTTTGCTGCTGTAAGCGAACGAGGTTTCAGGACTCCGGTGGCCAACATCGCCAGGGTGACGGCCATCCTCGAGCGCAGTCATGATCCGGACATGCGTCAAGCACTCCTTTACGTGCAGAGGGCTTGGATCCAGTTGGATCAGCACAACCCGGTGTCCACCATCAGGGAGGAGCGCGTGAGTGAGAGTCGGAGCCAGGCTCACAGCCGAACGGCTGGCGGCCGTCCTCGACATCAACTCAGCAATAACAATGCTCGCGGGGGCCAGACCCCTGGCGGGAGGCAGCAGCCACCGCAAGGGGGTCATCCGCGGCAGGCCAATCATCGACTTCCTCCAGAGGACCTGCATCAGCACATCAATGAAGGTCGCGACGTGCGGATCGTGATCTCCTCTAGGCGCAAGGTCCGCGAAGAAGTCGAAACTGAAGGTACTGACTGTAGCGACTGATTCCCTGCTTTTTCTGCACGTTTCAGCAGCTACAAGTACCCGGAGGGCTTCAAACCGATCGGCATCACCAAGTACGACGGCAAGCAAGCCCCTCAGCAGTGGCTCCGTTGCTACTCCACGGCCATTGAGGTCGCAGGGGGGTCGAATATCACCAAAGTCGTCTACTTCCCGATGGCTTTGGACCCAGCGCCGCTCACTTGGTTGGAGAGCCTCAGCAACAACTCGATCGACTCATGGGAGTGCCTCAAGATGGTCTTCATCGACAACTTCCAGGGAGCGATTGCTCGCGTAGGTACTCGTCATGATCTTGCTCAGTGTAAGCAGGAACGTAACGAGCTACTGCAGTCCTACACACGTCGCTTCTTCGACATCCGCGCCACCATCGCGAACATCTCGGAGGACGACATCATCGATTGTTTCTACAACGGCATCACCGACCCAGGCATCTACAGGGATTTCGGGCGGAACAGGCCAAAGACTGTTGCGGGCCTTCGTGTTATGATGCACGATTGTTCCGAGCAAGAGGAGAAGATGCGGGAGCGGTTCCCGCGGCGTCAAGATAGCAATCTGAGGCGCCCAAACGACAGCCGCAACGACAAAGGCCAGCGGGACTTTTCGGGTCCACCCCGAAAACGAAAGCCAGATGATATCATCGCGGCTATCGATCGTCCTTCGCGGGGCAAGAAGTTGACGACGCAGGAGGAGTTTGAGAAGCTCCTGCAGAAGAAGTGCCCCTGGCATCCAGGTGCCAATCATGCCGCCATCGACTGCTACCATCTTCGGAGAACGTTCAGCAACGCTGGTGGTAGGAAGAACAAGAAGCCTGCGGACAAAGAACCCGAGGATGATGATCAAGAGGACCACGGGCGCAACCCGAAGTTTCAAGATGCCTCGAAGGTCGTCAACATCATCTTCGGGGGAGATGAAGATTTTGGTTCCAGGCGGGACCAAAAGCTGCTTCTCCGGGAGATTTTGTCCGTCGAGCCGGCGGTACCACGACCACTCCATTGGTCGGAGGTCTCCATCTCGTTCTCTCGCGACGATCAGTGTACGAGCTTTTCGGAGCCCGGTAAGTTCCGCTTGGTCCTGGATCCTGTGGTGGCAGAGGTCAGGCTCACCAAGGTCCTTATCGATGGCGGGAGCGGGCTCAATCTCATCTTCGTCAGCACTCTGAAGAAAATGGGCCTGGATTTCAAGGACATGCTGGTTCCCAGCAAGTCCCCCTTCAACGGCATCGTTCCGGGTAACACGGCACACCCGCTTGGTACGGTAGTCCTCCCAGACACCTTCGGCACGCGGGAGAACTATCGTACTGAGTTTATCAAGTTCGAAGTGGCTAACTTCGAATCTTCCTATCATGCAATATTGGGTCGTCCGGCACTCGCCAAGTTCATGGCAGTGCCGCATTACGTTTATCTGCTTCTCAAGATGCCAGGACTCAGTGGAGTACTCACTCTCCGTGGCGATTTGAAGAAGTCGTACGACTGCAATTAGGAGGTGATCCAATACGCTTCGACTACTCGCGTGCCAGATGCTTCGGGAGAAGTACTCGCGGCCGCGCAGCAGCTTTCCCAGTCCGGGTTAGAGATCCCCTACAAGAAGGATAGCAAGTCGAGCATCCAGTCGACTGATGACGTGGCCCTCAAGATGATCCAGCTCCAGGAGGGAGATTCATCTAAGACCGCTGTCATCGGTGCGGGCTTAGGTGACAAATAGGAACTCGCGCTCGTCAGCTTCCTTCGGGCTAACCGAGACATATTCGCGTGGAAACCAGCGGATATGCCAAGGGTGCCCAGATAGTTGATCGAGTATGGCTTGAATGTACACACGAAGGCTACGCCTAAAAAGCAACGCCTGCGAAGGTTTGCCCACGATAAACATGAGGCCATTAAACGGGAGATCGCTAAACTTCTCGCGGCTAGATTCATTAAAGAAGTAATCCATCCAGAGTGGGTAGCGAATCCCGTTCTTGTAAAGAAAAAGAACAATGAATGGAGAATGTGTGTCGACTACACTGATCTCAACAAGCACTGCCAAAAGGACCATTTTGGGCTGCCGCGCATTGACCAAGTTGTCGATTCGACGGCTGGTTGTGTCCTTCTTTATTTTCTTGACTGTTACTCAGGTTATCATCAGATCGCGCTCAAGGAGGAGGACCAAATCAAGACTGCATTCATCACCCCGTACGGGACTTATGCCTACAAAACCATGTCCTTCAGGTTGAAGAATGCAGGAGCAACCTATCAACGTGCGATCCAGATGTGTTTCGCGGATCAGTTGCACCGGAATGTAGAAGCTTATGTGGATGACGTAGTCATCAAGACCAGGGAGTCGAGCGACTTGATTGCAGATTTGTAGGAAACATTTAGTAGTCTGCGCAGATTTCGGTGGAAACTCAATCCTACCAAGTGCGTTTTTGGAGTACCTTCAGGGAAATTGCTCAGGTTCATCGTTAGCAACCGGGGCATCGAAGCCAACCCTGTTAAGATCACGGCCATCACTGATATGGAGGCCCCGGCCACAATCAAGGATGTGCAGAAGTTAACAGATTGTATAGCAGCCCTGAACAGGTTCATCTCTCGACTCGGGGAGAGGGGACTACCTTTCTTCAAGCTCCTGAAACGCCAAGATAAGTTCCAATGGACGGAGGAGGCCGAGCGGGCCCTGCAGGATCTGAAACATCGTCTTCAGTCACCTCCGATCCTTACAGCACCGTTGCTAGGGGAGGATCTACTACTTTACATCGTGGCAACAACTCATGTTGTCAGCAGTGCCATTGTAGTCGAGCGAAGCGAGGAAGGCCATGCGTTTGAAGTGCAGAGGCCTATCTACTTCGTCAGCGAGGTCCTCTCCGAATCCAAGGTACGGTATCCAGCTGTTCAAAAGCTTTTATATGCAATCTTAATCACATCAAGAAAGCTACGCCATTACTTCGACGAGTACAAGATTACTGTGATCACGGATTTCCCGTTGGTAGATATTCTTCATAATCAAGATGCCACGGGGCGCATATCCAAGTGGGCAGTGGAACTGGGGGCTTTGTCAATCGACTTCAAGCCATGCACTGCAATCAAGACACAGGCTCTAGTCGACTTCATGGCTGAATGGAGGGAGAATCAAGTCCCAACTCCAGTCGACAAGTCGGACCACTAGACCATGTACTTTGATGGGTCCCTCAAGCTTGACGGTGATGGAAGATGAAGGATGGTATGTCCATATTCTGGAGAATTTATTACCACCTCTCGAGAAAAAATATCTAAGGATACTCGATGTCTGGTCATCCAATCCATGCCTAGAAGAATATCCATTCCTTCTAGGTTTAATGAAATTAAATCTGTTCTTATTAAAGTGCTACCCAACTGAATTGGTACACCTCTACAAATTTGATTTGATGCAATTCTACCTCCAGGGGTTGTTATCATATAAGTTCCATTAGTGGGGTAGAAATCCAAATCTATTTTGGTCCCAAACCTTGTACTGATAAAACTATGGGTTGCACCAGAATCAAAAAGTATAATAGCAGGGTGATGGTGTAGAGTGAATGTACCCGTCATCACTGGTGCACCTTCCGGAAGTTCCGATAGAGTAGTGAAATTTACTCTTCCTTGACGGACTTGCATAACCTGCCTCTTGCCTTTATTCTTGGAGTTGGAGTTGGAAGCCTGTCCAGGGAATGTCCTCTTGGGTTGGGGGCAGTCTTTAACAAAATGTGCCGGACTACCGCAGTTGAAACATCGATTGATGTTATTCCCTTGATTAAATTGCGGAGGGTTCGGCCTTGGACCCACTGGTCGTTGCTGCTGCTGCTGAGGTTGAGACACTGGCAGCCTGTTGAATCGGGGCTGCTGAGGAGGCCTAGCTACCCATCTGCCTGCGGGAGCATTTCTAGGTGGTGCTCGGGAAGCCGGGTTTTGAACTAACCGATACCTCGAAGGTTGTGCATTCGAGGGTCCAGTAGACACTTTCTGCCTTTTCTCAGCACGATGTGCTGAGATACAGTCCTCTTGAGTAATGGCCATGTTGACCAATTCGTTGAAATTGTTAGCCCTGACCAGATTTAAGCGCTCTTTCAGCTTGGTGTTTAGTCCGCGACGGAATCGATCTCTTTTCTTGGTGTCCGCATCAGCATGATAGCCTGCATACTGGCACAAGTGATTGAAAGCTTGCGCATATTGCAGTACAGTGCGGTTTCCTTGAGTTAGTGCCAAAAATTCATTGAGCTTTCGCTCAATGAGTCCTTCCGGGATATGATGTGCTCTAAAGGCTGCCTTAAATTCTTCCCAATTGATAACATGTCCATCTGGTTGCATGGCATGGTAATTATCCCACCAAAGGCGAGCATTACGACGGAGCTGTTGGGCTGCGAAAAGAGTTTTGTTTGCTTCGGAGCACGGGACCGGGAGTAATGCAAACTTGGACTCGATTGTACGGAGCCATGCATCTGCATCCAAGGGTTCTTCAGTCTTATGAAAGAGTGGGGGTTGTGTACTGAAGAAATCCTGATAACCAGCCGAGGGATACTCTTCACGTCCACATTGAGGAGAACGGAACTGATGTTGCTAGGCCTGCACCAGCATGTTCAGGAGTTCGGTCTGACGGGCCATTACTTCCACTAGATTTGGTGGTGGCGGAGGTGGTTGTTGTGAACCACTAGCTTGATCCGGTCTGAATCCCTCCGGGGTTCCGCGCGTAGCGCCAACCATCTGAAATATAGAAGTCATCCATAAGCATTTACCCATACTTGCTTCTAATTTCAGAAATCATATAGTACCAATATAGCTTTATTGATCAATGCAAGGTAATAAATCCAAGTCACAAGTGTTAACTTAACCATCCAACAGCAACTCAGGTTTACATAACCAACTGAAACTTGTTCCATATTACATCACACTGTTCCAAACCAAACCATACATAGGGTTGCCACATATTCTACAACAAGTGGCTCGCAAGTCATCTAACTAGTCACTCCATTACCATACTATCTATATCTAGGATGCCGTTAACTCAAACGAAACTAGAAGTCATCAAAGTTTCCCACAGATGACTGACTACCGGAAGAGGAATGATGAGGACTAAGCACAGGATCTCCATGCTCAGAGTCAATCTCAGAAACTCCTTCGACCTCTTCAGGGTCTTCTTCTTCTTCTTCACTCTCAAACTCATCTACAACAGGCTGAACTGGTTGCTCATGAAGCATGTTGATATGGTCAATGGCTTGGCCAAGGTTAAGGTTGAGCTCATGAACTTGCTCTTGAAGAAATTCAATGACAGTATCACGTTGGGTAATGAGAGTATCACTCTCAACAATCTGTGTATTTTGCCGGCCAACTTGATTACGATACCTTTGGGCTATGTTGGTCAAGCGATAAATACCATGCTGCTGAAGTGTCTGGTAACGATACTGTGCATTCATAAATCTGACTGAGGTGCGTAAAGTCTCTCCGGCTAGAGTTCCCAGTAAGTGGTCACAGTATGTCAATCTGAAGGTCCATTCTGGGTCACGAGAATCCATGGCAGGAAATAAACCGATAGGATATCCTGCAACTTCCTCAGGATGCTGATCGCAAAAGATGTGGATAGCTTCTATAGCTGCTGCTTCAAAAGTATCGGCAAGGCGATGACCAATCACATTTACTTCAATCGGCTGCCACAGAGATAAGGTAGGATGTGGAGGAACAGTCATTTTCACCCTACAACGGGGAACACCTTCTTCTTCATACTCTACTCCATCATAAGGTGGAGGCTCGGTATAGCCAAACACCTGGAGAGATTCCCACAAAAGATAAGGAAAACCCTCCCAATGCAAGGCATTGGTATGGGCGTGTCCTGCGGAATCCCAAAAGAACCTTGGAAGCTCGGCCATCTGAAACAAGGATTCAAATGGTGAGATTTCAAGTTTTCAACCATACACCTTGAGAAGACTGCGGATGCAAATGTGGGTTAGACTGATAGATTGATTGGAGATCAGCTATCCTTACAGGGTAAAAGAAACAAGATAACCTACCCTGATAATAGCAAATTCTGAAGATCGAAAGATTGTTCTAGATCTTGAGAAAGAAATGATAAGGTAGAAACATTAACCTCAAAATGATGCTGGTTACTAACATACCCTCTAGATTTCATTGAAGCAACAAAACATGCCATTCATACAATCAAATCAAGGAATATGCATGCACATGTTACACATCCTCACAACTCAAAATAATTGCCAAATATGTTTGGACTTACGTGATTAGTTTCGGTGGCACAATATATCCATCTCTCCCTATAATAACTAATTGAATATGCTTATTCGTCTTAACCTATTTAACCGGGGTTAGCGTACCTGCAGAAATCCACAATATATATGAACCTTTCATGCCAGCACTCATGAAAGCATCCTCAAACATTATTGTTTACTATAGAAATAGCATCTGTACAATTACCGCCGTACAGACGATGTTAACATACGTTATCGAAACAACGTATTCACAAGATACCGCAAAATACGGGGGTATTGCTATTCATACCCTGCTACTGACCATATACTCCCAATATCATCAACCTAAGTTGATATATTGGCAGCATCTCAAGTAGGCCACTGCTTGAGAAACAGCGTTCGGTTCGCATCACCGACGGGAAGGCTAACTCCCCAGTTAGCTGAGGATCCTTACCTTCTTACCTCATCGTCGAAAGCGTAGTTACAGAATGTAAAATTGATTGTGCATAAATTTAAGGTTTAATATAAAGTAGTGTTGGAAGTCAGAGTTATATACATATACTATTGCCACCTATAATTCCCATATTAACATTACCCTAGGGCTTTACTTACTAAGCACAATCCTTAACGAATCCAACGTAGTTTTGCCAAACATTTTGTTGGTCAAACTTTTATACTGAAGGCATTTTTAAGGTAAAATGTACCTCCAGAGTAACCTTATAGCTCTGATACCAGCTGTGGCAGAACCAACCTGAATTATACCGGCTCAAACACGCGAGTCCATTCCAGAGGGCTCCAACGTACTTCAAACGGTATAATCCCTTGGTCTGTCGGGTAGTGTCCCGATAAACCACCGATACAGGATCAAATAATGTTACCTCACACGAAGGTGAGTCCAGAGATACAGTCACCATCATATTTTACATCACAGGGAAATTATTTTACAAAAGTTTCCACAAGTAGTATAAAGTTCCACACTTAGCAAAGTTATTACAAAGTTTGCAGAAATAGCCAAGGTTCAAACTAGGAGTCATTATTACAAACCAGTTGTAGAGTTCAAGTTCTAGCAGCGGAATTTAAAGTACGATAACTATACTCGTCGCCAGTAAGGACGTCATGCTAAGCCATGGCATAACATCACTCGTTATGATAAGGTTTGACCGGGGACGGGTCCTACTCCACGGACCAACCATCAGGCAAAGCATAAGGCCAAGGCATGGGGTAAGTAGGGTCTTCAGAGACATTACGTGAAACAAAACATATAGCAAGGCTGAGTACTCTAATACTCAGCAAGGCTTACCCGGAATTTGGGTATACTTAGCCCATAACTAGACCATGAAGGCTTTAATAGGGTTTTGGGTTTTATTTCAGCTGAAAAGCAACAAAGAGTAGATCCTTACTTTCATATTTTAGCTTTCAGATTCTAGTTCCTTTAACCATTCTAAGTGAGCACCTGTAACTACTCAAGCAAGGTAGAGTCTTTTAAACATACACCAGTATTACTCATCAACAACATTACTCTTGTTACTCTATGTGGCAAAAGAGTTAAGCAGTCTCAATCTTGTGAGAAGCGGACGATTCTGAATCGAATTTCAACCCTTGCAAGGTAAACCTAACTCACACGCTTGGAACACCAACAAGTCATTCCGAAGCAACCGTTTGCCTTTCATTCCGGGTCGTGGAACAATGCCACTATAAGCGACTGTAGGACCATACGCACATCCAATGTGCAGGACATACGTCTGTAGCGCGCCTACATGACTGTATTCCCATCTGCTCTGCAGAACGTACTCCCACAGTCGGTGCGTGTAACATAAAAATAAAAGTCGAGTGGTGGGAGACGAGTCCACTTGCCGGGCCGATTGGTTACTAGGCTTACTGCTTACCATATTTCGCGGCATGTGGCTAGTACTTTCAAATGCTTAACTGCCACTACCACACACTGCGACCTTAACCAAATTCATCAACACAGACGGGGTATCCTTTCTTTCCAAGATGCTACTTATAACCCCGTCCGTCATCCTTATAGTGATTGTAGAATTGTAATCAATCAATTCCTATATCGCGCGAGTGACAGGAAATCACTCGACTTCTACCGGTCCTATTAGCATAGCACTAGTCGGACTCGGTTTCTAATATTCAGTACATTGGTTCCTAGGGAGATGCATCTATGGTTTCCAGACAACTCCTAAGAACTTAATGCACAATTATATATATAAAGGTAAATTGCAGTGTAAATAAAATAGTAGGTTTATGTCCGGGGCTTGCCTTCACTGGCAGGGCTGGGGTCAGAAATGTTAATAATTTCTCCCGAACTCGGGTTTGGGGCTTCGACTGATTCTCCGACGATGTTCCCGGCGTCTTCAGAGACTTCTTTTTCGGACTCCGGAAAGATCTGATAATCACCGTCGGCAAGAAATGTCGAGTCTACATGTGATGAAAAAGATGCAATTAAGAAAATGCGCAGATTGTCATTCTACTTCACGACAAAATTACAAGCCAAGAACATAACATCATATAATAGCAAACAACACAATTGCCCCTTACTGGGCAGTCATTTATTGAGTATTAAATAAATTACTAAGTTATATTAAGTAACAGGGTCATCTACCCCAAACATTTAGCTAACTACAAGAAGTAACATGGTTGACTACTAAACTAATTACACTTAACATTTTTATTTAATTAACTAGCTAATCACCTTGAAAAACCCTAAGTTATTATTTAGTATAGATCTACTAATCAAGTTCTATTTATTTTAGTTATTTTACACCTAATCATAGGTTGAAATTTTGTAGTTATGCTACACTACTTAGGAACAACATCTTAGAATATTTTTACAATTTTCTATGAATAGAAGCTAGCATAAATGACTCATTTTTGTAATTAACCCAAAATTTCATAACTTGAAATATGACCTACTATTAATCCTAATATTTTTACCATGGATTACACATCCAAAAAGGAAGTTATGATAAAAATTTCAAAAACAAACATCAATAGAAACACCCTTAATTAAAAATCTAAGCATTTTACCAACATACAACAAAAAGTACTCAAAATCTAAGCAAATGAACAGTAAAGTACTCAAACTTTGTACACAGAGCTATATATAGCACATACAATCTAGGTTCCAGATTTCAGCTATAACACATGCCTACAACATGAGATACAAATAAAACACTTATTTTCTAGTATTTAATCTACAACCGAAATTATACATATATAGCTCAAATTCATTACACAAAAATAGTCGAATTTAACTCAAGGATTCCAACAAAACTAGTTTGGCAATTTTCTAAATTTTCTACAAATTTCTACGAACTTTTGAAGTTCACAGCTTTTGAATTGGGGGGGCTCTGGAATTTTACAAGGAAGCCCTTAGAACTTTTGAAATCCTTGCACTTATACCCTTGGCTCGTTGGAGAAGAAGGGCAGGGAGGTTGCCGGCCAAATTCCGGTGAGGGAAAAGGTGGGGGTTGGAGGAGAAGTGGTCAGCGAGCTTCAGGAGCTCAAGGCGCACCTGCTAGGGGCTTAGGAAAGGGGAGGGGATGGTCGGAGAGGGCGTTCCCACGGCGGCCGAGGCGGCGGCGGAGGGGCGCTCGTCGGCGAGGGGGTTCCCGGCGAGGAGAAGGGCTAAGCTTGGGCTTGACAGCTGCAGGAGGATGAGGGGAAACTATTGGAGTAGTCGAATTGGACGGAGGAGGGTTGGAGATAGGGGTTCGACGGCGGACAGGAGCTTACCGGCGGAAGGGAAACGGCGGTCAGGTAGCTCCGGTGGAGGTCTGGCCACGGAAAATGGTTCGGGAGCTTCAGTGGAGTAAGGGAAAACTTCCTAAGGTGTTGTGGTGTGCGGGGAGGATTGGAGCGGGCTGCCCACGGCGGACAAGAGGGCGCCGGAGTTGAAGGAGATCGCGGCGATGGTGCTCGGGGTTCCGGGCAATCAGAGAGCAGAAACGGGAATGGAATGGGAAGAGAGGGAAGTAGTGCTGCTCTTGAACTAGAAGAGATGAGGCAAGGGGGCGCGCACGGGCAGTGCCACGGCGATGGCGAGGTGGCGGCGGCAGAGCTACAGGTCGGCGTGGCGCGCGCGCGAGAGGGCCAGGGAGGGGGAGCTAGAGCGGCGCTCGGGTTGGGGGCGACGCGTGGAGTAGCTAGGAGCTGGAGGTGGCGCCGGGGAGCGACCGAGGCGCAGCACATGGCTGGGGAAACGGTGCTGACACTGGCGGCAGGGGTGCAGCGGCGGAGCAGAGGAGTTGCCAGAGGAGGAAGAAGAGAGGAGGAGGTCCGAGGGACTTCGTTGGAAATTGCAAAAACCTTAGGGACTTCACTGAAAACAGAAATTCCCCACTGATCCAGAGCTCTAATGAGAAAATGGTCAAAAAGGAAGTTGTAGAACTTTTCAAAACCTATAACTTTGCTTTAGGGCTTGAGTTCAAAAACCTAAAGTACAAAGTTTTATTGCACCATTTTGCACTCAAAATAAACTTTACATAAAACTTGTCCTAGTAAAGTAATTTTTATGAACTCATGGGCTTATCTGCAAGCATTTAAGGCTGGTCATGATGACATTCACCTTTTTCACTTTGACCCTTGGTAATTTTTGGAATGTTACTTTATACTTCAACTAAATTACATAAAAGAGTTTGTATTTTTATAAATTTACACAAATACCCTTATTCTCATAACTTTATTAGATTTTCACACAATTTCACACACACCAAACATTATTTTTATTGGTTTGATCCATTTGACACCTAGGGTGTCACAACAATCAAGGAAACATAGCAGTACGCAACCTGCGGTTGAGTCGACTACCTGATCGATGCGAGGGAGCCCAAAGTGATCCTTTAGGCAATGCTTGTTGAGATCGGTATAATCGACACACATTCTCCATTCTTTATTCTTTTTCAATACAAGAACAGGGTTAGCTACCCACTCTGGGTGGATTACTTCTTTAATGAATCCAGCCGCGAGGAGTTTACCTATTTCCCGTTTGATAGCCTCCCGTTTATCAGGGGCAAAACGACGAAGTCGTTGCTTTTTTGGTACAGCTTGTGGATACACATTAATACTATGCTCGATCAGCTCCTTGGGCACCCCTGGCATATCCGATGGTTTCCATGCGAATATGTCTCAATTAGCCCGCAGGAAACTGACGAGCCCGAGTTCCTATTTGTCACCCAAGCCCGCGCTGAAGATGGCTGTCTTGGATGAGTCGCCTTCTTGGAGCTGGATCGACTTGAGAGCCACATCGCCTGTCAACTTGACGCCTGATTGGCTCGCCTTCTTCGTCGGGATGTCCAGCTCGGCTTGAGAAAGTTGCTGTGCGGCCGCGAGTACTTCTCTGGAAGCATCTGGCACGCAGGAAGTCGATGCATACTGGATGGCCTCTTGGTTGCAATCATATGACTTCTTCAAGTCGCCTCGGAGCGTGAGCACGCCGCTGCGTCCTGGCATCTTGAGAAGTAAGTAGACATAATGCGGCACCGCCATGAACTTAACGAGCGCTGGCCTCCCCAGTATAGCGTGGTAGGAAGATTCGAAGTTGGCCACCTCGAACTTGATGAACTCGATTCGGTAATTCTCCCTCGTCCCGAAAGTGACTGGAAGAACGACTGTTCCAAGCGGGTGCGCGGCATTACCAGGGACAATACTGTAAAAAGGAGCCTTGCTCGGTGCAAGCATGTTGGTCAGGTCCAGACCCATCTTCTTCAGCGTACTGACGAAGAAAAGATTAAGTCCGCTCCCGCCATCGATGAGAACCCGAGTGAGCTTAACTTCTACGACCACGGGATCCAGCACCAGTGGAAACTTCCCAGGCTCGGAAAAGCTGGTCCACTGGTCAGTAAGGGAAAATAATATGGGGACCTCCGACCATCGGAGTGGTCGTGGTACCGCCGGCTCGATGGATAGAATTTCCCGTAGCAGCAACTTCTGTTCTCGCTTGGAACAAAAATCTTCATCACCACCAAAGATAACATTGATGGTCTTGGAGGCGTCCTGGAACTTGGCTGTCTCAGATTTATCTTCCGGGTCCTCGTCTTCGGGCTCTTTGCCCGTCGACTTGTTCTTCTTGCCGTTTCCAGGGGAGCCAAAGGTGCGCTTGAGCTGAAAGCAGTCGATCGCTGCGTGTTTGGAGTTGACGCACCATGGGCACTTCTTCTGCAGGAGCTTTTCAAACTGCTCCTGCGTGGTCGACTTCTTGCCCCGTGAAGGATGTTCCACAGCCGCGACGAGATCGTCTGGCTTGCGTTTTCAGGAAGAACCCGAAAAGTGCTGCTGGCCTTTGTCAGCCTGGTTGTCGTTGTTGCGCTTCTGGTTGAGGTCGGTGCGTCTTGGAAACCTCTCGCGCATCTTTTCTTCTTGTTCGGACCAGTCGTGCATCATGTCACGTAGTCCTGCAACCGTCTTCGGCCTGTTACGCCCAAAATCACGATATATACCTGGGTCCATTAGGCCGTTGTAGAAGGAGTCGATGATGTCCTCGTCCGTGATGTTGGCGATGGTGGCCCGCACGTCGAAGAAACGGTGGGTGTAAGACCGGAGGAGTTCGTTACGCTCCTGCTTGCACTGGGCGAGGTCGTGCCGGGTTCCTGCACGGGTTATCGCCCCCTAGAAGTTGTCGATGAAAACCTTCTTGAGGCCCTCCCAGGAGTCGATGGAGTCATTGGGGAGGCTTTCCAGCCAGGTCAGCGGTGCAGGCTCCAAAGCCATCGGAAAGTAGACGACTTTGGTAGTGTTGGAGCCACCGGCCACCTCAATGGTAGTGGAGTAACAGCGGAGCCATTGTTGGGGGGCCTGCTTACCGTCATACTTGGTGATGCCGATCAGCTTGAAACCCTCCGGGTACTTGTAGCTGTTGAATCTCGTAGTGAATGCAGGAAGACGATCGCTGCAGTCAGCATTGTCCCGCTCAGCTACCTCGTGTTCCCGTTGCCTCGAGTCGATGACTGACCGGACGTCGCGCCCCTCATTGATCTTCTGGCGAAGGTCCGGTTGTTGACGTGGGCGGTTGGGCTGCCTCAGGTTGTTCGCCGGAGGTGGCTGCCGCCTCCCTCCGGTGACCTGACTCCCACCCGCACCATTGTTGTTATTGCTGCGTTGGGGTCACGGACGATCGCCTATTGTTCGACTTGGGTCCTGGCTCCGGCTGTCTCCGACGTGCTCGTCCCCGACGAGTAATGCCGGGGCCTGCTGGTCCAGCTAGATCCATGCCCGTTGGGCGTAGCGGAGCGCTTGTCGAACGTTGGGATCGTTACTTCGCTCGAGTAGCGCTGTTACCCAAGCGATGTTGGCCACAGGAGTCCTGAAGCCTCGTTCATCTGCGGTGGCGAATTCAGCGTCGAGTTCGCACTGTGCAGAACGTATGCGCTAGTTGGCCCGCCTTCTATGAACCGCACGAGCTCTGTTCCTCGCACGCCGCGCGTCGCGCTCGGCGTCGTTCTCGTCGACAGCATCCGCAGTGTCTTCGTCTTCTGATATCCCGTCAAGTGCGCCGATAGGGATGAGGGCATCATCGTCCCCCTCCTCCGCCATCAGCACCTGGTGGGTTGCGAGTTCTTCAGAGGAGGCTTCGACTAGTTCAGTCGAGCCCTCGGTGAGGGTAGCCAACTCCCTGCCCTCCTGAAAAGGCAAAGGTTCAAGGTGGGCTACCAAGCGGTTTTCATGTCCGAGTAGATCGGACAGATCCATCCCCTTCCAATGAACGATTTGTCCTTCGGAGGTGGTGGTGATCATCAGCCCACAAGTGGCCAGGTGATCCTCAGCCCCCCGACATGCGGTGGCATCGGAACCCCCAGCCTGGAGTAGAGAGTCCAAGTCCTTCTCCAACGCGGAGAAAGGAACAGTAGTGACAGACTCTGTCTCGGTTTCCCTGGCAGAATCAAAAAACGGCAACTCGCCGAGATTGTCGATGAAATTGTCGAGCCCTGCGGCGGATGTCTTCGGCTTGATGGCGTCGTCTACGACGTGCCGACGAAAACCGTCCGCGCCATTGGCGACGCAGACCCACGAGCCAAAAATGAACGTCATGCCCTCAGGGAGCATGGGACTGAGGAACTTGAAAAGAACCATCGAGTTCTCCAGGGGGTCTCTGATGCGCCCCCCTACCTGGCGCGCTAGCTGTCGGGTTTTATCCGGCTGCCCACCAAGGGGTATACCCAAGGTGGTAGGTTTTGGGTTGGGATGCG
The DNA here is from genome assembly GCF_002211085.1 of Panicum hallii. NCBI lineage: Eukaryota > Viridiplantae > Streptophyta > Magnoliopsida > Poales > Poaceae > Panicum > Panicum hallii. Next base: position 25,850,952 of record NC_038045.1, on the reverse strand, counting down.
CCGAGATCAGGAACTCGAAGGTGCAGACAACACAAGATTTAGACAGGTTCAGGCCGCAATATGCATAATGCCCTACGTTCTGTATGATGGTTTGTATTGCCTTGATGTTGATCTGGTGATCTTGGTTTTGATGGGGGTCCCTGCCCGCCCTTATATATCCGGGGGAACAGGTTTACATGAATCGTAGCCTGATACTAGCTTAGGAATCGTACTCAAGTACAACTCGAGTAGTTTCCTTCTGTATCGACTAGTTCTACTCCGCATGCGGGTAGAATACAACATAAATAAGGTACAGGACACGTCCTATCCCATAGCCCAATATGGACTCCTTGATGTACACAGCCCCGTGGCCCTAGGCCTGACAGTCGATACACAAGGCATAACTAGGATCTTTATATAGAAAGGGGCTCTAACAAGATTGCAATCAAGACAAGGGCAAAGGCATGAGCACTCGTGTGAAAGGGGTTACTAAACATTACACAGATCTATCACAAAAATATTTTGCATCACATCAGTATGGCATACAAGTTGTAATACATACTTTTAGGTAAATTGATTTAACACCACTAAATTATAAGCTAACACTACCAGACTTATCAACAATGCAAAATGAAAAACATGCTATGTACCAAACATATCATTCACTCTTCTACTAGGTAGTCATTTATGGAGTATAGATTAACTTAATTAGCTACACTAAACAACATGTTTAACTGCGTAAAACAACTAGGGTTAGTTTGATTGTATCTTCATAATTAGGGTTTATAACTAACAACCACTAATCTATAGATAAGTTTGGCATCAAACTTATTATGCTATATAGATCCAACAGAGACCAATCTATTCTATACAACCAGATTAAGTACATTAAACATCACTATTAACTTTGCACAACAAGCTAACCTATTTCTTAAAAGAACTTAGATTATTACTAATTAAGAATTATAGCTTTTGATTAATTAGATAAGTCCTAAGTTAGCAATGGATTCTAATACCATTTAAATTAGGATACAAAGAGTTATCAGAAACAAATTTATCCTAAATTTTTCAGAATATTTTATGCATCAACTAAATTAGAGTAAATAAGGTAAGTAAATCATGTGCAAAACATGAATCATTTTTATAGATCAAACTACTGCAATACTGGGTTGAAAGTTGTACTAGGTAATTATGGTCCTATAACTAAACTACTATGAATTTATCAAGATTTTATCTTTACAGAAACTGTGCCACAAAAATAAACAAAAATAGTACTAACAGATTAAGAGTTGTTTATAACTGTAGATATACACAATATCTTGTTCTAAAATTTTGTGAACAGGTTACACTATTCAAGAGCAACACTTTAAAATATTTTCATAATTTTTCATGAACTAGAGCTATTGTTTATGAATTTTCTTTGAAAATAAGCATAAATTCATAATTTGGTGTATAGCCTAATATTAATCCTAATATTTTTACTATTGGTTACACATGCAAAAAGGAAGTTAGAGTATAAATTTCAGATATAAATATTAACAGAAACATCCTTAAATAAAATCTAAGCATTGCATCAACATACAACAAAAATACTCAAATTTCTAAGTAATTGAACAGTAAAGAACTCAAGGTTTTTACACAGAGCTACACATGGGACATACAACCTAATTTCCAAAAATCAGCCACAACACATGTATATATCATGAGATACAAATAAAACACTCATTTCCTAATATTTAATCTACATCAGAAAATATACACCTACAGCTCAAACTTCCTACATAAAAGTAGTCGAATTTTACTTAAGGATTCCAACAAAACTAGTTTGGCATTTTTCTGAATTTTCTACAATTTTCTAAGAATTTTCAAAGTTCACTAAAATAGATTTGAAAACTTAGACTACTTTGCAGAAAGGACCCTAGAACTTTTCAATTTAAAGCAATTAAGTCCTTGGCCGGAGGGGAACAAGAAATAGGGAGAAGGACGGCGGCGTTTCGGTGCAACGACTCACTGGCGGCGAGGTCCAAGGGGTGGAGGAGTACAAGGAAGTAGAGATGGACCTCGGGTGGCGTTCGGGTGGAGCTAGGGTGGTCGGAGGCGGGCCGGCCACAGAGTTCTGCTTCGGGCGGCGGCGATCGGGCTTGGTCATGGTGGCGATGTTCCGGCATGCTGGAGGTCGAAGAGGCTCGGTGAGGTAGTCCAGGAGCTTCCTCGAGGTGACGTGGTCCTACTGGAGTGATCGGTGAGGGCTAGGAGCTGCTGGACGGCCGAGTCGACGGGGAGGCCGAAGCGGTGGCAGAGGAAGGTCGACGGTGAACGTCGGTGGGACGGTCTAGTGAGGGGTTTGCGCTGGGGTGGGGTCGGGGAGCACCGGTAGGAAGTGGAGAAGCTCGGCAGGGGGTCGAGGAGAGCGGGGAGGGGCTGATGATGGCTGCCCACGGTGAACAGGGGCGACGGCAGCCATGGTAGCGGGTGGCTCTGTTCGAAGAAGTAGAAGAAGGCAGGAAAGGAAGAGGAGGACGAGAGCAAAAGAGCAAGGGAGTGTGCGGGCTTAAATAGGAGGAGGAGGAGGATAAGGCACGGCACAGCAGGCGGCAAGCGGTGGCAGGGGCGGCGCAGAGCTCGCAGAAAAAGAAACAGAAGAAGAAGCAAAGTGGGATGCATCGAGGGACTTTTCTGCAATTACAGAAAAATAGGGACCTCATTGTAAACCAAGTTTTCCCACTATTCTAGAGTTCAAATGAAAAGTGTTTAAAATAAAAGTTGTGTAACTTTTCAAATCCTACAACTTTGTTTTAGAGTTTAAATTCAAAAACTCAAAGAATGAAGTGTTAATTTAAAACCTTGGATTAAAATTAAGATTATAAGGTTTTTGTCCTAAAGGGTGTAAATTTCATAATATTTAGGATCTAAATGCAAGTATTTATGATATGTCATGATGACTTGACCTATTTATGACATGTCATGATGACTGGATAGACATGTTATAATTACTGGATAGACATGTCATAATGACTGGGTAGACATGATATGATGACTTGCATCTTTTTACACTTTAGCCCTTAGTAACTTTGAAAGTTACTTGTACAATTCACCTTTTTACACTTTTCAACACATACATTTCAAATGAAACTTTTGGATAAATACATATTATTTTTTATATATATTTTATATATTATTATTATTTATATTTATTATTTTATTTTATTATTTATTTATTTGTTATTTATTTATTATTTATTTTATATATTTTTTTACAGGGAATAAAATAAGAAAAACGTGTTTACAAAACCACCCTTCACTTATTTTGAAGTTACCTCCTATCCAATTACATTTTGCAAAAACAACCCTATTTTTCCGTAATTATAAAAATACCCTTTTAATGTGCATTTAAATTTTTAAAAGTTTTACTTAAACACACACAAGCTTTACACCAACAAGCACATACTTCACACTAACAAATAATGTGCCTAGCTTACAAGTACATGAACTGTCACAGAGCCTTCATGGCGAGGTCATTCGTGTGACACGGGTGATAACCAACGGAGCAGTGGTGTAGTGATTGCGGGGTTCTGTTCGTTCGGAGCCTTGGATCATCAACGTCGAGTTCTCCACCAATCAAGTTTATTGTACCTCTCAGAAGATCCGGACTCAACCTCCTATCATAGCCCTCGGGAGGATTTGGCCAGGCATGTAGGCTGTCGGCCCAGAAATCTAAATCTATGTTTTGGCTCACGAATGGAATTCGATTGGCCTCGCAAGAAATCAGATCTACGGGTTTCTCGTAAGAACGAGACCCGAGATAGAAAGAATTGGGGGAAGAAGTATGCGGCAAGAGAATATCTTAAACCTGAAGAATCCATAAAAGCCAAATAACCGGAGAAGGATCATTTAATGGTGCAAGGGATCTAGTCATTGCTGCATTAAATTAGCAAAGGTCGGAGTTTTACCTTCAGACCAAGGACACCCACATCGGCATTCGAAGATCCCGCCATCGGAAACCCCAAAGATCAAGAACCTGGGAACTGGATCTAGGGTTGGCGGCACAAGTATGAGTTTGTGCTCTAAAGGCTTTGGTTCGGGTCTTTGCGGTTAGGGTTTATGAGCAAAAGATTTTGGAGAATAACTTGGATTCGGGGAGTCTTCAAAGATCTGTTTTGGGAAGGATCTGGATTTAAGCGGAAAATAAAATGGAATAGAGAATCGACTTAGATCCGGATCAGCATTTAAAGGAAAGGAACTGATGCGTTGCCATCGGCTCCCAAGAGATCGGTTTCTTAACGAATTGTGGTTAAAATAAAGGATTTTATTTATAATGGGTAGTGAGTACAAAAGGGGGAGCCGATTGCTCCTAGAGCTGATCTATCGGCTTAATCCTACAGTCTACCACCAGTAGGCACCAGAGATTCTGCGGCGCTTGATCGGTGGAGCCGTGCTGGTGTTGCTATCGTCGCCGCTGCCGTCGTCGTTGCCGCCAGCATCTCCACCGCTGTCACTGCTGAAGCTGCTGCTGTCTTCGGCTTCTTCATCATCATTGTTGTCATCATCATCCTCCGACTATCCACCAAGGAGGAAGCCTCCTGCCACCGAGTCCTCCTCGGTTGATGAGGAATCGGCTTCTTCTTCCGAGGAGAAGAAGAAGTTTTCTTCCCAGGACACGTCGCCCTCGTCATCTTCCTCCAGCTCACCGCCGAGGAGGAGGCGGAGATCTTCGCCATCGGTTAGGGACTCGTCGTCCTCTGACCAGGCCTGGAAGTCCCATTCCTCTGCATCCCAATGCAGGGGGCGCGGACCTCGTATGCGGCTATAGGGTCGTACTCTGGAGTGGGTTCTTGAGTGGACTCGGATTCGAAGGAGATGGCGGAGGAAGCAGAGGAAGAAGAAGAAGCCATTATGAGAGGAGGAAAGTTGTATCAGGTGCGGTTGCTAATGGCTGAAGGAAGGGGATGAGAGAAAGAAAACTACCGGGGCAAGTTTATAAATATGGAGTGGAAGATGAATCGGCACCATGATGGTTTCCAAGGAGTTTGATGCGGAGCAGTCACATCCCCTGGAAGATGAAGAGGCACGCCTGTACAGATTTTGGAAGTTGAAGAGGCGGGGCGATAAAAAGAGAAATGGTTTCGGAATAATTATTGCTGAAACCAGGGGGTATGTGTTATCGCCATAATTTAGGCGGGCCAGAAAGGTGGGCCGCGAAGCAAGATGGGCTCGAAAGGTAATCATAGTGGGCTTGCGAATCGGCCCCTGCGCAGGTGTTTGAGGCTGGGGTTGGCCATGTATCTAGATAGGCATGTGTGTTTGAATAGTTTAGATAGAGATAGCCAAGATTCATGTCGTGGTTAGTTAGGATTGGTTAGGGAATGTAAGTCTCCGAACTATAAATATGTACCCTGGATTATGAATAAATCAATCAATCATTCACTAACAATTCTCGGCGCATCGCCACCCCTATTCTAGGGTTTCTCGGGTAAGTGCCGTGCAGCCCCGATCACGCCCCGCATGATCGGGGCAGCATCGTTCCTACTTATTTACCTTTTTGTGTTTCTCGTACTGAAGCGTTGTTGATGGCAAGTAACACTAGTTATCTTGGCATTTATAGAGTAGCATCGGCTCTTCCATGCTTTAATCGTGCATCGCTTGTTACCTGTAAATGTTTAGCTGTCATCTTGCCCGATCTTGGGTATAAGGGCAGCATCTTGCTCTGTTCTTGTTTAGTAGATACAATCTGTTATGGTTGGTCTTCGGTCATCGAAGATTTAGTTTAATATCTACATGATTAGGCCCTTCAAACGGGTTGAATGTTCCAGCAGTACGTTTGGTGCTTTATAACAACTTAAAAAGGGATCGTTCCGGGAATCGGCTCTCTGTTGGTTTTTAGGCCTCTGTTTAGGTTGTTGTTTCGTTACCTTCCGTATCTGTTAGGCTCAATTACATGTAGGATGTTCCGGCTATGCAGTGAAAGTTTTAACCGTCGTAGATTGGATTAGCTTAATGCTTACAGAGCAAGTTTTATATTACCATCGGATATGCTTGCCTTATTCATATATATAGATCTGATCTGGTACTGAATACAATCGGCTCTTTATAGCTGATATCGGGGATCACCTGATGAGCCGATTACTGCTCGGACTAATGTTTATACGTTGTTTGTGCATGCAGGAAATTAACATATAACACCTTCCTGATCAGGTACAAGGTCAGGTGGCACGCCTAGCAACCCAGACGCAAGGTCGTGTGCCGGATCTTGGGCCGTTGACCGAGGGACCGGGGCCCACCAGCAGTCCCGGGAGCCTCCCGGCTCCTCGTGCTGCCTGTCGCTGCTCGCCGGTGGGTTTTGACCGACAACACATTCTTAGGCTCCGAACCATCCTCCTGCTACAAAGAAAATAAGTACAATTAGAGAGGGGATCAAACAGAATCATGAAGAAGTATTAAACTGATGGTGATACCTCTTCCTCAGGGACTTCATACTCAGTGTTAATCTGTTGCAACATTGGCCCTAAGGCTTTCCGAAAGACATGGGTCCTCCACATTGACCACCAATCCTCGAAGCCAATGGCCGAAAAGGTAAAAGATAAGTCGATGAGGATTGGGATGGGAAGATTAGTGAACAGACTATAGCATCTTTGGCTAGTGAGTATCGGGTAGATCAGCTCTACTTATTGTCAGATGGTGGAGGAAGAAGTGGGGAGGAACTTGCCTAAGACCAAATTGCCGGGCTGCTACGACTGGCTAGTAAGACTCATAGCCTAGTTTGATGATTCTGTTGGAGGTGCTCATGCCGATAGGAAGGAAGCAAGGACGGATCATGATGGAGTACAAAATGCCGAGTGCTTTCATCATAGGCAAAGTCATCCAATCTAAAGGCGCTTGGATTTTCAAAGATTTCAGAATCTGTGTAAGGAAGGTAGATTGGATTGTTCAAACCTTGGTAGAATACTCTAAACCAGCTTGAGGCATCTGTGGGGTTCAACTTGCTACCAGGAAGACTGTACAAAGCTTGGCCAAAGCTAGTACATCTAATGTGTCTCCCACTCTGATCCGGGAAGGAATTATTGGCCAGAACAGGGAAGTTTGGTATGTGGTTCTAAAAATACAAGTGAGCCCAAAACTGAATGAACCACCAGGGACCACCAGTTCTAAGTTTCTTTTGGAAGAGCAAACTTGAAGACATCAGGTGAAGATATCTATAAACTTCCCCAAGAAACAGTTTGCCAAGGCCAATAATGTTTACCTTTGGCCAGTTCATATGCTAAAGAAAGGTAGTTTTTGGTTGGAGCAAGGGAAGGACCGCAAAATATGAAGTGTTCCAACCAGAGGTTCAGAAAAGGCTGTTTTTTTCTCAGTTATAGGGCCTTTGGTTTTGATGTGCTAGTTCAGGTAGGCACCCCAATTTGTGCATTCTGTTTTGGAGGACAACTTAAAGGAGACCTCAGGCATTCTATAAGCAGAGGGGCTGGGCGATGCAATGTCCAAACTAGTAATCATCACTACATCCATGAGGGTTGGAGTCAAAAGCCAATGGCTAAATAAGAAGCAGTTCAGGGCATCAGACCAAAAATAGCCGATGGTTTTCAGAAGGTTTTCATTCATCTTGAGGGGGGACAATGATAGAGATAGAGCGTCGGCTATTCCTATGGTTTCCCATGTGGGCTGGTAGGTTTTTGCTACTCTGTTATACCAAGATATCCAGCCCTCGGGAGGATTTGGCAAGGCACGCAGGCTGTCGACCTAGGAATCTAAGTCTATATCTTGGCTTACGAATAGGATTCGATTGGCCTCTCAAGAAATCAAATCTATTGGACACTCATAAGAATAAGGCCCAAGACAAAAGGAATTAGGGAAAGAAGGATGCGACAAAAGAATGTCTGAAACCTGAAGAATTGATAAGAGCCAAATAATAGGAAATGATCATTTAATGCTTCACGGGTTCGAATAATTAGTTCATTAAATTAGCGAAAGGTCGGAGTTTTACCTTCAGACCAAGGACGCCCGCATCGGCATTCGAGGGTTCTGCCATCTGAAACTCCAAAGGCGATCGAAGGCTCGAGATTGGATCTAGGATTTGCTTTGCGAGTCTTGAGTTCGCGGTCTGAGGCTTTGATCTGGGTTTTGCGATTGGATTTGTGAGCAGGGGTTTTGGAGCACAACATGGATTCAGGAATCTATGTAGATCTGTTTCGGGAAAGTTCCAGATTTAGGCAGAAGATGGAATTGGTTTAGGGATTGACTCAGATCCGGATTTGTACTTCGAGGGAAAGGACCGATGCGTTGCCATCGGCTCCCGTTAAATTGGCTTCTCGATAGTTGTTAACTAAAAAGAAAGATTTCATTCACAGGGCAGCTGTGGCAGAACCACTTGGATTATTCCGGTCCAAGTGCGCTAGTCATCACTATACAGACGATACTAACTCAACACACTTCAAACGGAACAACCCATTGGTCTGTCGGGTGTCCGCCCAATGCAACCACGGTTCAACAGGATCGAAGCAGGATTACCTCATACGAAGGTGAGTTTACAGTTGCACAATAGCTCATCAACTTTTAATTCACAGCATATTAAACATTATTACAAACCATTTCAAATTTAAGGTAATAAACAAACATTGTTTAAAGCGACAAGCTAAACATGCCTGTCAAGTTCACAGCGGAAGAAAATTAACACGCGACTACACACGTCGCGAAGGTTGACACCACACTCAGCCCAAAGTATGGCATCATTCAGGAGGGTCACTACCAGCCAGGGATGGATCCCACTCCACGGACCAGCCAAATGGAACAAAAGTTGGCCATGCAGGACTATCCGTGGGGTTCTCAAAGGTCATACCTGAAAATTCATTAGCAAGACTGAGTATACTAATACTCAAAAAGGCTTACCCGGGATTAGGGTATACTTAGCCCATAACTAGACTCATGAAGGCTTGAAATGGTTCTAGGTTTAATTTTAGCTGAAAAGCAACAAAGAGTATGATCTACTTTCATGTTTTAGCTTTCAGATTCTAGTCTAATTAACCATTCTAGGTAAGCACCTATTCTAGACAAGTAAGGTAGAGATTATCATTCATCAAGATTATTCCAACAATAGTTACTGTTATTACTCTATGTGGCAGAAGGAATAAGCAGTCTCAATCTCCATGAGAAACGGACGATTCTGAATCAAATTTCTAAACCTTGAAAGGGTAAACCTAACTCACACGCTTGGAATATCCAAAGATCATTCCGAAGCAACCGTTTCCCTCATATTCCGTGTTATGGATCAGGGCCACCACAAGCGATTGCGGGACCGTACGCACACCAATTGTGCAGGACATACGTCTGTAGCGCGACTACATGATCGTACTCCTATCTGCTATGTAGAAGGTACTCCCACACGTCAGTGCGTCTGTACAACAGAAACCAAATAATCGAGTGGTGGAGACATGTCCATTTGCCGGGCCAATCAGGTACTAGGCTTGCCGCTTTACCATATTTCGTGGCATGTGGCTAGTACTTTCAAACGCATAGCCACCACTACCACACACTGCGACCTTATCAACTTTTATCAACACAGACGGGGTAACCTTCCGAGTCATGATATTGCACATGCTCCCGTCCATGATCCTTATAGTGACTGTAGAATAGTAAACATTCAACTCCTATATCGCGCGAGTGATAGGAAATCACCCGACGTTTACCGGTCCAATTAGCAAAGCATCTATTCGATAAGGACTCAGGCATAATACATAGGTTCCTAGTATCAATGCCTCTAGGGTTCCATTTCAATTCCTAGACTTAATGCAAGATATAATATATAAGCATAAAATTGTAGTAAATTGAAATACTGGTTATGCACCGGGGCTTGCCTTCTTGAGCGGGGCTAGGGTCAGTGGTGTCAGAGACTTCCGAACTTTGGTTCGGAGCTTCAGTTATAACCTCGGCGACGTTTGCAGGATCTTCAGAAAATCCTTGCTCGTGTTCCGGGACTAGCTCGTAGTCTCCGTCGTCGAGTGTCGTTGACTCTACATGATATGCAATGCTTTGATTAGATGGTTCTCGAGTTAAGGATTTTACTTCATAATGAAGTTGCAATCCAACAAATTAACAAACATAAACTCATGAAACAAGGGGGTTGGATCCAATTCTACTATTTGCGTCCTGATTCGATTATCTTATTAGTTGAATTACTTTGAAGTAATTTGACTAGTTTGATTTATATTTTGAAAACCATAAAGGCTACGGCCTTGAATTTTTGTGGATAAGCTTATTTCTATTGGATAAACTTATTATGAATTTTTCATAATTTTCAGAAAATAGAAGCTATAGTATTTAAACTAAATTAAAATTTCAAGTTTAAATACAAACTTTAATTAAAACAGTGTTGTAGATTCCTAAAATATTTACTATGGACTATTGTATTGTAGATCATCACATGGTAAAAATATCTAAGCATGAAAGGCTTAGGGACATGTTTGAATAAATTCAATCCCTTTCAAGCTTGATTTGCATAAAATTAAATTAGCTGAAGCTAGGATGGAGTACTGGTGCTGAAATTTTTACACAAGCTTGCATTCACTTTAAACAAACTACACACCAAAATTCAAAGGTAACAAAGTTAGCATGCAAAAGTTACACACAAAACACTCTTTTGCTTGACTTTAAAATAACTTAACAAGCTTTGGGTTTCAAACCATACTCTATTAGTCAAAGTTGTAGAGCTAAACTTTAGGAGTATAACAAAGTTAGTTTGACAATTTTTGATTTTTCTATATTTTCCTATGGATTTTACAATTTGACAGCTTTTACAAACAACACTAAATGAGAAACTTGCAGAGAGGCCCTCGGGTTTTTGCACCTGGAACCCTAATACGAAAACTTAGATTACAATGGGATCCTTGCCGGGTCAAGAGGCGGCCGTGGCATTTGACTGGCGTGTTCTCGCCGGTGGCGAGGGTTTGGCCGAGGGGAAACGGGTCCTACACGACCTACAGGATGAGGTGCACTTGTTGGTGGGTGGTGTACACGAAGAAAGGCGGTGGAACAAGGTCGACGGCGAGGAATGGCGGCGGCCGTGGCGGCGCGTCCTTGTACCCGACGAAGGGCCGGCGAACATGGTGGGATGGAGCACACAAGCATCATGGATTCGTGGGGATGCTATTCCGGTACCTGATTCGGCTGGAGGTGGGGCAGAAGGGGGTTGTCGACGTGGAGGTGGCTCGGGTTTTCACCGGCGGCGATGGCGGCACGGTGTTCTGGTGGTTGGGGTGTTCGAGGGCGGTGAAGGAGTAGCTAGAAAGCTTCTGCGGGATTATGTAGTGCTACTGGTGCCCTAGGTTGAGGCTGAGGGGCGGTGTAGCGTCGGGTCGACGGCGAGGCCGAGCAGCGGCGGAGCTTGAGCTCACCAGCGCTGCGGGAGACGACGCTCGGGTGCGAGAAAGCGAAATTAGATGGGCTAGTGAGCTGCAGGGAGTCACAGCAGTGCTCTAGGAGTGCTGGACTGGGGATGGGAAATGGTGTGGGCTGCTAACTGTGGCATAACCAACTTGAATTACACCGGCTCAAGTACGTGAGTCCTCTCTTTGAGGGTTACCTCGTACTTCAAACGGTATAATCCTTTGGCCTGTCGGGTAACATCCCGATAAACCACCGAACGCAGGATCCAACAAGGTACCTCACACGATGGTGAGTCCAGAGATATAATGCCATTACATTTTACACCACAGGCAGATATATTACAAAAATTTACAAAGCATTCCCAGTTCACAGTGAGGGGAGATTATTACAAAACAAGTTCAAGTTTTAGTCGAAGCAGCGGAGTTTAAAAGCGTAAACATAGTATACGTCGTTATTACAGATATCATGCTAGCCCTGGCATGATATCACTCGGTGGAATCTGTGTTGGCCGGGGACGGATCCCACTCCACGGACCAACCATCAGGCAAGGGGTAGGGCCACGGTGTAATGAACGCTGGCTCATCAGGAGGATTACCTGAAGTAAATCAACAAAAGCAAGGCTGAGTATACTAATACTCAGCAAGACTTACCCGGAATTGGGTATACCTTAGCCCATAACTAGACTCATCAAGGCTTTTAGCTTTAGGTAGAGTTTTCAGCTAAAAAGCAACAAAGAGTAGATCCTTATTTTCAACTTTTAGCTTTCAGGTTCTAGTGGATTAACCATTCTAGGTAAGCATCTATAACTATTCAAACATGGTAGAATTTTTAATCAAACATCATCTTTGATAATCACAAAGTTGCTCTTGTTACTCTATGTGGCAAAGGGGGTAAGCAGTCTCAATCATCGTGAGAGGCGGACGATTCCTGAATCGAGATTCAAAACCTTGCAAGGATAAACCTAACACACACGCTTGGAACACCAAAGGGTCGTTCCGAAGCAACCGTTTGCCTTTCATTCGGACTCGTGGATCAGATCCACCACAAGCGACTGCAGGACATACGCACTTCCAAAGTGCAGGACGTACGTCTGTAGCGCGACTACAAAACCCGTACTCCTGGTTGCCCAGCAACACGTATACCTACACGTCGAACAAGGTAACCAAAAGAAGCAAATACATGTGGTGGGGGGTATGTCCACTCCTCGGGCCGATCGGTTACTAGGCTTACCGCTTACCATATTTCACGGCATGTGGCTAGTACTTTCAAACGCTTAACCACCGCTACCACACACTGCGACCTTATCAAATTCCATACACAGACGGGTGTCATCTCAATATGATACCTCAAAAAATCCCATCCGTCATCCTTATAATGATAACAGGAATGTAAACATCACAATTCCTATATTGCGCGAGTGACAGGAAATCACTCGACTTCTACCGGTCCTATAAGCATAGCAGCTAGTCGGACTCAAATTCTAGTGTACAATACATTGGTTTCTAGAATTATGCAACTAAGGTTTTCAAACAACCCCTAAGAACTTAATGCATAAAGATATATATAAATAATATAGGTTGCAGTGTAATAAAGTAGGGGTTATGTCCGGGGCTTGCCTTCGCTGGTGGGGCTGGGGTTAGTCAAATTAATATCTTCCGAACCTTGGTTCGGGGCTTCAGAGAAATCCGTGACAAAGTTCCCGGGGTCTTCAGAATAACTTCCTTCTTGTTCCGGAATCAGCTGATAATCCCCGTCAGCGAGAGTGGTCGAGTCTACATGATATGCAAGATGAAGTTTAATGGATGCATGCACTTTCATTTCAATTCACGATAAAGTTGCAATCCAATTAAAGGAACATTATATTTCGACAAACAACTTAACTACCCTGTACTGGGCAGTCATTTATCGGGTATTATATGTTTTATCTAAACCCATTAAACAACAGGGTTAGCTACACTAATTATCTAACTAGTGGCATGGAGCAATAGATGGGGTGGTTCCTAATAGTTATATTTAAAAGCTTTATTCATTGACTACACTAATTATTTATATGATCTTTATATTACTATTACATTATTGACTATTTAAATTATGTGCAATTGTTTGACACCTAACTCTTGGTTGAAAATTTAATCACATGTTATACTATTAAGTAGCAGTACCCTATGATTTTTGAATATTTATCATCTATAAGAATTAATTATGTAAGAGAAATTATACATCTTTCTAATTAAACTTGTACATTAAGGAAATAATACTTAATTATTGGGATAATTATTTTTCTTTAATTCTACATGCTAAAAGAAAATTAACACAACTGGTTTCATGATTTTATCATTTTTCTATGGATTAACATGCATTTCCTTAGCCTACAAGCAACTAAACTTCATATTTAAATTAGATCATCAAACATTCAGAAACTGAAGTTTATCCTTTAAGCAAAGTTATAGATCTTTAACTAAGGATTCGAACAAAATTTAGTTTGCATTTTTATGATTTTTTCTCGAATAGATACAGAATTTCTAAGTTGACACATTATTTACACAAGGGGGTCCTTCGAGAACTATTCAACTGAGTCTAGGGTTGTGCACATCACCCCCTGAACTTTTGATTCTTCTAACCCGAGGTCCTTGGCTGTGAACCAGAGCAGAGCAAGGCGGGGCGGCCGTGTTCCGGCGACGGTGGTCACCGGTGGCGAGGTCCAAGGGCAGGGGAAGATTCAGAGGCTTACGGTGGTCTTGTTGCGCTACTTGTCGAGGGCTGGGGTGGCCGGAATGGTGGAGCTCGACGAGGACCCGAGGCGGCGGCGGAGAGGTCTCCATCGACGGCAGTGCTCCGGCAGTCAACGTCGGCAGCAAACCTGCGCACGAGCTTCAGTGAGACACAGGGAACGTGCAGGTACTATCAATTGGAAGAAAACACATCGGGTCACAGGTAATCGACGAGGACAGTGGCGGCGGCGGCGGAGGTGAATACCGGCGATCGTCGGGAGAGAGATGTGCTGGACTAGAGGGTCAATGGATGGGTCGGGAAGCTTCACAGGGGTGATGTAGTGCTGGCTAGGGTATCGTGGTGGCGTGGAAAGGCTCGGAGCGAGCTGCCCACGGTGAGACCGAAGGTGGCGGCGGCGGCGCTTCGTCGGAGACGAAGTTCCGGTTGCAATTGGATGGCAACGAGTGGTCGAGGAGCACCAGCGAGCTACGGGGAAGCTTGCGCAAGGGTGGATTGGGACGGAGGAGGCCTGGTGCTTGCTGTCCACGGGCGTGCCGTGCGTGGCCGGAGCGGAAGAGGACGGCGGCGGGAAATTGTGGCTCGGATGCTCGGAATTGGGTACTGGGAGTAGCAGAACAGAATGTAGGCATTGAAGTGGTGCTGCTGCGCGCGAGAGGGAAGGAGTTAAGGCTCTGGGGTGAGCGTTCCACGGCGACGAGGAGGTGGCGGCCGGCGGTGGCTCGGGGTTGTTGTGGCGCGCGCGCGAGGCCAGGAAGGGAGGGGACAGCGGCGGAGGAAGCAAGGGGCGACACTTGGGCACGTGTAGAAGCTGGAGGTGGAGCTCGGGGTCCTGTGCCGGCGGTCAGCGGCGGAGGCAGAGCAGAGCAGAGAGAGGGAAGCGGCGGTGCCAGAGGTAGAAGAAGCAGGCAGGAGTCAGAAGGACCTGTTCATGATTTCCAAAGAGTTCAGGGACCCTTCTGTAAACTAAAATTTCCCATTGATACAAAGGTCAAATGAAAAAGTGTTCAACATGAAAGTTGTAGAGTTTTTCAAACTCTACAATATTGTTTTAGGGATTAGGTTCAGAAACTCAAAGTTTACAGCTATTTGGATTATATTTTGAAACAAGATGGAATTTAAGTTAAATTTGTCTTTGCCCACCTAAATTTGATTAAATTTTGGGCATGTTTACAAATTTTCTGACCTGTCATGATTACTTGTATTTTTACACCTTAACCCTTAAGTAAATTTGAATTTGACTTTTATATTCCAACCATGTCATATGTAACCCTTATATTTGTGTTAATTACACATAGGTCCTTAGTTTTATGCAAAGTCTATTTCTCTTAGGTTTTACTTAATATTTGTACTGTTCTTCTCCATAGACATTTGATTTCTAACATTTAAGAGCATTTTTACACAATTCCACATAGGGACTTATAAAATTCATAATTTACAAATACACCCCTAGTTCTCTATACAAACCTTAATATACATACAACACACTAGTAACTAGTGTCTATATTCTAATTACAGGAATGTTACAGCCTTCCCCCCTTAAAAAGAATCTCGTCCCGAGATTCCGAAGCTGAGCAGAAGCGGATGATTAGATTTGGGGATTGGCTTGAAGGAAGTCTGGGAAATTCCGTTGAAGATAAGACTCTGTTTCCCAAGTCGCTTCTTCCTCGGTGTGATGATCCCATAAGATTTTGTACATCTTAACTGCCCTTCTTCTGGTGAATCTTTCCTTGGTATCCAGGATTCGAAGAGGTTGTTCGATGTACGATAGATCGGGTTCAATCTCGAGGGTACATGTCTCAACGATTTCTGTGGGTACTTTGACACACTTCTTAAGTTGAGAAACATGGAAGACATCATGGATAGCGGCTAATTGAGACGGAAGGCGAAGTTTGTAAGCCACTGGGCCACAAACATTGAGAATTTCAAATGGTCCGACATATCGAGGTGCTAACTTCCCCTTTATGCCGAAACGTTGGACGCCTTTAGTAGGAGATACTCGGAGATAGACAAAATCTCCAACTTGAAATTGCAGAGGTTTCCTCCTCTTATCTGCGTAGCTCTTCTGTCTAGACTGAGCGGTTTTAAGAATAGATTGGATAATCTTAATCTTATCTTCGGCTTCAACAACTAGGTCTGGTCCGAAGATTTTGCGTTCACCGGTCTCTGACCAACTCAAAGGAGTTCGACATCTGCGACCGTATAAGGCTTCAAAAGGAGCCATCTGAAGACTAGCTTGATAACTGTTATTGTAAGCAAATTCAGCTAGAGCAAGGCACTTGTCCCAACTTGTACCATAATGAATAATACAAGCTCGGAGCATGTCTTCAAGGATTTGGTTAACTCGCTCAGTCTGTCCATCCGTTTGGGGATGATACGCGGAGCTTCGAATCAATTTGGTTCCTAGAGCTGATTGCAATTGCTCCCAAAATCGTGCAATAAATTGGGGCCCTCGATCAGAGATGATGGTTTTTGGAACCCCATGTAATCGAACGATTTGGTCCAGATAGACTTCGGCATACTTCTTAGCAGAGTAAGTGGTATGAACAGGAAGAAAATGAGCTGTTTTTGTAAGTCTATCAATGATTACCCATATGGAGTCATGCTTTTGAAATGTATTGGGAAGACCAACAATAAAATCCATGCTAATGTCCTCCCATTTCCATGACGGAATGGATAATGGCTGAAGTGTACCAGAGGCTTTTAAATGGCTAGCTTTGACTCTCTGGCAGATATCACACTCCGATACATATTTGGCAATTTCTCTCTTCATTCTGGTCCACCAAAAATGTTGCCGTAGATCTTGATACATCTTGGTGCTACCAGGATGAATAGAGAATTTGGACAAATGTGCTTCATCAAGGATTTGCTTACGAAGCGGATAATCTTTAGGTACGACAATACGATTGTTGAACCACAGGGTTCCTTGATGGTCAGTGCGAAAACACTTATATTTGGCTTCTCCTAGAGATAGCTTTGATTTGATGATCTTGATACCCTCATCATGTAGTTGCAAAATGATGATTCTATCTCGAAGAGTAGACTCAATGGATAGCAGATTCAGACTACCTTGAGGAATAATCTCTAGGTTGAGTTTTCTCATTTGATGACAAAGAGTGTCACTAAAGGTGGATACGGATAAGCAGTGACAATGTGACTTACGGCTAAGTGCATCAGCAACCACATTAGCTTTGCCCGGATGATAGTGTACCTCAAGGTCATAGTCTTTAATCAATTCAAACCAACGCCTTTGCCTCATATTTAAGTCAGCTTGGGTGAAGATATACTTGAGGCTCTTATGGTCAGTGTAGATATTACACTTAGCACCCATAAGATGATGTCTCCAGATCTTGAGAGCATGGATAACTGCTGCTAATTCAAGATCATGTGTTGGATAATTCTGCTCATGAGTCCGAAGTGCTCAGGATGCATACGCAATGACCCGGTTGTTTTCCATAAGAACACAACCAAGGCCAATTCCAGAGGCATCGCAATAGACATCAAAAGGCTGAGTGTTATCTGGCTGAGCTAGTACTGGAGCAGTCGTCAGAAGTTTTCGCAAGGTGTGAAATGCTTCCGCACACTTATCATCCCAGCGAAACTTAACTTCTTTCTTAAGTAGCTCAGTCATTGGTTTGGCTATCTTGGAGAAGTCTGGATTAAATCGGCGATAATATCCTGCTAATCCAAGGAAACTTCGGATTTGATGGACTGAAGTTGGAGGTTTCCAGTCCATGACCTCCTGGACTTTGGTTGGATCAACCGATATGCCTTCACTAGAGATAGTATGTCCCAAAAATTTCACACTATCCAGCCAAAATTCACATTTCGAGAATTTAGCATAAAGGCGATGATCACGTAATCGTTGAAGAACGACACGTAAATGATTAGCATGGTCTTCTTCGTTTTTGGAGTATATTAAAATGTCATCAATGAAGACCACGACGAATTTGTCAAGTTCTGGCATGAATACTGAATTCATGAGATACATGAAATATGCCGGTGCATTAGTAAGTCCGAATGACATAACCAGATATTCATAAAGTCCATATCTGGTTGAGAAGGCCGTTTTTGGAATATCACAAGGCCTAATTTTGATCTGATGATAACCAGAGCGTAAGTCAATCTTAGAGAAGACTTTAGCTCCGGCTAACTGATCAAACAAAATGTCAATGCGGGGAAGAGGGTACTTATTTTTGATAGTAACCGCATTGAGTGGACGGTAATCGACACATAGCCTTAGACTACCGTCTTTCTTCTTGACAAAGAGAGCAGAACAACCCCAAGGTGAAGCACTTGGACGGATATACCCCTTATCAAGAAGATCTTGGAGCTGAATTTTCAGTTCTGCTAATTCATTTGGAGGCATACGATACGGCCTCTTTGAAATCGGAGCAGTGCCCGGTTGAAGTTCAATGATGAACTCGATGTCTCTATCTGGTGGCATTCCAGGCAAGTCATCTGGAAAGACATCGGGGTATTCACATACTATAGGAATATCCTTGACTTGGATATTTGCGATGGCATAAGTACAAGGATGTAGACATTCTTGTTGAGGCAGATGAAGAGTAGTGATCCCATAGTATGGTGAATCAATTTCAACAACTCGGAAAGAAATATCTAACCGGACTCGATGTTTAGTCATCCAGTCTGTCCCCAGTATAATATCAATACCCTCCAAACTTAGTAAAACCAAATCAGTTTTGATGTCTAGGCTACCTAGCTGAATTGGCACACTTTTAACCATTAAATTGGAGGTGATTTTTCCTCCAGGGGTAGAGATCATGTATGACCCCTGGATAGGACAAGAATCAAGTCCTAGTCGGGTACCACAGTTGTTACTAATAAAGCTATGTGTTGCTCCAGAATCAAATAAAGTAACAACTGGTTTGTGATGAATAGAAAATGTACCCGACATGACGGGAGCTCCATCTGGAAGTTCTGCCAAAGTGGTGAAGTTAATCCGTCCTTGCCGGACTTGCATCACCGGCTTCTTGCCCTTGTTCTAGTTACCCTGAGTAGAGCTTTGCCCTGGATTAGGTTTCTTGGGCCGCGGACAATCCCGAATGAAATGATCCGCGCTTCCGCAATTGAAACAACGGTAGTTGCTGCCTCTCTGTGGCACTTGTTGAACATTTGGCCGTGGGCCAGATGGTTGTGCTTGTTGCGGAGGAACGGGAGGTCTATACCTTCCCTGCTGTTGGGGCGGCCTGAAAACCAATCTACCCGTTGGGGAATTCCGCTGCGGTGCTCTGAATGGTGTATTGGGAACAACCCGATACCTCGGTGGTTGAGCACTCGAGGGTCCAGTAGGAGTCTTCCTTTTCTTCTCAGCATAATGTGCCATGATGCAATCTTCTTGAGTTAAGGCCATATTAACCAGCTCGCTAAAAGTATTCGCCTTCACAAGATTCAGGCGTTCCTTGAGCTTGGTATTAAGGCCTCGACGGAAACGACCTTGTTTCTTGGCATCGTTATCCGCATGATATCCTGCATATTGACACAGATGATTGAAATTCTGTGCGTACTGCAGGACTGTACTAGTGCCTTGAGTAAGAGCCAGGAATTCATTTAACTTTCACTCTAGTAATCCCTCCGGAATATAATGTGCTCTGAAGGCTGCCCGAAATTCATCCCAGGTGATAACATGCCCTGCAGGTTGCATGGCGTAGAAATTATCCCACCAGATCCGAGCAGCACCTCGAAGTTGCTGTGCGGCAAAGGAAGCTTTGCTGGAATCCGCACAAGGTACTGTCAATAGAGCGAACTTTGATTCAATGATATGGAGCCAAGCATCGGCATCCAAGGGCTCTTCAGCTTTACTGAAGAAAGGAGGCTGTGTACTGATGAAATCCTAGTAACTAGCCACGGGAGGATTGTGATCATCCCGACCTCCTCGGAACTGTTGACGTTGCTGGTTTTGCTGCGCTTGAACCAGCAAGTTAAGCAACTCAGTTTGCCGAGCCATAACTTCGGCAAGGTTAGGAGGTGGCGGTGGTGGTTGTTGAGAACCGCTAGCCTGATCTGCCCGGAAACCTTCCGGGGTTCCGCGAGTGGCTCCAACCATCTGAAACAAAGGAGATGTCCATCATTAACCATATAGCCTTACTCCCAATTTCAGAAGATATAAACAATCCACATACTCCATTCAATCATCTCATTTCAGAATCATAAAGATAATGAACAGGATGATAAAATAGGAAACTTATATTACACACTTATTCTGATAATTGTTCACATCACACATCCGAAAGTTCACTACGTAGGCCATCTAAATTACAACAAATGGCACAAGATCTAGTTAAGTTACACACTTCCTAAGTTATTATACCCCTCACAAGTTACATCTAGATAGTCGACGATTTGCTAAGCTAAAAATCGTTGAAGTTGCCTACAGAAGACTGACTGCTAGAGGGAGAGTGATAGAGACTAAGAACAGGATCTCCATGCTCAGAGTCAATCTCTGAAACACCCTCAATCTCTTCTGGATCTTCTTCTTCTTCAGGCATTATGGGTATAGCGTGAAGTATCGGTTGCTGCTGCAGTTCCTCAATGTGAGCCTAAGCATCATCAGCTGCAAGTATCAGATCATGAATTTGTGCCTGTAGAAACTCAATAACAGTGTCGTGCTGAGTGATAATATGATCACTCTCATTGATCTGATCTTCACGATGGAGGATTGTCTAATCCCTTGCTGCAATGATCTCATCTTTCTGGATCACCAAAGCTTGTAATTCCACTATTTGGGTCACTTGGCGGTCAGCATTCCGATAGTGGCTTTGAGCCACACCAGTTATCTGATTCACACCGTGACGCAGTAGCATCTGGTAATGATGTTGCACATCCATAAACCTGGTAATGATACGGACA
The DNA here is from genome assembly GCF_002211085.1 of Panicum hallii. NCBI lineage: Eukaryota > Viridiplantae > Streptophyta > Magnoliopsida > Poales > Poaceae > Panicum > Panicum hallii. Next base: position 25,830,000 of record NC_038045.1, on the reverse strand, counting down.
GTTTCCTCAGCTAGATCTCCTAGCATATGACCAAGATGCTCTGTCCGAAAATTCCATTCCGAATTATCAGGGTCTATGGTAGGAAATAACCCAATAGGATATGCAGCAACTTCCATCGGATGCTGAGTGCAGAAAAGTTTAATAGCCTCCAAGGCAGCAGTTTCAAGGGTATCAACCAGACGATATCCCACCACTTCCACTTCTATGGGATGCCATGAGGAGCGGAAAGGGTGTTGAGGAATTATCATCTTAACCCGGCATCGAGGAACTCCTTCTTCACGATATTCTACCCCATCGTATTGAGGAGGCTCTGTATAATGAAACAAACTTAAGGATTCCCACAAGAGACGAGGAAACCCTTCCCAATGTAAAGCATTGGTGTGGAAATGCCCTTCCTGATCCCAAAAGGCATTGGAAGGAGCAGCCATCTGCAACAACAATGCAAATGGTAAGATATATTTACCCAGCGGAAAGTTCTCAAGGTAAATGGATTAAGATAGTTGATTCTGATAACCACAAAGGCTGGAAATCAGATGGATACTTAAGAGCTAAAGATTGCTATCTACCCCAATTAAGAAATACCAACATGTTACTTATTTCTTAGAAAGCATCGAATTTAAGCATTCGTTTTGTTGATTAGTGTGTTATGCATGCACGCACTACGCGATCTCACAACCAAAAATAACTGCCAAGTAATCTTGGTCTTACGTGGTTAGTTTCGGTGGCATAATACATACGTCTCTCCTTAATAACTAGTCGATAAGCCCTATCCGTCCTAGTTTCGTAATCGTGGTTAGTGTACCTGCAGAAAACCACAATGCATATATATATATATCCAATGAACCTTTCATGCCAGCATGTCATGAAAGCGTTCCCATTCATTACTGTTCACTATAGAAACAGCATCTGTACAATTACCGCCGTACAGACAATGTTAGCATACGTTATCGAAACAACGTATTCACGGGGATACCGCAAAATGCGGGGGTATGAACAGCGATCGCCATACCCTGCGCCGAACCATCTACTTCCAATGTAGTCAACCAAAGTTGGTACATTGGCAGCATCTCAAGTAAGCCACTGCTTGAGAAACAGCGTTCAGTTCGCATCACCGACAGGAAGGCCAAGCTCCCTCAGTTGGCTGAGGATCCTTACCTTCTTACCTCACGATCGAAGATGTCGTTACAGAAAGTAAGGTTAGGTTGTGCATAAATTTAAGTTTCAACAGAAAAGTAATGCTGGAAGTCAGAGTTATATATATATATGTTACAGCCACCTCTAATTCTCTTATAATATTACCCTAGGGCTTTACGTACTATACATAAACCTTAACGAATCCAACATACCTTTTGCAAAATACTTTGTTGGTCAAATTTCATACCGAAAGTATTTTTAAGGCATTTCATATCTCCAGTGTACACTTGTTAGCTCTGATACCAGCTGTGGCAGAACCAACTTGAATTACACCGGCTCAAGTACGCGAGTCCTCTCTTTGAGGGTTACCTCGTACTTCAAACGGTATAATCCTTTGGCCTGTCGGGTAACGTCCCGATAAACCACCGAACGCAGGATCCAACAAGGTACCTCACACGATGGTGAGTCCAGAGATATAATGCCATTACATTTTACACCACAGGCAGATATATTACAAAAATTTACAAAGCATTCCCAGTTCACAGTGAGGGGAGATTATTACAAAACAAGTTCAAGTTTTAGTCGAAGCAGCGGAGTTTAAAAGCGTAAACATAGTATACGTCGTTATTACAGATATCATGCTAGCCCTGGCATGATATCACTCGGTGGAATCTGTGTTGGCCGGGGACGGATCCCACTCCACGGACCAACCATCAGGCAAGGGGTAGGGCCACGGTGTAATGAACGCTGGCTCATCAGGAGGATTACCTGAAGTAAATCAACAAAAGCAAGGCTGAGTATACTAATACTCAGCAAGACTTACCCGGAATTGGGTATACCTTAGCCCATAACTAGACTCATCAAGGCTTTTAGCTTTAGGTAGAGTTTTCAGCTGAAAAGCAACAAAGAGTAGATCCTTATTTTCAACTTTTAGCTTTCAGGTTCTAGTGGATTAACCATTCTAGGTAAGCATCTATAACTATTCAAACATGGTAGAATTTTTAATCAAACATCATCTTTGATAATCACAAAGTTGCTCTTGTTACTCTATGTGGCAAAGGGGGTAAGCAGTCTCAATCATCGTGAGAGGCGGACGATTCCTGAATCGAGATTCAAAACCTTGCAAGGATAAACCTAACACACACGCTTGGAACACCAAAGGGTCGTTCCGAAGCAACCGTTTGCCTTTCATTCGGACTCGTGGATCAGATCCACCACAAGCGACTGCAGGACATACGCACTTCCAAAGTGCAGGACGTACGTCTGTAGCGCGACTACAAAACCCGTACTCCTGGTTGCCCAGCAACACGTATACCTACACGTCGAACAAGGTAACCAAAAGAAGCAAATACATGTGGTGGGGGGTATGTCCACTCCTCGGGCCGATCGGTTACTAGGCTTACCGCTTACCATATTTCACGGCATGTGGCTAGTACTTTCAAACGCTTAACCACCGCTACCACACACTGCGACCTTATCAAATTCCATACACAGACGGGTGTCATCTCAATATGATACCTCAAAAAATCCCATCCGTCATCCTTATAATGATAACAGGAATGTAAACATCACAATTCCTATATTGCGCGAGTGACAGGAAATCACTCGACTTCTACCGGTCCTATAAGCATAGCAGCTAGTCGGACTCAAATTCTAGTGTACAATACATTGGTTTCTAGAATTATGCAACTAAGGTTTTCAAACAACCCCTAAGAACTTAATGCATAAAGATATATATAAATAATATAGGTTGCAGTGTAATAAAGTAGGGGTTATGTCCGGGGCTTGCCTTCGCTGGTGGGGCTGGGGTTAGTCAAATTAATATCTTCCGAACCTTGTTTCGGGGCTTCAGAGAAATCCGTGACAAAGTTCCCGGGGTCTTCAGAATAACTTCCTTCTTGTTCCGGAATCAGCTGATAATCCCCGTCAGCGAGAGTGGTCGAGTCTACATGATATGCAAGATGAAGTTTAATGGATGCATGCACTTTCATTTCAATTCACGATAAAGTTGCAATCCAATTAAAGGAACATTATATTTCGACAAACAACTTAACTACCCTGTACTGGGCAGTCATTTATCGGGTATTATATGTTTTATCTAAACCCATTAAACAACAGGGTTAGCTACACTAATTATCTAACTAGTGGCATGGAGCAATAGATGGGGTGGTTCCTAATAGTTATATTTAAAAGCTTTATTCATTGACTACACTAATTATTTATATGATCTTTATATTACTATTACATTATTGACTATTTAAATTATGTGCAATTGTTTGACACCTAACTCTTGGTTGAAAATTTAATCACATGTTATACTATTAAGTAGCAGTACCCTATGATTTTTGAATATTTATCATCTATAAGAATTAATTATGTAAGAGAAATTATACATCTTTCTAATTAAACTTGTACATTAAGGAAATAATACTTAATTATTGGGATAATTATTTTTCTTTAATTCTACATGCTAAAAGAAAATTAACACAACTGGTTTCATGATTTTATCATTTTTCTATGGATTAACATGCATTTCCTTAGCCTACAAGCAACTAAACTTCATATTTAAATTAGATCATCAAACATTCAGAAACTGAAGTTTATCCTTTAAGCAAAGTTATAGATCTTTAACTAAGGATTCGAACAAAATTTAGTTTGCATTTTTATGATTTTTTCTCGAATAGATACAGAATTTCTAAGTTGACACATTATTTACACAAGGGGGTCCTTCGAGAACTATTCAACTGAGTCTAGGGTTGTGCACATCACCCCCTGAACTTTTGATTCTTCTAACCTGAGGTCCTTGGCTGTGAACCAGAGCAGAGCAAGGCGGGGCGGCCGTGTTCCGGCGACGGTGGTCACCGGTGGCGAGGTCCAAGGGCAGGGGAAGATTCAGAGGCTTACGGTGGTCTTGTTGCGCTACTTGTCGAGGGCTGGGGTGGCCGGAATGGTGGAGCTCGACGAGGACCCGAGGCAGCGGCGGAGAGGTCTCCATCGACGGCAGTGCTCCGGCAGTCAACGTCGGCAGCAAACCTGCGCACGAGCTTCAGTGAGACACAGGGAACGTGCAGGTACTATCAATTGGAAGAAAACACATCGGGTCACAGGTAATCGACGAGGACAGTGGCGGCGGCGGCGGAGGTGAATACCGGCGATCGTCGGGAGAGAGATGTGCTGGACTAGAGGGTCAATGGATGGGTCGGGAAGCTTCACAGGGGTGATGTAGTGCTGGCTAGGGTATCGTGGTGGCGTGGAAAGGCTCGGAGCGAGCTGCCCACGGTGAGACCGAAGGTGGCGGCGGCGGCGCTTCGTCGGAGACGAAGTTCCGGTTGCAATTGGATGGCAACGAGTGGTCGAGGAGCACCAGCGAGCTACGGGGAAGCTTGCGCAAGGGTGGATTGGGACGGAGGAGGCCTGGTGCTTGCTGTCCACGGGCGTGCCGTGCGTGGCCGGAGCGGAAGAGGACGGCGGCGGGAAATTGTGGCTCGGATGCTCGGAATTGGGTACTGGGAGTAGCAGAACAGAATGTAGGCATTGAAGTGGTGCTGCTGCACGCGAGAGGGAAGGAGTTAAGGCTCTGGGGTGAGCGTTCCACGGCGACGAGGAGGTGGCGGCCGGCGGTGGCTCGGGGTTGTCGTGGCGCGCGCGCAAGGCCAGGAAGGGAGGGGACAGCGGCGGAGGAAGCAAGGGGCAACACCTGGGCACGTGTAGAAGCTGGAGGTGGAGCTCGGGGTCCTGTGCCGGCGGTCAGCGGCGGAGGCAGAGCAGAGCAGAGAGAGGGAAGCGGCGGTGCCAGAGGTAGAAGAAGCAGGCAGGAGTCAGAAGGACCTGTTCATGATTTCCAAAGAGTTCAGGGACCCTTCTGTAAACTAAAATTTCCCATTGATACAAAGGTCAAACGAAAAAGTGTTCAACATGAAAGTTGTAGAGTTTTTCAAACTCTACAATATTGTTTTAGGGATTAGGTTCAGAAACTCAAAGTTTACAGCTATTTGGATTATATTTTGAAACAAGATGGAATTTAAGTTAAATTTGTCTTTGCTCACCTAAATTTGATTAAATTTTGGGCATGTTTACAAATTTTCTGACCTGTCATGATTACTTGTATTTTTACACCTTAACCCTTAAGTAAATTTGAATTTGACTTTTATATTCCAACCATGTCATATGTAACCCTTATATTTGTGTTAATTACACATAGGTCCTTAGTTTTATGCAAAGTCTATTTCTCTTAGGTTTTACTTAATATTTGTACTGTTCTTCTCCATAGACATTTGATTTTTGACATTTAAGAGCATTTTTACACAATTGCACATAGGGACTTATAAAATTCATAATTTACAAATACACCCCTAGTTCTCTATACAAACCTTAATATACGTACAACACACTAGTAACTAGTGTCTATATTCTAATTATAGGAATGTTACACTAACGATGGCGAGCCGAGGCAGCAGCGGTGCTCCGGCGGGGTGTGGTGGTCGGGAAAAGGAAATCCTGTGGAAATGTACTTGTGTGAGCGCAAGAAGGAGTCCGTGGGAAGCTCCAGGATGGGCTTAAGGCCTAGAAGAAGGTGTGGTCGCGCGGGAGCAGGAGCTGGCGGCCGGCGGGAATCGTGGCAGCTCGGGCGACGGCGGCGCGATGTGGAGAGGCAGGAGCAGGCCAGCGTGAGGCCGGGAAGGCGGCGGGCAAGGCGTAGGAGGGCACGTGGCACAGCTTAGAGCGACGCGGAGGCAGCGGGTGTGCGGCACATGGCCGGCGAGGGCGGCGGGGGCGGCGTAGAGAAGAAACAGAGGAGGGGGATTGGAGGTAGATGAAGGAGGATCTGTTTGCAAATTCCTGAAAGTATAGGGACTCCATTGTAAAGCCTAGATAACTTTCAAACCATAGCTCAAATGAAAAAGTGCCCAAAAGGAAAAGTGTAGGGTTCAACAAGATCTACAACTTTGCGTTAAGGTTCAGTTGCAAAAGAGCTAAGGATTTGAGACTAACATAAAACTTGGCAAAGTTTTAAACTTTAATTAAATCCTATTTGAAAACTACACTACACTTACATCCTATATGTAGTTTGATCTATATTTACGATTTAAAAGCAAGTTCTTGACTTTTGCAAAATAACCTTCATATATTTGGATTCTACCTCCCATTCTCACCCATTTAACACTAAAGGACCTATATTTTACAAAATTACACAAATACCCTTTTCCCTTTGCATTCAAATGTTAGCACACCTATACAAAATCAAACATACATACTTTCTACTAGCATTTAGTGTGTTTTCATTCTAAGAACCTGAATATCACAGCCTTCCCCCTAAAAAGAATCTCGTCCCGAGATTCCGGAATAGAATGGAATTGAGCGATCATAGTTGGGAATTGATTTGAAGGAAATCTGGGAAATTTCATTGAAGATAGGATTTGGTTTCCCAAGTCGCTTCTTCTTCAGTGTGATGGTCCCATTGAATTTTGAACATCTGGATAGTTTGTCTTCTAGTGCTTCTCTCTTTAGTGTCTAGCACTCTGATTGGATGTTCTGTATAGGTTAGATCAGATTCAATTTCGATAGCTTGAGGATCGATGATCTCGGTAGGAACTTTGACATATTTCCTAAGTTGAGATACATGGAAGATGTCATGGATGGCCGCTAATTGAGGAGGAAGTTGAAGACGGTAAGCTACGGGTCCACAGATTTCGAGGATTTCAAAGGGCCCGATGTATCGAGGAGCAAGTTTTCCTTTTACGCCGAACCGTTGAATACCTCGAGTGGGAGATACTCGAAGATATACGAAGTCTCCAATCTGGAATTGTAACGGTCTCCTTTGTAAGTCAGTGTAGCTCTTCTGTCGAGATTGGGCGGCCTTGAGATTATTTTGAATAGTCTTTACCTTTTCCTCGGTCTTAGTGACAAGGTCCGGTCCAAAGATTTTACGTTCGCCGGTTTGTGACCAACTCAAAGGAGTTTGGCATCGGCGACCGTACAATGCTTCGAACGGGGCCATCTTGAGACTTGTCTGATAACTGTTGTTGTACGAAAATTCTACCAATGATAAGCATTTGTCCCAATTCTTGTCATACTGAAGTACACAGGCTCTAAGCATATCTTCCAGAATCTGATTTACCCTTTCAGTTTGTCCGTCTGTCTGAGGGTGATATGCGGAGCTTCGGATTAACTTAGTTCCAAGAGCATATTGAAGTTGCTCCTAGAATCAAGCAATGAATTGTGCTCCACGATCAGAAATGATCATCTTGGGCACTCCATGAAGACGAATGATTTGATCTAAATAGATCTCGGCATACTTTTTGGCATTACACGTAGTATGCACGGGAAGGAAATGGGCAGTCTTGGTTAATCGATCAACGATTACCCAAATGGAGTCATGTCTTTGAGAGGTGTTGGGTAAGCCAATGATAAAATCCATGCTGATGTCCTCCCACTTCCAAGAAGGAAGGGGTAAAGGTTGAAGAATACCAGCAGTTTTGAGATGACTGGCTTTAACTCTTTGGCAGATGTCACACTCCGAGACATACTTTGCAATTTCTCGCTTCATATGAGTCCACCAAAAGTTCTATTTCAGATCCTGGTACATCTTAGTACTGCCAGGGTGCATGGAGAATTTGGACAAGTGGGCCTCATCCAATATCTGCTTACGAAGTTTATGGTCCTTGGGTACAACGATACGCTCGTTGAACCATAGAACCCCTTCGTGATCTATTCGAAAGCATTTGTACTTTCCTTCTCCTTGGGCTAACTTCTGTTTAATGATTCTGACCTCTTTGTTACGCTGTTGTGTCAGAACAATGTTATCCCAAAGTGTAGCTTCAATTGAGAGATGATTCAGGCTACCTTGAGAAATGATCTCGAGATTTAGCTTTCTCATCTCCTAACAAAGCGTCTCACTGAAAGCCTCTACTGATAAACATGAGCAATGTGCCTTGCGACTAAGTGCATCCGCAACAACGTTGGCCTTGCCTGGATGGTAGTGTACTTCCAGATCATAGTCTTTGATAAGCTCTAGCCAGCGTCTTTGTCTCATATTTAGATCTGCTTGCCTAAAGATGTACTTGAGGCTTTTGTGGTCAGTATAGATATGGCACTTTGTACCCATTAAATGATATCTCCAGATTTTAAGTGACAGCTGCGAGTTCAAGATCATGGGTAGGATAGTTCTGTTCATGAGTCCTAAGCGCTCGCGATGCATAAGCAATCACTCGGTTGTCCTGCATAAGCACACAACCAAGTCCGATTCCCGAAGCATCACAATAGATGTCAAAAGGTTTTGAGACATCAGGTTGAGCTAACACTGGGGCAGTGGTAAGATGTGCTCTGAGGGTATGGAATGCATCTTCACATTTCTGATCCCAGGAGAATTTAACTCCCTTCTTTAATTGTTCAGTCATAGGCTTTGCTATTCTTGAGAAGTGACGATAATAGCTAGCTAGACCAAGAAAACTACGGATTTGATGGACTGATGTTGGAGGTTTCCAATCCATCACTTCATGTACTTTACTGGGATCAATGGATATACCGTCACTAGAGATGGTATGTCCTAGAAACTTAACGGTATCCAGCCAGAATTCGTACTTGGAGAATTTGGCATACAAGTGGTGGTCTCTCAATTTTTGAAGAACAACACGGAGATGTTTCGCATGATCTTCCAGATTCTTGGAATAGATCAGAATGTCATCAATGAAGACCACAACAAATTTGTCGAGTTCTTGCATGAAGACAGAGTTCATGAGATACATGAAATATGCTGGAGCATTGGTAAGACCAAATGACATAACCAGATATTCGTAGAGTCCATATCTAGTGGAAAAGGCTATTTTTGGAATGTCACTTGACCTGATCTTGATTTGATGATAGCCGGAACGAAGATCAATCTTAGAGAATACCTTGGCTTCAGCTAACTGATCGAACCGAATGTCAATGCGGTGTAGAGGATACTTGTTTTTGATGGTCACCGCATTGAGAGGGCGATAATCTACACATAGCCTTAAGCTGTTGTCCTTCTTCTTCACGAATAGGGCTGGACAACCCCATGGTGAAGCACTTGGACGAATGTAACCCTTATCAAGAAGGTCCTGGAGTTGGATTTTTAACTCGGCCAGTTCATTGGGTGGCATATGATAGGGCCTCTTAGATATGGGGGCTATGCCGGGTTGTAGTTCTATGACAAATTCAATATCCCGGTTCGGGGGCATTCCAGACAAATCATCTGGAAAGACGTCTGGATATTTGCAGACAATAGGGATATCCTTTAACTTGATCCCTTTTACAGTATAGGCACAGGAGTTGTTGTACTCCCGTTGTGGAAGATAGTGAATAGTAGGTTCATGATCAGGTGAATCTATCTCCACAGTTCAGGAAAAGATATCTCAGGACACTCGGTGCCTAATCATCCAATCCATGCCTAGGAGGACATCCATTCCTTCTAGGTCCAATAACAGTAAATCTGTTCTCACCAGATTTCTACCCATCTGAATTGGTACACTTCTACAAACTTGATTTGAGGAAATTTTACCGCCAGGAGTCGCTATCGTATAGGCCCCACTAATAGGATAAAGATTCAAGCCTATTTTTGTCTCACATTTTGATAAAACTATGGGTGGCACCAGAATCAAAAAGTATAATCACGGGTTGATGGTTGATAGAGAAAGTACCCGTCATTATTGGCGCACCCTCTGGGAGTTCGGAGAGAGTCGTGAAATTCACCCTCCCCTGGCGGACTTGTACCATCTGCTTCTTGCCCTTGCTGCTCAGGTTAGATGTCTGCCCTTGGAAAAGATCTTCAGGGTTGAGGGCAATCCTTAATGAAATGGGACGGGCTGCCGCAATTGAAACAACGATAATTGTTATTTCCTTGGTTGGATGGAGGAAAGCTCGGCCGTGGGCCTTGCTGCTGTTGCTGCTGGGGTTGTGGTGTTGGTGGTCGATTGAATCAACCTTGCTGGGGTGGCCTGGCTACCCATCTGCCTGGTAGTTTCAAGGTGGGGCTTGGGTAGCAGTGTTCTGGACCAACCGATACCTTGGCGGTTGCGCTGTTAAGGGTCCAGTGGGTGTCTTCCGTTTATTTTCTTCTCTGTGGGCTAAGATGCAGTCTTCTTGGGTGATGGCCATATTGACCAACTTATTGAAAATGTCAACCTTTACCAGATTCAGTTGTTCCTTAAGCTTGGTATTCAGGCCTCGACGGAAGCGATCTCGCTTACGGGCATCAGTGTCCGCATGATAACCCGCGTACTGGCACAAGTGATTGAATACCTGTGCATATTGCATGATGGTGCGGGTTCCCTGAGTCAGATTCAGAAATTCATTGAGCTTTTAATCAATGAGTCCTTCAGGAATGTGATGCACCCTGAAAGCGGTCCAAAATTCATCCCAGGTGACAACATGACCAGCCGGCTGCATGGCATGGTAATGGTCCCACCATATGCGGGCAGTGCCGCGAATTTGTTGGGCTTCGAAGAGTGCCTTGTTCTCGTCTGAACATGGGGCAGACAACAATGCGAACTTAGACTCGATGGTGCGGAGCCAGGCGTCAGCATCGAGGGGCTCGTCTGCCTTATGGAACAATGGGGGCTGGGTGCTGAGAAAGTCTTGATAATTGGCCGATGGGTGTTCATCACGACCTCGGGACTGGTGATGAAATTGGCCCGTCTGAGCCTGCACTAGCTGGTTGAGGAGTTCTATCTATCGGGCCATGACCTCTGCTAGATTTGGTGGGGCTGGTGGCAGTTGCTAGGAACTGCTAGCTTGGTCTGGCCGGAAACCTTTCGGGGTTCCACGTGTAGCTCCCACCATCTGAAACAAAGGAGATATCCATTATTAACCATATTCTTACTCCTATTTTTAGATGATATATTGTTGCCAAACAGATATGTAGTTCACATGTTCCATTCAGCCAACTCATTTCAGATGCAAAGATATTGAACAAGATAGCAGAACACAAGGCTTAGATTACAACACAGATGCTGGGTGTTCTTAACATCGTACATTAGGGTGGTTTGACTATCACGGGTCAAGCTATATACACATGCCACATATACTACAACAAGTGGCTCTAGGTCTAAATAGGCTACTCACTACCTATGTCACATCATTCTATACTAATTACATCTGAACTATCGATGATTTAGGTGAACTAGAAATCGTCGAGATCACCTACGGAGGACTCGTTGCCGGAAGAGGAGTGATCTGGCTGAGGATTGGGTTCTGGGTCTCCATGCTCAGAGTCGAGATCAGAAACTCCTTTGATTTCCTCCGGGTCTTCTTCTCCACCTTCAGGGGCTACAGGTACAGCAGGAGGTACTAGCTGCTGCTGGAGTTCGTCGATGTGAGCATGGGCATCATCGACCTCAAGGATAAGATCATGGATTTGCTCCTGGAGGAACTCAATGATCGTGTTGCATTGAGTGATTATTGCATCACTCTCATTGATCTGATCCTCCCGTTGAAGAATAGTCTCCTCACGTGCGGCGATAATCTCCTCCTTCTCGGTTACCAAGGCTTGAAGCTCCACTATCTGCGTGACCTGTCGATCAGCATTGCGATAATGATCTTGAGCTATGCCAATCAACTAACCCATATCGCGACGTAGCAGAAGCTGATAGTGGTGCTGGACATTCACGAACCTAATGGTACCACGAAGCGTTTCTTCAGCTGAATCTCCCAACATATGGCCATAATGGGCTATCCAGAACTTCCACCCAGGATCACTGGAATCTATTGCAGGAAACAGACCGATGGGATGCCCACCAACTTCCATGGGATGCTGGTTGCAGAAGATATGGATGGCCTCAAGAGCGGTAGTCTCGATGGTGTCGACAAGATGATAGCCAACCACATCGACCTCAATGGGCTGCCACAGAGAACGAAAAGGATGCTGAGGAATAGTCATCTTGAATCTGCACTGGGGAACACCTTCCTCTCTATACTCCACTCCATCGTACTGGGGAGGCTTGGTGTAGAACAATAGACTAAGTGATTCCCATAAAAGTCGGGGAAAACCCTCCCAGTGCAAGGCATTGGTATGGAGATGCCCTGCATGATCCCAGAAGATATTTGAAGGAGCCGCCATCTGAAACAAGAATTCAGATGGTGAGATTTGGAAGAATACTAAAAATCCAACTAAGGTTGTCATAGAAATCCTATTAAAACCATACTAAAGATAGACAACACTTTACCTATCCTTAAAAGAACAACACATTGAAGCATTCATTTTGTTTATTAATGGATTATGCATGCATGTACTATTCGACCTTACAACCAAAACAACTGCCGAATATCTTTGGACTTACGTGGTTAATTTCGGTGGCACAACACATACGTCTCTCACTAATATCTAGTCGATAAGTCCTATCCGTCTTAACCTTCTAATCATGGTTCGTGTACCTGCAGACCACAATTATATAATCTGAACCTTTCATGGTAGCACATCATGAAAGCATCCCCAAACAGTACTGTTCACTATAGAAACAACATATGTACCATTACCGCCGTACAGACAATGTTAACATACGTCATCGAAACAACGTATTCACGGGGGTACCGCAAAATGCGGGGGTATGAACAGCGATCGCCATACCCTGCGCCGAACCATATACTCCCAATATACTCAACCTAAGTTGATATATTGGCAGCATCTCAAGTAGGCCACTGCTTGAGAAACAGCGTTCGGTTCGCATCACCAACGTTAACATACGTCATCAAAACAGCGTTCGGTTCGCATAAACTTTTAATTCACAGCATATTAAACATTATTACAAACCGTTTCAAATTTAAGGTAATAAACAAACATTGTTTAAAGCGACAAGCTAAACATGCCTGTCAAGTTCATAGCGGAAGAAAATTAACACGCGACTACACACGTCGTGAAGGTTGACACCACACTCAGCCCGAAGTATGGCGTCATTCAGGAGGGTCGCTGCCAGCCGGGGACGGATCCCACTCCACGGACCAGCCAAATGGAATAGAAGTTCGCCATGCAGGACTATCCGTGGGGTTCTCAAAGGTCATACCTAAAAATTCATTAGCAAGACTGAGTATACTAATACTCAGTAAGGCTTACCCGGGATTAGGGTATACTTAGCCCATAACTAGACTCATGAAGGCTTGAAATGGTTCTGGGTTTAATTTCAACTAAAAAGCAACAAAGAGTATGATCTACTTTCATGTTTTAGCTTTCAGATTCTAGTCTCATTAACCATTCTAGTTTTACCTATTCTAGACAAGCAAGGTAGAGATTATCATTCATCAAGATTATTCCAACAATAGTTACTGTTATTACTCTATGTGGCAGAAGGAATAAGCAGTCTCAATCTCCGCGAGAAACGGACGATTCTAAATCGAATTTCTAAACCTTGCAAGGGTAAACCTAACTCACACGCTTGGAACATCCAAAGATCGTTCTGAAGCAACCGTTTCCCTCATATTCCGGGTTATGGATCAGGGCCACCACAAGTGACTGCAGGACCGTACGCACACCAATTGTGCAGGACATACGTCTGTAGTGCGACTACATGATCGTACTCCTATCTGCTTTGCCGAACGTACTCCCACATGTCGGTGCGTGTGTACAACAGAAACCAAATAATTGAGTGGTGGAGACATGTCCATTTTCCGGGCCAATCAGGTACTAGGCTTGCCGCTTTACCATATTTCGCGGCATGTGGCTAATACTTTCAAATGCTTAGCCACCACTACCACACACTGCGACCTTATCAACTTTTATCAACACAGACGGGGTAACCTTCCGAGTCATGATATTGCACATACTCCCGTTCATGATGTTTATAGTGACTGCAGAATAGTAAACATTCAACTCCTATATCGCGCGAGTGACAGGAAATCACCCGACTTCTACCGGTCCTATTAGCGAAGCATCTATTCGATAAGAACTCAGACACAATACATAGGCTCCTAGTATCAATGCCTCTAGGGTTCCATTTCAATTCCTAGACTTAATGCAAGATATAATATATAAGCATAAAATTATAGTAAATTGAAATACTGGTTATGCACCGGGGCTTGCCTTCTTGAGCGGGGCTAGGGTCAGTGGTGTCAGAGACTTCCGAACTTTGGTTTGGGGCTTCAGTTATAACCTCGGCGACGTTTGCAGGATCTTCAGAAAATCCTTGCTCGTGTTCCGGGACTAGCTCGTAGTCTCCGTCGTCGAGTGTCGTTGACTCTACATGATATGCAATGCTTTGATTAGATGGTTCTCGAGTTAAGGATTTTACTTCACAATAAAGTTGCAATCCAACAAATTAACAAACATAAACTCATGAAACAAGGCGTTGGATCCAATTCTACTATTTGTGTCGTGATTCGATTATCATATTAGTTGAATTACTTTGAAGTAATTTGACTAGTTTGATTTATATTTTGAAAACCATAAAGGCTATGGCCTTGAATTTTTGTGGATAAGCTTATTTCTATTGGATAAACTTATTATGAATTTTTCATAATTTTCAGAAAATAGAAGCTATAGTGTTTAAACTAAATTCAAATTTCAAGTTTAAATACAAACTTTAATTAAAACAGTGTTGTAAATTCCTAAAATATTTACTATGGACTATTCTACTGTAGATCATCACATGGTAAAAATATCTAAGCATGAAAGGCTTAGGGACATGTTTGAATAAATTCAATCCCTTTCAAGCTTGATTTGCATAAAATTAAATTAGCTGAAGCTAGGGTGGAGTACTGGTGCTGAAATTTTTACACAAGCTTTTATTCACTTTAAACAGACTACACACCAAAATTCGCAGGTAACAAAGTTAGCATACAAAAGTTACACAGAAAACACTCTTTTGCTTGACTTTAAAATAACTTAAAAAGCTTTGGGTTTCAAACCATACTCTATTAATCAAAGTTGTAGAGCTAAACTTTAGGAGTATAACAAAGTTTGTTTGACAATTTTTGGATTTTTCTGCATTTTCCTATGGATTTTACAATTTGATAGCTTTTACAAACAACACTAAATGAGAAACTTGCAGAGAGGCCCTCGGATTTTTGCACCTGGAACCCTAATACGAAAACTTAGATTACAATGGGGTCCTTGCCAGGTCAATATGACGGCTGTGGTGTTTGACCAGCGTGTTCTCGCCGGTGGCGAGGGTTTGGCCGAGGGGAAACGGGTCCTACACGACCTACAGGATGAGGTGCACATGTTGGTGGGTGGTGTACACGAAGAAAGGCGTGGAACAATGTCGACGGTGAGGAATGGCGGCGGCCGTAGCGGCGCGTCCATGTACCCGACGAAGGGCTGGCGAACATGGAGGGATGGAGCACGCACGAGCATCGTGGAGTCGTGGGGATGCTATTCCGGTACCTGATTCGGCTGGAGGTGGGGCAGAAGGGGTTTGTCGACGTGGAGGTGGCTCGGGTTTTCACCAGCGGCGATGGCGGCACGGTGTTCTGGTGGCTGGGTTGTCGGAGGGCGGTGAAGGAGTAGCTGGAACGCTTTTGCTGGATGATGTAGTACTACTAGTGCCCTTGGTTGGGGCTGAGGGGTAGTGTAGCGTCGGGTCGACGGCGAGGCCGAGCAGCGGTGGAGCTTGAGCTCACCAGCGCTGCGGGAGACGACGCTCAGGTGCGAGAAAGTGAAATTAGATGGGCTAGTGAGCTGCAAGGAGTCACGGTGGTGCTCTAGGAGTGCTGGACTGGGGATGGGAAACAGCGTGGGCGGCTGACGACGGTGAGCCGAGGCAGCGGCAGTGCTCCAGCGGGGTGTGGTGGTCGGGAAAAGGAAATCCCGTGGAAATGCACTTCTATGAGAGCAAGGAGTCTGTGGGAAGCTCCAGGACATGCTTAAGGCCTAGAAGAAGGTGTGGTCGTGCGGGAGCAGGAGCTGGCGGCCGGCAGGAGTCGTGGCGGCTCGGGCGACGGCGGCGCGACGTGGAGAGGCAGGAGCAGGCCAGCGCGAGGCCGGGAAGGCGGCGGGCAAGGCGTAGGAGGGCACGTGGCACAGCTCAGAGCGGTGTGGAGGCAGCGGGTGCATGGCACATGGCCGGCGAGGGTGGCGAGGGCGGCGCAGAGAAGAAACAGAGGAGGGGGATTGGAGGTAGACGAAGGAGGATCTGTTTGCAAATTCCCGAAAGTATA
The DNA here is from genome assembly GCF_002211085.1 of Panicum hallii. Classification (NCBI taxonomy): domain Eukaryota; kingdom Viridiplantae; phylum Streptophyta; class Magnoliopsida; order Poales; family Poaceae; genus Panicum; species Panicum hallii. The sequence continues at coordinate 25,813,761 of NC_038045.1, read as the reverse complement.
GGGACTCCACTGTAAAGCCTAGATAACTTTCAAACCATAGCTCAAATGAAAAAGTGCCCAAAAGGAAAAGTGTAGGGTTCAACAAGATCTACAACTTTGCTTTAAGGTTTAGTTGCAAAAGAGCTAAGGATTTGAGACTAACATAAAACTTGGCAAAGTTTTAAACTTTAATTAAATCCTATTTGAAAACTACACTACACTTACATCCTATATGTAGTTTCATCTATATTTACGATTTAAAAGCAAGTTCTTGACTTTTGCAAAACAACCTTCATATATTTGGATTCTACCTCCCATTCTCACCCATTTAACACTAAAGGACCTATATTTTACAAAACTACACAAATACCCTTTTTCCTTTGCATTCAAATGTTAGCACACCTATACAAAATCAAACATACATACTTTCTACTAGCATTTAGTGTGTTTTCATTCTAAGCACCTGAATGTCACAGCAGATCATTACAAAAGGGGAGCCAATTGGTCCTAAAGCCGATCTGTCGGCTCTGTACATGGCAGTTGTGGCTAATCCTACGAACTACCACCAGTAGGTGCCTAAGACCTTGCGGCGCTTGATCGGAGGGGATGTGCTGGTGTCGCTGTCATCGTCGCTGCCGTCATCCCCGCCACGGTCACCGCTGTAGCCGCTGCTGCCTTCGGTCTCTTCATCATCATGATCTTCATCATCCTCCGATGACCCGTCACGCAGGAAGCCTCCTGGTACTAAGTCTTCTTCGGTCGATGGGGCATCAACATCTTCCTTGGAGGTGGAGAAGTCCCCCTCCCAAGACATGTCGTTGTCGCCGTCTTCATCCAGTTCCCCACCAAGGAGGAGCTGGAGATCTTCGCCGTCGGTCAGGGATTCATCATCCTCTAACCAAGCCTAGAAATCCCACTCCGGATGCAGAGGAGCGTAAGTCTCATACGCGGTTATGGGATCAAACTCCGGAGCCGCCTCTCGAGTGGACTCAGATTCGATGGAGATGACAGAGAAAGCAGAGGATGAGGAAGCCATTGCGCAAGAAAGAGGGGCGTACTGCTGCGGTTGCTAATGACTGAAGGGAGAAGATGAGTGAAAAGGAAATCTACCGGGGCAGGCTTATAAAGGCAGGAGTGGAATATGAATCAGCACCGTGATGGTTTCCAAGGAGTTAGATGCAAAGTAGTCACATTCTGCGGCAGTGGGAGTGGCACGCGTGTACGGATTTTGGAAGTCGAAGAGGCGAGGCGATGGAAAGAAAAAATGATTTCGGAATTATTATTGCTGAAACCAGAGGGGCATGTGTTATCGCCATAATTTGGCTAGGCCAGAAGGTGGGCCACGAGCAAGATGGGCTCAAAGGATAATTGTAATAGGCTTGCGAATCGGCTCCTGCGCGAGCAGTTTAAGGCCAGATTGGCCATGTATCTGGTTAAGTTAGTTTAGATATAGATAGTCAGGATTCGTGTCGTAGTCAGTTAGGATTGGTTAGGAGAGGCAAGTCTCCAGACTATAAATATGTACCCTAGACTATGAATGAAATAGCAGCAAAACAACAAGCATTCGCAAACAACTCTCGGTGCATCGCCACCCCTGTTTTAGGGTTTCTCTTAGGTAAGTGCTATGCAGCCCCAATCACGCTTCGTGATCAGGGCGGCATCGTCCCTACCTATCTATCTTTGTGTTTCTCATACTGAAGCGTTGTTGATGGCGAGTAATACTAGTTATCTTAATGTTTATAGGGGTGCATCAGCTTTTCATACTGTATCCGTGCATTGTTCATCACCTGTAAATGTTTAGCTGTCCTCGTGCCCGATCCTGGGTGTAAGGGCAGCATCTTGCTCTATTTCAATTAGTAGATCCAATCTGTTGTAGTTAGTCTTTGTTCATTAAAGATTTGGTTTAAGATCTACATGATTAGGCCCTTCAAACGAGTTAAATGATCCGGCAATATGTTTGATGCTTTATATTAATCTAAAGAGGGATTGTTCCGGGAATCGGCTTCCTGTTGGTTTTTAGGCCTCTATTTAGGTTGCTATTCTGTTATCTTTCGTATTTGTTAGGCTTAACTACTCATAGGATGTTCCGGTTATATGGTGAAAGCTTTAACCATTGTGGATTAGATTAGCTTATTGACTACAGAGCAAGTCTATATTAGTATCAGATATATGCACTTTGTTTAGATATACAGATCCAATCTGATATTGGGAGACAATTGGTTCTTTACACCCAATATCGGGGATCACCCGATGAGCCGATCGCGGCTCGGACTAACGTTTAAACATGTCTGTGCATGCAGGAAACTAACTGAAACCACATCTACACCTTCCTGATCAGGTACAAGGTCAGGTGGTACGCATAGCAAACCCAGACGCCAGGTCGTGTGCCAGATCCTGGGCTGTTGATCGAGGGACCGGGGCCCACCAGCAGTCTCGGGAGCCTCCCGGCTCCTTGTGTTGCCTATCGCTGCTCGCCGGTGGGTTTCGATCGACAACACGCGTCCAGTCCACTACCGGTGTTCACAAGCTATCTTCCCCCTGGGAAGGGCCTTTCATTGTCAGCAGCGTGGTGGTCCCAGGAACCTGTCGACTCCAGAGGGAAGACAGCACAAATGTTGGCAACTCGTGGAATACTGAACTCCTCCAATGCTTCTACCCGTAGAAGACTTACTAGCTATGTACCCAACTCTTTTTAGATGAATAAAAGTTCATATCCTTGCTTTTGTTTACTTTATGTTCAATGAAAGTAGACACATATAGTGCTCTAACTTCCCCACCGAGTCGTTTCACATGCTCTGGGGCTATGCCTCGGTCCTACGCACTTGCAACAAATCAACTCGTTCCAACTAACTCTGACTGACTGGAAACCGATCACAACCTGGTGCATCCTGGGTCCACTCCGCGTCACTCCTACCCATCATGTGCATGATGACCAGCTCTCAATATAATGGGACAGAGCACATCACAGAGTTGGCACCCTAACCACTTGGCCAAATCAGAAACTACTCGGCTTAAGAATGATAAAAATGAAAACTTAATTACACAAATGATAAACATTGTCTTTTGGCCTCCAGAAGGCCACCATTTCACCAATTCTACTTAATTAAACAAGCTACATGTCAATCTGGGTCATGATGCGATCAGCCAGAGGCTTAGCAGTGTCGAAGTGCGATGTCCACTCGTCATCGGTGCAGTCCAGCCGACGCCCTCCCCAACCGGACCTAGGTCCGCCTTGGGGATATTGGACTTCATGAGGGACATCGCAAACTGCACCGAGTCCCCAGCGGTCTTCTTGACGAATGCCTTGAGGCCTTCTCGAGCAGCCTCCATGCGGGCCAGCATCTCCCCGGCAAGGGTGACCCCCTCCGGCTCGAACCCCACCAGAATGGATTCCACCTTGGCCATGACTTGGTCCATAGCTGACCCCAACTCCGCCAGGCACGACTCCAGCTCTACAAAAATAAATGTGTCAGCCCAGTGCTGCATGCGTGCATCAACAACTCGGCTCATCCAAAGATAGGGCTATTACCTTCCTGGCACTGCTTCTCCATTCGGAGCTTGCCCTCTGTGTTGGCTTCCCGGCCCTCTGCACCCTCGCGGAGGTGATGCATCTCTTCATTGGCTGCCATGGCCACCTTGAGCTCCTGGGCCATCTAGTGGTTCACCTTAAGTAGTTCTATGACAAGACCGTCGAGTCAACTCGGCATAATTCCCAAATCAAAAACCACAAGGACACAGAAATAAACCCACCTCAGTTTTCTTCAGCGTGCTTCCTTGCTACCTTGGAGCGCTCCTGCTCTAGCTCCCTTGTTCGGGCCTCAAGCTGCGCCATCCGCGCCTCTAGCTGCTGCAATCGGTCGGCCGGGTCATCCTCGACATATAGCTGAGCTGCCACCTCCCGACTCAGGCCGGCCAGGGCCTACTAGCATCAAACATTAAAAGCATGCCTAGGCATAAAAAATGTAGCAGATCATCAAACACTTACTATCATCGCATCAACCGCTAGCTGGGCTGCTGCCAGTAGCGCCTCCTTCTTCACCAGGACAGCCTGCCGATGGGATTTCCCTTCATGAGGTTGCGTCCCAGTCAGACAAGCCAACGGCAGAATGCGCGGCGCCAGGTTAAAGGTGGGAGTGGAATCCAGCCCACCACCTCCTCCAGTAGTGGTGTCGCCGACTCGGCTTCGACGCTCTAACGCGGCACCAAGTTTGCCAACCCCTCCACCTTCTCGCCCGCTGCCGCATGGTCCTCCTTGCGGGCATGAGCAGTGGGCCACCTTGGCTGACTCGGCCTCCTCAGCGGACTCCTCTACCTTCCTCTTGGCATCGCTAAGCGATGCCTTCCTACAGCCTGATTCTTCTTCAACAAAAGGGATTACACAACATAGATAATGCAAAAGAAGGACCTTGGCTTACCTCTCACTGTGACGCGCACTGAAGCTCGTCTTCAGCGGCACCGCGGTTGGCAATGACCATGCCAACACTGTGGGCGGCGCCCGCTGCTGCATTCGAGATAGCTCCTGGGCTGCCTCCTTCTCCTTCACGGTGGCGACGTCCGTACGGCCACCACCAGCCACCTCCTTAGGGACATCCCTATCCTCCCTCGACTCCACGTATGGAGGCGCACCCGCCTTTCGACTGGGCTGACGCCTTCAACATCTTGGATGCAGCCACCTTGCGCATGGGGCATCACCGCCTCCTCATCACGGAGCCCGCTTTGAAAGCCGGACCCGCAATCTCTACAACATCCCCTGACTCACTCCCAATGGAGGAGTTGGAGGAGAAAATAGAGCCCCCTCTGTCGGCTATGCAAGACCGGCGGGAGACCTTGCTGCTCCTCACTCGGGTCGGGTTGTCCCGGCCCGAGTACTCATATCACCGGCGCGTCTCCGTGACTCTGCCAGTGACCCTACACGGGGGCTGAGCACTGCTTATCAACTCGACATGTCTCCATGGCTGCTTGGGGGCCAGCCACAGCTCACCCACTCGGTGCATCTCCAGGACTCCCCCAGCGACCCCGCACAGGGGGCTGGGCGCTGCTTATCGACTTGACGTGTCTCCGTGACTCCGCTAGTGACCCTGCACAGGGGCCGGGCGCCGCTTACCCACTCGATATGTCTCCGTGACTCCGCTAGTGCCCCCGCACGGGGGCTAGGTGCCGCTTATCCACTCGGTGCATCTCCGTGACTCCACTGGCGATGCCACACATGGGTTGGGCACCGCTTATCGACTCGGTGTGTCTCCGTGACTCTGCTAAGGACCCCGCTCGAGGGCTGGAAGCTGAGGAAACCTTGAAAGGTATCAGCAACCGGAAAAGGGGTTGATGGATTCATTCTATTGACCCTCGAAATGCCTATACAAGCCCTTCCGAGGCTCGAGGGCTACACCCAACGAGTGTGCCCAGGGGCGCATCCTGTTGAACATTGAAAAGCAGGCAGGAGATCAGCAACATCAGGACTGCTGTAGGAGCTTGAGGATTTAGAGGAGTGCTTTGATTATGATGACCACCGACCAGCTTCATGGCTTCAGCGGGAACCCTTTCAGCGATTCGACGCTCGAGGGCTTGATGGAGGTAGGCCCAGGTACCTCCCTTCCGAGTGGAGCATGATTCTTCAAGGAATGACTCCACTTAATGACCCGGCGGACAGGCACTCGGTTGGACAGCATGAAGGGTCCATTGGGATCAAGAGCAGGGCTGAATCGGATAACCTTGATATTATGGATCTAAGCGACCTGATTCCTTGTAAACAAACCCGAGTAGACTTCGACCTAACTTGTAACCCACGGCTGCTCGGATGTATAAGGGAGTCGTGGGGGTACCCATCAAAACAACGCAACTGGCCTACATATTCCCAAAAACCATAAACCTTGTCAATACAATCCAGAACACAGGACGTAGGGTGTTATGCTCTTCGTGGCCCAAACCTATCTAAAACCCTTGCATCTTTTTGTTACCATCAAGTTCTTGGCTATGCAATCTCCCTCACCTGTCTCCTCTCCTAGCTTAGCTCTCACGCAAAAGCTCTCACTTCACACTCTCTATATTCTACATTAGGGTAGAGCAACTAAACTAAAGAACTCTTCTTCTCTCCAAGGACGGTGTGTTGAGAGTGGAGGTATGGAAAGCTATTTATAGCTCTTCAAGGTCAGTTCTCGAACATGTGCTTAGCTTGTATTCTGCCTTGGCGGTTGATGTAACTTCCATGCAAAGCAGGGCACGTGGCGCTGCAGAGGGAGGCCGGTCGGCCTCTCCTAGGCTGGCAGGCCTAGGAATGTTGCTGCGTGTCACCGTCTTTCTTATGGACGCTCCTGATCTTCTCCTCAGGTCGACAATGGTTGTGTTTGATTGAAGCTGAGAAATTGGAGGCCGGCCAGCCTGGGAGAGGCCGGTCGGCCCGGCTCTGGCTCCTCTCAGCCCTCCGTTGCACTGACGCATTCATCAACGTGTGCATGCACTCTAGGAAGGCGGTTTTGAGCCTGAAGACAAGGGTAGACACTGCATGTGGGTTAGGATATCATGGATTTATGTTTGTAGGCCTACAGGTGAAGTTTGGGCACGAAAGGTCACTATGTCAGGCCGGCCAGCTTGGGGGAGGCCGGCCGGCCTAGAATCTCTCCCAATTCAGCCAAATTTTGGACAGTGAGTTCCTGAAATCAAATAATCACCAAAACTAGTCAAACTCATGAGGATAAATGATTTTAGCATGATTATGCCCTTATAAGTATGAAATCCGGAGAAATATTGGTGGTAAAAATCATGGAAATCGACCGTCAGCATGCCCCCACACGTAGACTTTGCTTGTCTCGAGCAAAGGGTTGATTTACATCCAGAGGACCAAGCAAAGTCCAGGGTCATGACACTAAAGCATTCATAAGAGTTATTTCTAAGCCTTCCCTCATACCTTGGATTCCGGGTGGCTAACACCTTCACTTCTACCTATTGATCTTCAGAATAATCAATGTAGAACATGATTCTTCCTATTCTCAGCACTTGAGGATTTTGCAAGATTCTAAAAAATTGGAGGCATACTCTCATTCTCTCAAGCCACTCAGTCGCTCAAGGTGTTTGATCCTTTTGAAGTCTTTTCATGGAGTGACGGAGGTAGACCCAAGTACCTCCCTGACTAGTGGAGCCCGGTTCTTCAGGGAACAATTCCGCTTAACGACTCGGCGGACAGGCACTCGGCTGGACGGCGTCAAGAGCAGGGCTGAATTGGATAACCTTGATATTCTGTATCTAAACCAACCCGATTCCTTGTAAACAAAACCGAGTAGACTTTGACCTAACTTGTAACCCACGACTGCTCGGATGTATAAGGGAGCCATGGAGGTACCAATCACAACAACGCAACTAGCCTACACATTCCCAAAAACCCTAAACCAATCAATACAATCCAGAACACAGGACGTAAGGTGTTACGCTCTTGGTGGCCGAACCTGTCTAAAACCCTTGCATCTTTGTGTTACCAACAAGTTCCTGGCTCTGCGATCTCCCTCACCTACAAATCTACTACCTGAGCGTACCCCAGGTGGACTTGCTGAAGTACAAATCTGACATGAAGCCTCACCCACATCTAGAAAGGTTGTATGTGGAGCTTAAGGTAGGGATAGAGAAATGCATATCTTTTCCATGTATGTTGCAAGATAAAATAACTTGTCCTTGAGAGATCATGTCAACCTTAGACTTTGGTCAAGTATAAGTGAGTGTAGAGAATGAATGTCCTTTAGTGGTGTGTGACTCTAGCTTCTTCCATCTTTCCCTTTTTTTACTCGAGCAAGATGGTTTCTCACTCTTTTTTTTTCTTCAGGGGGATGAAAAACTGCTTGAGAACCACATTTGATGGACTTTGTTCGATGAACGTCTATGTGAATGACCGAATTACTAGGTTGAGCATGCTATGTCTCAAGAGGTAGCAATGTTTGATCAAGCTCAAGATGTGAAAGATAGCTATGTAAAAGATATCAATGTGTGTTCAAAACTATAACATGTAAATGTACGGCTCTGAATAGGACTTGGCAAGGTTGAGCATGAATGAGAGTTGCCTCACTTTTCTATTTCAAAATAAAATGCTCCAAGACTTTGAATAAGGAAAAAGCATGTTCCTCATGTCATTATGTCATGAAGGTCAATAGGCAAAAGATCAAGCGATCCTATTATAAAATTCCAAAGGCACAAAGTACTTGCATAAGAAATCAAATTTAGGCACCTTTGTTAATCATGTAAAGATTTCATCTCTTTCTAGCTGTCTCAAGCAAATTTTAATTTCATTACTTCAGGTGTGAGTTTGAATGAAATACAGGAAAGGATAAGTCAAAGGGGTCGCAAACATCCGTGTCGAGTCGGAGTATCGCCAGCGGTTGACTGGTGGGGCCGGCCGTCCTGTGTTTGTGGCACGAACTTCAGGTTCAGGTGCCGCATGAACAGGCTCAGTTCCAGGGTCTTGATGCAACCATCACTCGATCGTTTTCACACGGGTGGAGACTAGCCGGCCTGGTAGAGGCCACCCGTGATGAGGACATCACCACCAACGATACATCCACACCTACACTAGCATCTACTAATCCAACACCACTTGGTCCTATTACTGGCGATCATGCTCCTCGGCTTAGCCATCAAGCAAATTCACTCTTAAGCTCAGGTGCATCATATTTAGATAATGGAGACACGTGCACTCTTGTTTTACTCAGGAACAATGGATTGGATCAAAAGGGAAGAGGCATTGCGTAGGCTGGATTCGGACTACAGGACAGACACGACTTGTGACGGCCACCACGACATCTGTGACACTCAGGTAAATAGCATGGTCACACCCTAAAGTTCTGATATGTTTTTATATGTAAAGTATGGCAAGGTGTGCTTCATATGTGCAATGTTAAGCAAAAAGTGATAGTTATGTAATTAAATTTAACTAGAGGTCCTTTTATGCAAAATGGGTGGAAATGGAGGGAAAAGTTTAAAAGCATGAGGGTTGTTTTGCAAAAGATGGTAACTTGTGTTTAAATTGCAAAAATATGAGAAATTACCCTTGGGTATATATGTAAAAGTAATTTTATCCATACGACTTACATAAAATTTGAAAATATTACTAAGTTTATTGTATCTTCAAAACTGTTGCTCAACTGCAGATGAACCTTAAAGAGAAGTGGTAGAGTTTGAAAGACTATGCACTTTTGCTTTTTGGACCATCTCCATTTGGGCACTGGTTTAAAAGTTACAAGCTCTTTACAGTGAGGTCCCTATTTTTCTCTGATTTTGCAAAACAGTCCCTAGCTTCATTCTTTTCCCCTTCTTCCTCCTGGCGCCCCTGCCCCTCTGCTCTGCTTCCTGGCGCCTCTGCCGCCGGCGCAGTGCGCTGTTCTTGACCGCCGCCGGCCACCTCCAGCTTCGCCCTCGCCCACGCGTCATCCCACTGCCCTTCACCGCTCTAACTCCCCTCGCTGGCGTCTTGCCCGCGCGCCACGCCATCTGCGGGTCTGCAAGCGCCGCCGCCGCCGATGCCTCTGCCGCCGCTGCGATCCCCGGTTCACCCCCCCCCCCCCCCCCGTAGCAACTTCAAGCCGAAGCCCTGCTCGCCATGCTTCCCTTTTCCAACCCAACCGCATATAAAAGGGCATCCGGGCCTGCTCGCGCGTGCCCAGAACCTCGCCGCCCTCCATTAGCGCCGCCGAGACTCCGGTCCACCGTGGAGCTCTCACCTCCGCCCTCGCACTCCCCAAACCGGTTGCACCATCAGCTTCCTCATCCTCCACCGCATCTCCCCAGCCCGGCCTTTCCCTTCCCCGGACGCCGGAGCACCACCGCCGCCGCTCACCTCCGGCCGCCAGCTCGGCCTCCCGTGGGCAGCCTTCCTCCGGCCACCTTGAGCCCCTCCAAGACCACCGGTGGGTAGCTTAACGTTTCCTCGTGCTCTCCCTCCCCTTGCCCCTCACCGCCGGCGAGCCCTGTGGCCGGAATTTGGCCGGCCCCGAGCTCCTCCCCCGCCGGCCATGGCCTTGGACCCAATTGCAGTGATTGATTTCTTTCCAGGGGGTTATCTGTTAAACGTAGGGACTGGTTTGTAAAGGAGTGACTGTTATTTCATGTGGGTGTATTCTCTGTCTTGTAAAATTCATAGCAATTCACAGAAAAATTCAAAAATGGCAAAACTAGTTTTGTTAGAAACTAGATTTCAAACTCTATAACTTTTGTTAATAAAATTTAGTTTGAAACAAAATACTTTTACCTCTATTTTAAACCTAAGATTAAGGGGTAGTTTATGCTTAACCTTTATATTTCTTGCTTTGTTGCTTATGAATTTTGGCATGAATGTTCTATAAGCTATATGTAAGCTTGTGTTAAAATTTTCAAACTCAAATTTTGTTTTAAACTTAACCTCTTTTGATTTGGGCATTTCAAATTTGAAAAATATTAGCTAAACTTGTTGTATAACCCTTTCTAATTGGGATCTATTGTCATTCTCTATGTGATATCGTTTAATGATTAATGTATGTTTAAATTTCCAAAACCTTATGATCTTTTATTAAAGTTTTGAACTTAAATTCTGGTTCATTTCAAATTCAAATTTAAATGTTTTAGTACTTATTTGCAACAAACTCAGCAATATCTTTATGATTCTTTTATAGACAGTGCTTCAAACCTAAACGCTCTCTATTTTATGAATTCTTGTGTGTTAATTTGATGAGTTATAACATTTGAAATGTAAAATTCTAAAATTTAAATCTTGCCTTACTTAATTTATTGCATCCCATATAGAATCAACGACGCTCGACGACGGGGATTATGAGTTGGTCTTAGGACAAGACCAAGGCTTTTTAGAAGACCCAGCGCAAGTCGTTGAGGGACTAACTGAAGCCCCGAACCCAAGTTCGGAAGCCTTTGACACTCCTGCCCCCAACCCCACTCAAGAAGGCAAGCCCCGGACATATCCCATTACTTTATTTACACTGTAATCTATGTCTATTTATCTATACTTATGCATTAAGTCTAGGAGTTGAGATGAAACCCTAGTTGCATGATCTCTTAGGAATCCAATGTATTGAACCCGAGTCCTTATCGCTTAGATGTTCTGCTAAATAGGACCGGTAAAAGTCGGGTGATTTCCTGTCACTCGTGCAATATAGGAGTTGCTTGTTTACAATTCTGCAATCACTATAAGGATAATGGATAGGGTCATGTGTTGTATCATGACCTGAAGGTTTACCCTGTCTGTTTTGTTAAAAGTGGATAAGGTCGCAGCGTGTGGTAGTGGTGGCTAAGCTTTTGAAAGTACTAGCCACATGCCGCGAAATATGGTAAGCGGTAAGCCTAGTACCCGAATGGCCCGGCAAATGGACTTGTCTCCACCACTCGACTTTTATTTTATGTTTACACGCACCGACGTGTGGGAGTACGTTCTGCATGGCAGATAGGAATACGGGTTTTGTAGTCGCGCTACAGACGTATGTCCTGCACGAGTGATATGCGTACGGTCCTACAGTCGCTTGTGCTGGCCCTGATCCATAACCCAGAATATGAGGGAAACGGTTGCTTGGAACGCCCTGTTGGTATTCCGAGCGTGTGAGTTAGGTTTACCTTGCAAGGTTAAATTCGATTCGGATCGTCCGCCTCTCACGAGGATTGAGACTGCTTATTCCTTCTGCCACATCGAGTAAAAAGTGAAATTAATGATGGCATAATCTTGATGGATGACAATCTCTATCTTGCTTGTTTAGTATAGGCGCTTACCTAGAATGGCTAATCAAGCTAGAATCTGAAAGCTAAAACTTGAAAGTAAGTTATACTCTTAGTTGCTTTTCAGTTGAAAATAAACTCAGAACCTGTATAAAGCCTTCATGAGTCTAGTTATGGATTAAAGTATACCCAAACCCGGGTAAGCCTTGCTGAGTATTAAAATACTCAGCCTTGCCAATATCTGTTTCAGGTATGACCTTCGAAAACACCACGGACAACCTTGTGTGGCCAACGTCCGTTCCTTGTGGCTGGTCCGTGGAGTGGGACCCATCCCCGGCCGGCAGTGACCCTCCGGAGTGACACCAGGCCTAGGGCTAAGCTTGGTGTCCGCCTTCGCGACGTGTGTAGTCGCGTAAACTTTTCTTTCCGCTGTGAGTTTGGACAAGCTGTTCCGCTTGTCAGTTTGAACACTGTTTGTATAAGTTTACTTATATTTGAACTCGGCTTGTAATAATGTATGTATGGCTGTAAATTAAAAGTTGACGAGCTATTCTGTGATGTGAACTCGCCTTCGTGCGAGGTAAACCTGCTTCGATCCTGTTGAACCGTGGTTGTATCGGGCGGAGACCCGACAGACCAAGGGATTGTTCCGTTTGAAGTGCGTTAAGCTGATTACAATTGTACGGTGATCATTAGCGCACTTGAGCCAGAATAATTCAGACGGTTCTGCCACAACATCTTCCAGACTCCATATTGGGAGTTCAAGTACTTCCTGGAAAGCTTATCAAATCTACTTTCCAATGGATCCAGAATCACCTCCATATCTATTCGGAGTCAACCGCAATCGCCGATTTACTACAGAGTTCTTTTCAGCCCAATGGACCGTGTATCAAGTTGAGTCCAATTTTGACGCATCCTAGGATTGGGATACGACCCTGGCACCCTTGTGGTCATTCTTCCACTTCCTTATAGCCCTTAGCCACCGTTAAGAACACTTGGGTTTTGTTAGATGCAAGTTAGCTTTTGCTACTTCCTTGTAGGCACGTGTGCCAATCCAGCCGCCCATCTACTTATTTTTGGAACCGCACCATATTTGAGATTTAGTTTGAGACCTTCAATTACATCTCATATTTTCAGTACTTATTCTACTTGTTCTTACTAGTTCTTCAATTGCTTGCAGGACGAGTACCCTAGTGGCCGGGTGTCACGCTCCACAAGATCACGGCAACCATAGGAGGTGGTGTATCGGTTGCTAATGCGCAACACCCTTAGAAACCTGTAGTCAGGCCGTGAACATGATCTCCTCCATCAATCGAGTTATCCCACGCCTCTCATCAAAATATCAGGAACAAACTGTAGTGGGTTCACATCAGCCCGGCTTAGGTTTGCTTCTGTTTGTGCTCATTTTCATCCAAGGTCTCGTTGAACTGTCACTCATTTCAGTTCTCTACACACTCATGTAGAATCAGAATAGGGGTGTGGTTGGCACACAAGTATGCACCAACCACTAGTGACAAAGCATGAAACAAAGTAACTTTTTATTTTAAATGGAGGTGCTGCTGGAATACAAATGATTGAAAAACAAAATTTGAAAGGTAAAATTCAGCACCTAAACCTAAACTAATATAGCCTACCACCCATCTAATCCCTCGGGTCCGGGCCCTGTAAAGGTCCTCATTCCCGGTCGACTTTGCAAGGCGCTTGATCTTTGAACAAACGGCCTTTTGAAGGTTGTCGATCTTGTCATCAAGGTCCATCCTTTCAATCCCAGACTCCGCCATGCACTCATCCATATTATTAAGCTTCAACTTGAGCGCGGAGAGCTTCTCCCTTAGCTCCTTGATGTCTGCGTTCTCCTCCTCCACCTCGTTGTCACTGTTGGTGTACGCCCAGATTTCTGGGGGGCCGTGGATCAGTTGTGGCAAACGAGTGTGCCACACCGAGCCTAGGTTTGAGTCAATGGACTCCCTCTCCCCCCGACCCAGGGGAGGTGAGAGAAACTTCCCAATTCCAAACTTTTGCCCAAGCACGTGATGGCGTGGCAGACTTGGGTTGGCGGGAGTGTACCTCGGTGACTTCGGTGGCACCATCTGTAGGGCGGCGACATGCGCGACGCGCCCTCCCGAAGAGGATGGCAGAGGAGCTAGCCGATCACCTTCTTGGGGGGAACAATCCCTGTAGTTAGCCGTGCTGGCATGCCCATGCGAGTGCGCACGTTGGCCCCTACCCCTAGATTCCTGGTGGGGGACCCGACGTGAGATGGAGGCGACCGACGTGAAGGTGAGGCCAGCCGGCCTCTCCCAGGCCGGCCGGCCTGGGGTGTTCTTCTCTAGCTAGCTGGCAGCGAGGGCAAAGCATCGACCATTGCCAACGTATCAATGATGTGGACACTGCCTGAGGATGTGCGGCTTTGGTTGGATTTTGAGGGAGTCAAAGGAGAGTTGTTGGCTATGGTGACCGATTTTGTAGTCGTGGGGTTGGATTGAGCAGCCATGGTCAAGGATCTCGGTATTGCACAGAAGCTTTGAAGTTGGAGAAGGCGAGAGGTTTTTGGATAATGTCACACCCTAAAATATCTAATTTTAGGATGTGAATATCTTTTAGAATGTGTTCATCCATCTTTAGGGTTTTTCAAAAATTTTCCAGATTTTTCTAGAAATTATTCTCTTTTTTCCATAGAGCTAAATCTATTTATTGGAAAGTTCTAAAATCTTTTTTCTCAAGAATTTTAATTGGATTCCTCGCGTCCCAAATTACCTCCCGAGATTCCTCAAAATTTTTGGGATTCTTCTAGATATTGTTTTTTGTGGTTTAAAAGATTTATCTAGACTTTTCTAGATTGATTTTAAGCTTGAAAATATGTTCTAGAAAATGAATTCATTTTCTTTTCATCTTGAACTGGATTCAACTCATTTTGGGTCTATTCCGTCTTAAACCCTACAAACGTGTTGCGTGCGAGCTTCAGCTCGGTCACCACCACTATCTCGTCGTGTGTCGCGTTTCATCTAGAAAATAGACCAGAAGCTTCTCTTTGAGGAATCCTAGGTGAACCCCCTCGTTTCCCTTTCTCTTTCTATCCTAGAGTTTGATTGCTCATTGAAGCTTGCGAACTGCCAGTTCCGATAACTAGAATCGCTGCTGCAAGGTCTTGAACTGATCCGCCAATCACCCAGCTTGAACTCTCTGTCTCTTTTCTATTTCACATTCTCAAATAGCCCGTTCGTGTTCAACCAGCACTATCAGCACGTTTTTATGTTCAGCCTCCACCCAAACCTGTTTTGGCCCATAACCGAACTCGCTCGCCACTCAAGTCTCGACGCGGGGTTGTTTTCTCCTTTCTTTACCTCTTCCTTCCTCTCTTTGCTCGCTAACTTGTAGGACCTGCTGGTCAGCCCAATCTTGTTTCTTCCGTGGGCAATCTGGACTCAAGGACGAGTCCCAGCCCAATGCGCCGCCGTTCCGGGCGTGGCCAAGCGAGGTTACCGAACCCCTACAAAACCTAGCTGAGCACCCTGCTCCCTGCGCGTTCCCCCTGCTCATGCCTCTTGTGCCTGGGAGAGCGCCGCCACCCCTGAGCCCTCATGTCGCACCCCCTACGCATGTTTCCCCCTCGCGTCGCCTAGGCCAGTGGTGCCGCCCCTCCTTTTCCTGTGCAGCGCCGCCACCAGGAGGCCGAGCGCCCAGGCCTCCCTGTTGCCCAGCTGCTCGCCAGGCACCATGCACACCGCCGCACATTCCCTTGCCACGGCCCGGTACACCCCACCTGCCTGTGCCCCTCCCTTGTGCTGCACACAACAACCAGGAGCGCTAGACCCCCCGACGCTGCCCCTGCGCAGCCGCCTCCTCAAGTGAGCCTCTCCTGCAACGCCGCCGCCCCCCTGCCGGCCTTCCCAGCGCCCTGCCCTGCCCCTGTAGCCACACCATCCCCCTACAAGCTGCCCCTGCCCTGTGCCGCCGCCTAGGAATAGGACAAGCAGACCGCCGTTACCCTCTTCTCCGGTGAAATCCGACCACCACGACGCACCCCC
The DNA here is from genome assembly GCF_002211085.1 of Panicum hallii. Classification (NCBI taxonomy): domain Eukaryota; kingdom Viridiplantae; phylum Streptophyta; class Magnoliopsida; order Poales; family Poaceae; genus Panicum; species Panicum hallii. The sequence continues at coordinate 25,798,084 of NC_038045.1, read as the reverse complement.
GCGGTAAGTAAGGTATGGAATCGAATCCCCTCGTCATCCTCTTTCTTTTGCCCCGCTCCTCATGATCTCTCATGCCCTAGAACGATGGGAATTTGCAAAACAGTGGGCGCCGGCCGCCATGGGAGCTGTTCCCAAGCTTTTGCAATTTAGCCCCCTGAAAATCTTGTAATTCCTGTACTTTTTCGTGTGTCTTGCAAACTTTGCAGAAAACCCCTGGATCTATTGCATCTTTTCAACCCAGCCCCACCCATGGTCTTTTTCAGATCTAACCCTAAACTTTCCTAATTTGCAGCACTATTTCTTTGTCTTGCAATTCTTTGCTGCTAGCCTCTAAAATCTATAGTTAATCACGTATAGATCCTTGCAACCTTGTTTCATGCATAGTTTCCGCGTTTTAGATCCGTTTTGATCCGTTCTTTTTTGGTTAGTCCTCTAAAACCCTAAGCTATTGTTTAATAGTATTGTTGTACCATAGTTCCTATTTTTAAAATTAAATATAGATTTAATTTGATTAATATCCTATCATCTAGTTTTTCCAATTAAAATCTAATTAGATCTATACTCCGGTTTTCATAATTAATGTTAACTTCATTAATATCAACTTAAATATATTTTAGTTATAATTTTTTAGTTCAACACGAACCATAAAATTTGACGTTTAGATGCTCTCACCAGCTTCTTTTATAATTAATTGTTTAATTAGGATAATTTGTACATAGATAATTATATATAAAATTTGACTAAGTTATACCTCGTCTTTATAAATGCAAATATAATATGAGTTAATTATAATTAGGGATATTCTCTTTTGAATATATTTTACATTAATTTTCTAAATTAAAATAAATGAAAACCTATAATTCTTTTATTTCTTTTATAACACAAATCTTCCGATAGTTGTTTCTTTTCAACCCGAGCTCCGTTTTCCGCGTTTCTTTCGTCCTCTTGACCGTAGCAACGACCCCAATCCTTTATACGCTCTTTTTTAAGCTTTTCTTTCATTTGGTGTGTTGTTCTTAGTTCTTTTTATTTGTTTGTTTGTTGTTGTGCTTCGGTCCGATGCTTGTATGACGTTACAAGGAGCGCAATCCAAGAGTTTTGAAGATTTAGAGTTTCAAGAACAAGAGTTGAAGACTCTGAGCAGCTATTCTCTAAAAGAAAGGCAAGTGTTTCCTTGATCATTCTTTTGTTCTAATAATCACAATAAATATAACTTTTTCTATATGCATGCATGTGTCCTAATTTTGACGGATCCTAATTAAGGATATGCCTAGTCTTTGTGATCATTCCTTGTCAACATGAGTTTTACCTTTGTGATCATTCTTTGTGATGATCTTATCGAAAGGGCAAGAGGGGAGTGCGTTGATGGGGTATAGCCCGATCCTTTTGAGGCTTAGATATGATCTTGGTTAAGGTGTCTTCCTCATTAGGGAGGGTTATGACCACTGCAGCCTAAAACCTTAGCGAATTGTCATAAGTTAGGGAATCTTTGTAAAGGCCTCGTAGTGAATCCCTTGCCACTCATCTCGGAAGTGTTGAAGAGGCTAGGTACCTCGGGCAAATTGGGAGACACGAATTGTGGGTAAAGTGTACAACCTCTGCAGAGTGAAAATTGATATATCAGCCGTGCTCATGGTTAAGAGCAGCTTGGACCCTCACATGATAATTGAATTTGAAGATGAATTAAATCATGGACCATGTTTATAGTTATGGTTATGTTTCTATTATACATGTTCTGTTTCTTTTAATGTCGGTTTGGGTATGAACTTATACCATGGTGATCAGGTGCTAATAAAACTTGACCAACTAAAATTGCTTATCGCAGTAAGTGAGTCAGCCTTTTCTTGCTTTTGGCCTTCATGTCATATAATTCCCAACACTTGCTGAGTACCAACCATAAGTGTATTCACGCTTGTTATAATTGCTGATCAAAAGAGAAAGTTGATATGAAGTCTTTTCAAGATGATGCTGAGTTCTAGGTGTACACAACCCCCCAATCGATTGCCTGTGAAGTTTGGAGTCTTCGTTTCCAAGATAAGCTGTATAACTCTTATAGTCTTTTAATCGTTTATTATCTTTTTGCGATACTATTGCTGATTATTCACTGATCAAGTCACTATATGTATGGAACTTGATCCTGGCATACATATAGTTATGCATTTTGTTTTATCCTTAAAACCAGGTGTGACAAATGAAGAAAAGGCTGAGAACTTTCAATTTAAAATGACGCTCCTCTCCCCAATTCTCTCAAGTTTTCAAAAAAGAGATCAGATAGAGTTCATTCAAATTTGAATTTTTGAAATCAGGCTCGGGGATACGCCGGCTAGCCTCAAGTGTGGGTCCCGATCTTCTAGAATGTTCTTCTCCTTGCTTCTACTTCTGGTATTTGGGTGGACAACAGGCTATAAGGGGAAATAAAATGGAAGGAAAAGGAAAGAAAATGTTGCCTAAGATATGGCACGTTTATGTTCCGGCTATGATAATAGACGAGGGCTCTAGCTCGGATAACTCATAGATGTGTATTTCTTTGAGTTCCAGTATTTCAGGCTCGAGGAATAATATACAGTTATAGCGCCATGATCGGCAGCGTTAATTACTAAGTAAGGCCCTACCCACTTACTTTTAAGCTTATCATGACCAAATAAACTAATGCGAGAGTTAATGAGTAGTACCTTATCTCCCACCTTGAAGTGTTTGATCTAGATATGTTGTCGTGCCATCTTTTCGTCCACTCCTTGTAGATCTTGGAGTTCTGGTAGGCCTTCTCCCTCCATTCATCCAATTTAGCTAATTGAATTTGCCTTTTCACTCCGGCTGATTGGAGGTCCATATTCCAACTCTTGATCGTCCAGTGGGATTTGAACTCAAGTTCAATTAGCAGATGGCAAGTTTTGCCATAGACCAGCTGGTACAGTGTCATTCCTATCAGCGTCTTAAAAGCTGTTCGATAAGCCCAGAGTGCCTCAGGTAACTTGCTCTTCCATCTCTTCCCCATGACATTCACTGTTTTCTGTAGAATGTTCTTGATTTGTTTGTTTGATGTTTCTGCTTGGCCACTCATCTGGGGATGGTATGGAGTTGCAATCTAGTGATCTACTCCCAACTCGCTAAGACACTTCCTGAATATCTTATCAATGAAGTGTGAGCCTCCATCACTGATCACGACTCTAGGAACTCCAAAGCGAGGAAATATGATTTTCTAGAATATTTTCTTTGAGTTCTTTGAGTCGGCCACAACGGAGGGAAGTGCTTTAACCCATTTGGGCATGTAGTCCACTGCCACCAAGATATACTCATATTGCTCTGATATAGGGAAAGGACCCATGAAGTCTATCCCCCATACGTTGAAGATTTCCACTTGAAGGTTGCTCTTCCATGGCATAGCATCTCGGGAATTGATATCCCCATGTTTCTGACATCTTGGGCATCGCCACACAAACTCCTTAGCATCTCCATCCACATTTGGCTAGAAGAATCCACCCTGCCAAACTTTAGCATGGGTCTGGAATGCTCCATAGTGCCCTCCATATGGTGAGGAGTGACAACGCTCAAGAATCATGCGGGTCTCACATAGCAGGATGCAGCGGCAAAGTAAAACATCAGCACAGACTTTGAATAGATAGGGGGATCCCAAAGGTGATATCTGCTAAGGTGAATCAACTTCTTTCTATCTTCTCCTGAAGGTATATATCCAGTCACCATGAAATTTATTAAATTTGCATACAACGGACTGGATGTAGTGAACTTCAGAAGAGTATCATCTCTCAAGTAGTCATCAATTGGTAAATCTGATCCTTTGACTTGCATCCTTGAGATATGATCATCCACACAATTGTCTGCTCCTTTTTATATCTGATTTCTAGATAAAACTCTTGTGGGAATAAAATCTAACGGATGAGTCGTGGCATGGCATCCTTCTTGGTCAAGAGGTACTTCAATGCAGCATGATCCGTGTATACTATCACCTTAGCACCAACCAAGTAAGATCTAAACTTGTCAATGGCGAATACCACTGCCATAAGTTCCTTCTCTGTTGTCGTGTAGTTCAACTAGGGTCCGGTCAATGTCTTACTGGCATAGGATATGGCATAATGCTGATTATCTTTGCATTGACCTAGCACTGCACCAACGGTGTAGTCACCTGCATCGCACATGATCTCAAAAGGAAGTTTCCAATCAGGAGGTTGTATGACAGGTGTACAAACAAGTGCCTTTTTGAGGGTGTAGAAGGCAATGAGGATATCTTCATCAAAGCTGAAAGGAGTCTCTTTGGCTAGAGGATTTTTCAAAGACCTGGATATATGGGAGAAATCCTTGATGAATCTCCTATAAAAGCCAGCGTGCCCCAGAAAACTTCGAACTCCCTTGACATTCGTCAGGGTGGCAACTATTCGATCACCTCAATCTTTTCCTGATCCACTTCTATCCCTCTTTCTGACACTCTATGTCCGAGGACAATCCCTTCTCTGACCATGAAGTGAAACTTCTCCCAATTAAGGGCTAAGTGCGTTTCTTGGCACCTCTTGAGAAATTTGTCCAAATTCACAAGGCACTCTTCAAAGTCTTTGCCATAAACTCAGAAATCATCCATGAATACTTCCATGATATTCTTGATCAGGTCAGAGAAGATTGCCATTGTACACCTTTGAAATGAAGCAGGTGCATTGCAAAGACCAAACAACATTCGCTTGTAGGTGAACATGCCGTAGGGTCAGGTGAAAGTAGTGTTACTCTAGTCATCCGGATGAATAGGAATTTAATGAGTGTTTTGCCAACCGTTCAACCATCTCATCGATGAAGGGGAGAGGAAAGTGATCTTCCAGGGTAGCCTTGTTAAGCATTCGATAATCGATGCACATCCATCATCTAGTAACTATCCTCTAAGGTATGAGCTCATTTCTCTCATTCTAGACTATTGTCATGCCTTCCTTCTTTGGAACAACTTGAATTGGGCTGACCCACTCGCTGTCTTGCACGGGGTAGATGATGCCCACGTGCAGTAGCTTCGGAACCTCTTTCTTTACTACCTCCCTCATCGCATCATTAAGTCGTCGCTGATGCTCTCTTGACAGCTTTATGGTCCGGTTCCATTGGAATGCAATGGGTGCATAAGTTGGGGCTGATCCCCTTCAAGTCTTGCAGAGAATATCCGATGACGGATCGATATTTCTCCAAGACTGCAACAAGCTGCCGAGTCTCACTCTCTGTCAGCTTATCACTGATGACAACAGGTGTGCATCTGTTGTTGTGGAGGAAAGCATACTTCAAACCAGGAGGCAGTGGCTTCAGCTCAGGAAGAGGAGGTTGCGGTTTCTCTTCTTCACTAAGCTTACTCTTGCCGTCCGGATCTACTTCCTAGGTGAAGTGAATGGCATCTTCTTCAATATTGGGCTGAGTTAACCCCTCTTGAATGATGCTCGTCGCTTCCTCCACTGGGTCTTGCTCCGATCTAGCTTCTGCAATAGTATTGCACGGACACGCTAGGCTGATCGGGATTCTATCTTTGCCAACCTTAATCTTGAGGGTTGCTCGGCCTCCGTTGGGGTTGCTAAGTGCCTCTATATATTGGTTGTACAATCAAGATGAACTCTTCACCTTTAGGGATATCAAAGATGTGAAAATCCAAGAATACTTGATTACATCCCATCTTCAAGGACATAACGCGAAGGATTCCTTTACTCTTCATCATCTGGCCGTCGATCCACTTCAGGTGCTTACGACAGGAAGTCAGGGGCTCTTATGGTGCAATGTGATCTGCCAATTTCTTGGACATCACATTCGCCCCAACTTTTGGATCATATAAGACTTCTTGCGGTGCAGCATCCCCAATAGTGTAGAGGAGTATTCTGAAATCGCGGTAGATCTGTATGATGCTACTGCTGGATTCCGCTTCCTCTGTCCATTCCTTGCTCATAATAGTAGTAAGACCTTTATCTGCAGTGTGGCATCTGGAATGAATGCCTCAGATCTTGAGCATATGCACTTGTGCTCCTTTGGCATATTAGAAGCATTGCCGAGTTCCATATACTCTTCTTCTGTGAAGAGATCAGGGATGAACATGGGCATATCTTCTATGAGTGGCTCATGATTTGTGGACTTGCTTGGTTCGGTGATTTCCTCTATGTATGGTGGAGGTGGATAGGATGCAGCTGATAGGGTGTGAACTTGCTGCTTCTCTTTAGGCTGATCAGTTGCCTTGGGTGGATTGTCAAAGACTCCCATGTGCTGAGTGCTGTCAAGGACCTTCTCCAAAATGGCTCTTACTTTAGCCACTGTCTTGTACATGACAGATCTCTCGGAGACGGCATTCATAAAATGTGCGCTCTCCGGCTTCAAACCACCAATGAAGTGCTGCATTAGCATCTCTTCTAGAATACCGTGAGGTGGCCTAGAATTTGCCATCAGTATGAATCTTTCCCACGCTGCTCCAAGTGACTCTTCGCCTTGCTTGAATATCAGCAGTTGAACGCGAAGCGTTATTTTGATAACAGAGAAGAAGAATAAGCAGAACTCATCCTTCAACTTCATCCAATCTCCTCCAACTCTCCCTACCTTCTGCTTGTACCAATTCTCGCTTCTCCCATCAAAGAGAACGGGAAGAGCTTCCACCATAAGATGTTTTGATTCATACCGGTATGGTCAACATGGAGCTATTTTGCTCGAATTTCTGCAGGCGAGCTGTAACATCCCAGTTTTCATCACTATTGAAAGAAATGCAAAGTAAGGGTGTTTGCGTAATTTTATAAAAAGATATTGATTTACAAAAAGTAACTTTTAAATCTACTCAGGACTAAAGTAAAAATACGAGTCATAATGACATGTCTATCCAACATTTATGACGAGTCTATCCCGTCATAAAGACATGTCTATCCAACATTTATGACGAGTCTATCCCGTCATCATGACGTGTCATAAATGCTTGCATTTAGGTCCTGAATTTTATAAAGTTTTACTCTTTAGGACAAAAGCAATTCAAATCCGACTTTTGTTCCAAAAATTCATGTGTAAAAACATAAGTTTTGAGTTTTTGAATTTGAGCCCTAAAGCAATGTTGTAGAGTTCGAAAAACTCTTCAACTTTCGTTTTGGACATTTCTTCATTTGAGTTTTGGATTGATGGGAAATTTCGCCTTACAGATGAGCCCCTGCAGTTTTCTGAAATTGCGCATAAGTCCTTGGGGAATTCGATTTCCCTTTCCCCTCTGTTTTCCTTCTCCGGTGCTTTCTTTATCTTCACTAGCAACACCATCCCCCTTGATCTATAAATAGGACCCCCCCTTTCTTTTGCCATCCACCCATGAGCAAGTTAGATAAGTTGTGGTAAGCTTAGTGTTGGACTAGCCACTTAAGGTTGTGCGTTCCTTCGTGACTTTGTCGCTCCAATAAGGTACGTGTTAGTCTCCTGGTTAAGCTTGAGTACTTAGTATATAGGGTGTGATTCATCTGTTGGTAGGCTCCACCTCGCCATAAATCAGGGTCGTCGCACACAGCGCCGGCCGAGATATTTTTCCGCCGCGCGGACCGCCTCACCTCATTTATAAAGGAAGCCGACGACTCTCCCTGCCGTCCCCCACCCGCGCTCGCTTTCGCTCGCGCACGCGCGACACACCGGCCCCACGACGCGACCGCGCACTGCCGCCGGCACCGCGCCGTGCCGCCCACCTCCGCGTCCCCACCTCGCCCACGCCGCTGCAGCGTCCTCGCCGGCTTTGCCGCCTCGACGCTCGCGTCTTCAGTGCTGCCACTGTGGGAGCTGTCGGCGAGCTGCCGCAGCCCACGCCGTCGCCCGTCCCTGTGCGACGCCGCTGCCTCTCCCCGCCTATAAAAGGAGCGAGGCCGTGATGAGCTCCATCATCAGCCCAAGCACACCGAGCCGTTTCACTTCACTAGCTAAACCACTTCTCCCGAGCCCAGTTCACTCACGAGACGAAGCTCCAACAGTTGATCCTCTCCTCAAATCATGTACTATCTATTTCCCCTATTTTCATCTCCATTTGAGCTTATTTTAAAGCTTGCTTGTGTTTGTTGCCGGTTGTGCCGTTTCCGCCCGTAGATCACGGAGTGACCGAGGAGGAGCCGTCCAAGGAGTACGAAGGCCAGTACAGCGGGCCGGAGCCAGAAGACCCGTACCACGAGCAGGAAGCCGCCGCCGCCGACGCGTACATAAGCGAAGGCAAGTTTCATTGACCCCTACGTGAGCGGTTGCATCCATGTGAGGACGTCTAGTTGTAGTCCTGGTTTAGGATCGATTACATATACCGATGCTTGAGTGATTGAGTGTGCTCATACATGCATGTGAGTAGTTATGCATATCCAGAGTTGAGACTAGGATATGAAGGGATTTGGTTGAGGCTAGGGCAGCTGGGTATGTTGGAGCCGGCGCTACCGTGGTGGTAGACTGGCAGGTGAGTGCTACCGTGGAGGTAGGCTCGAGTTGACATGTTGAGGAATGGTTGCTGCCCTGGTGAACCCTAAGGACCGAGTTGTTTTGACATCTCACCTAGCTTACTTTAGTACGACCACAGGTTCCGTTATGGGCCGGACTTAGCCTAATCCCACTGGTTAGCCTGGCGGTCGCAGGGATGGTTCACGGGTATAGACCGTTGGGGTCAGGACCCGAGGGTTGTGCGGCCGGGCTGGGGCGTGACCACGGCTGGGTGTCGGCTATGTCGGTTGTCCGTTCGGGCAGTCGAGCTTGTGGGTACAGTGTACGACCTCTGCAGAGTGTAGAATCCATTCGAATGGTCCGTGTCCACGGAATGGACAGGCTACGGTGTGGTCCTGACAACTAGTGAGCTACCTACTGTGGGTTGTGTCGGGAAGAGTTGCATACTATAAGTTGCATCACTAATGCTTTGTGCTTAATGTGCATCGTGCATGTCATTCCCCTCCCGTAGGGTGAGGTGGAACTTGCTGAGTACTTTTGTACTCACCCGTTTATGACTTGTTGCAGAGGATCCTGATTTCGTGCCTGAGGAAGGCGAGTAGTTCATGCCCTATACCCAAGTCTGGAGTGGTGCCGTTGTGGTAGAAGCCCCCATGTCCGATGAAGAGTTTACCCTTGCGTTTATCATCGCAACTATTGTATTTCTAGTTTATATTATTATTGTAATCGAACGTATTAAATAAGGCTATGTATGACTGTGGCACCACTTGTGTAATGTATTTTCACCAGGGACTGTTTTCTGGTGTTTAAATACATGTTTAGCTCCGGTTGTTTAGGCCGGGGCGTTTCACGAGCATAGGGACTCTCATCCTTTCTACTAGAAAAGGATTGCGCAGCTATGAGACTAGGATGGATCTCATAACCATCAAATAGTATGGGGTGGAAAGATGGAGGCAGTTCCAAATACTCGCGGGATGGAACTGCCGGATAAATAGGAGAAAACTCCATGTGGCTGTGTGGAAATGTGCGGAAAGTGTACAGCTAAAAAGCTCTAAACTAGTATTGCTACCGGTCCCCGGCAATGGTGCCAAAAAGCTTGTTGGCACTCCTTAGCCTATACGAACTAATCCGCAAGCGCACGGATACCGATATAGCTTTCACCAGGGTGTTTACCTGGGATATCGAATCCAAGGAACGATAAGTGCAACTAGACCTAGAACTATTCAACCGGATCCACTAGGAGAGAAGAGGTAAGAGGATTGAAGGTCTAATTTTAGTTAGCCAACTCATACCCAGATAACTTGCTACTTACTAACTTCATCTGCTTCGGCAGTTGGAAGAGGAAGGACTTCAGAAAGGGGGAGTGGGGAGTCCAACGGCAACCTGCTACTACTACTATGAAAGCACCCGAATATGGTGGACTACGAGGGATGGACAAGACTGTCGCTGCCTGCCAACTACCATATTGTTTTGTCGGGGTGGAACACAACCCAAGGTAACTAATCAAGTCTAAGTACCATGCCTAAACAATTGAGTCACTTACTCCTATCTCACGTTAAGATAAAAAGCAACCTCAAATAGACAAAACTTGCTGCCTATGCAGATAGGGGTTCCCGTAGATCAAAGAAAGTAAATAAATAAATTACTGAAAGTAAAGAGAAGATCTAGCAAGATACTGAAGATAGACGAGGAACTTACTTAAAGAAGCTTTATTCCTTCGAGGTGGCTACAGAGTTGGAGTAGGACCGAGGGAACCCGGGTCTTCTCCTAGCTTGGCTCTCACCTCACACTCTCCCTATTCTACACTAAGGTAGAGCAACTAAACTAAAGAACTCTTCTTCTCTCCAAGGATGGTGTGTTGAGAGTGGAGGTATGGGCAGCTATTGATAGCTTTTTAAGGTCGGTTCTCAGACATGTGCTTAGCTTGTACGCTACCTGGGTGGTTGATTGAACTTCCACATGAAGGGGGCACGTGGCACTGCAGAGGGAGGCCAGCCGGCCTCTCCGAGGCTGGCCGGCCTAGGAATGTTGCCACATGTCACCGTCTTTCTTGTGGACGCTCCTAATCTTCTCGTGAGGTTGATAATGGTTGCGTTTGATTGAAGCTGAGCAATTGGAGGCCGGCCGGCCTGGGAGAGGCTGTTCGGCCTGGCTCTAGCTCCTCTTCAGCCCTCCGTTGCACCCATGCATTCATCAGTGCATGCATGTACTCCAAGAAGGTGGTTTTGAGCCTGAAGACTAGGGTAGACACTGCATGTTGGTCCTTCAATCCATGGCTTAGGCCTTTCGACCGTATGGTCTTTTCCTTCATGATGTGCTTGTCAGGATATCATGGAACATTGTTTGTAAGCCTGCAGGTGAAGTTTGGGCATGAAAGATCATCGTGTCAGGCCAGCCCACTTGGGGGAGGCCAGCCAGCCTGGGATTTCTCCCATATCGTCCAAATTTTGGACAGTGAGTTTCTGGAATCAAATAATCACCAAAACTAGTGGAACTCATTAGGATACATGATTTTAGCATGATTATGGCCTTATAAGTATGAAATCCAAAGAAATATTAGCGGTAAAAATCATGAAAATCGAATGTGAACAATGATCTCGTCGAGACTGTCGATCGCAACCTGCGCACCAAGAAGTCGGGGTACCAGCAGGAGTAGTTTGAAAAGATCCTGCACAAACAATGCCCGATGCACCCAAAATCCAAGCACACACTATTCCAGTGCATCAACCTCTTGCCTCCCGTTGGCTTTTCTTACGTCACAAATAAATCCGCAAGCGCATAGAACACCGTTGTAGCATTTTACCCTTGAGTAATCTCGGGTGTCGTATTTATATTTCCGTATGGAAGTCGGTGGTTGTAGAATAGGTAAGTTGATGATTAAATCTTGGTTGGATATTCAATTGCATAAACAGGGATAAGATAATATATGGATAATGAGATAGTGTGACACACAAGTTACTCAAGCTCAAATCAAGGAAGGCCTAGGCAGGGAGAAAGGAAGAAGAAAGCTAGCTACTCAGGACTTATGTACTTCTATCTGGATATATGGCTCATACTATACACTTATACATATACACATGATTATCCTCACCTATAGGCTCCCATGCACTACCGGGAGAACCGCACATGACCGGTAGAGGAGCCGCCAGCCAACTCAGCTACTTTATGGATCTCCTACAACCACTACCCAAACGGGGAGGGTTACGCTAGACGGATAGGACTGTCACCACCTGCCGCCTACCTCAAAGTTTGAACTGAGGAATCAGCCAGTTGTAACTGCATCAGTGTTGGAGTCAAGTTTGCATAATTCAGCTGATCAAAGACCGCCTTGGGCATAACACTGACACTGGCGCCCAAATCACATAAGGCCTGGTCAAAGTTTTATGTCCCAACTGAGCAACTAATTGTGGGAAATCCTGGATTCTTCTTCTTCTCAGGAAGCTGTTGGAGTATAGCTACACTACACGCCTCGGTAAGCTTGATTACCTTAGTGGTGGGTAAAGGCCGCTTGTTGGTGAGTATGTCCTTGAGATAGCGAGCATAAGTTGGCACTTGCATCGCATCCAACAAGGGCACTCTAATGATGATGCGCTAGATCATATCCACAAAGTGGTTGAATTGCTCATCTGGTGTTAGCTTCTTGATTCTGGTGGGAAACGGAAGTAGTTGAGTGCTGTAGAATCTGTTCAGAGCTATTTCCCCCGTGCATCTTGTCGGTGTCATCATTGTTGCGCTATTCTTTCGCTATCTTGTTCTCTTTTTCCCTGCTGACATGGATAGGATAAGGAGGGTCACGAGTAGTTTTACCTCCTCTTGTAGTTACTGTGTTGATGTTTTCCAGGGAAGATTCGGGTTGCCCTGGGATCTTTCCTATTTCAGCAAAAGGAACAGTAGTAGCCAGCTGAGTTAGTTGAGTTTCAAGCATCTTGTTGAAGCTCAGCTGGTTCTTCATAGCGGAGGAGATGCCATCCATCTTTGCTTGAATGGTCTCTTGAGATTTGTCGTTGGCGGCCAGCTTCTTTTGTAGTGATTCGTTGACTTTTGCTTGGCCGAGGAGATGATCCCTCAAGGAAGGTTGGTTAGGATTAAATGAATTTGAACTACCATTACCTCCTTAGTAGTAGGGGTACGACTGAATCCACCCCTAACCTCCTTGTGGACAAAACCCATTGTTGTTGTTGTTCATGTACATGACATCTTCATGGGTTTCAAGACAATCATTACCTGAATGTCCGGTGTTCCTGCAGACCTTGCACATCATGCGAGTGTCTAAGGCTTAGAGTGCTTGCGTAGGAGCCTTGTCTTGGGGACATTCCTCTATCTTCTTGAGGAGAAGGTCAACTTAGCGGCTAGCATGTCCGTCTCCTTGATGGTGTGCATGCCCTGCTGGCGTGGTTGGAGACGTTCATCATTCCAACCTTGGTTGGACACCATCTTCTCGATCAAATTTTTGGCCCTGTTAATGGTTAGTAAGAAGAAAGAACCACCTGTAGCAGCGTCGATGTGGTCGCGAGCTGTTGGAGTCAGCCCGTTGTAGAAGTTCTGAAGAATAAGCTAATCATCCATCCTGTGGTGAGGACAAGCAAGGATGTACTTCTGAAGCCTCTCCCATGGTTCAGAAATTGACTCATTAGATGCCTGCTAGAAACTGGAGATTCTTCCTCGAAGAGCGTTGGTTTTGCCCCTCGGGAAGAATTTAGCGAGGAATGCCTTGGTACATTTTTCCCATGTGTTCACTGCACTTCTGTTGGCATAAAACCACTACTTTGCCTTCCCCAGAAGAGAAAACAGAAATAGTCGGAGTAGGATTGCATCTTGAGTGACTCCCTTGATAACAAAAGTACTACAGAGTTCTAGGAACTGTTAAAGATGTGCGCTGGCATCCTCATTGGCCTTACCATAGAATGGGCAGGCCTGCACTATCTTAATGAGACCCATCTTCATCTCAAAATTTTCAACTCTAGTGTTGGCAGATGGCCCAACTGAGACATTGTCAGCGGAAGGAGCAGAGAATTCACGGAGCGTCTTCTGGGCCATGGCGTTAGAAGTTGATGGAGCAATAACAACTGATTCGGCTGCCGAGAGTGAAATCTGAGGAGGCACGATATGAGGTTGAACTTTTCTCAAAAAGTGACACCAGATCCTGAGTGAAATTTTGCGGCAGATCAAAACCAGTCATACACTACCCTGTTTTCACATCAAAGAGGGAGAAAACAAAACCAAGTTAGCCTGTTTAGACAATGAATACCAACTAAGAGAATAATCAAGAACTTTATCTATTCTTTTAACCAATACCTTTCCCGGCAATGACGCCAAAAATACCTGTTGGCGTTACTTACATCAGAATAAATCCGCAAGCGTATGGAACTATGTTGTAGCATTTTACCCATGAGTAATCTCAGGTGTCTTATTTATATTTCCGCAGAGAAGGCGGCGATTATAGAATAGGTAAGTTGATGATTAAATCTTGGTTGTATATTCAATTGCATAAATAGGGGTAATATAATATATATGGATAATGAGATAGTGTGACACACAAGTTACTCAATCTCAAACTAAAGAAAGGCCTAGGCATGGAGAAAGGAAGAAGAAAGCTAGCTACTCAGGACTTATGTACTTCTATCTACATATACAACTCATACTATATACTTATACACATACACATGATTATCCTCAGCTCTAGACCCCCAGGCACTACTGGGAGAACCGCGCGTGATTGGAATAGGAGCCGCTAGCCAACTCGTCTAGTTTATGGACCTCCTACCACTACTACCCGAATGGGGAGGGTTATGCTGGATGGATAGGGCTGTCACCACCTGCCGCCTACCTCATCAAACCATAGGATAGGACCACATCCATCAACACTAACTAAACTAGACACCACGTCTGCATTAATTAGCGATACTCTATTGCCCCACACGGAGCCCCCACCATCTGGATGGATAGACATCACACTACAGAAAACATACGAATACCGGAACTGTTGCCGTAGCACTAGATTTACTCTTCTGATCATGCAAAGTACAAGGTACATGTATAAACTAATCATAGCATACATGTCTGACACCGCAGAATATAAACTATGCCAATATATAAATCTAGATGATAACTCTATTAAAGATATCCGAGATTTACAAAAGAGAGGAAGAGCAAAACCCATACCGAATACTCCTAGGCAACCACGGGTACCCGAAGAAGAGCTACTTTAGCCTAAACTCCACTAGCCTATGGACTAAGCAAGAGAGGAATGAGAGAATGAGCAACTTGAGGTGTGTTCTAAGTCTACCCCCTCCCCTCATATTTATAGGTGTGTTCTTACTGTGCAAATAGGTGAAGCCTTGGAGAACTGACATGGAGGAGTAATGGGGAGGCGCCACGTCGCCACGTCGAAAAGGTAAGTCGGTGGAGCTGGTTTTAGTTCGGCCGAACCAGGCCTGGCTACAACCAGCCTCAGCTTTTACTGAGTGGCTGACAGGTGGGCCCTTAGGTTAGTGGTGCACGGCTTGGCGCTATCCTAAGGTGGTTGCATATCCTGGTGGGCCCTTTGATCCATGTGAGGCCGAACGGTGTGTTCTGATTGGTTGGTGCTTTTTGCCTTAGATTCAAGGGTGTGTTTTCCCTCCAATTCTGCTTAAATTCTTGCGTAGCACTAATTTCCAAGGGACGTGTGGAAATTGCATTATTCTAGATAAATATGCGTGTAAGAATGCTAGTTCTCCTAATTTTCAAATCAAACTGACGGTCGAAATTGTTCCATATCGAGCGTCAATACCTCCTCAGGTGAATACCTTCCCTCTACCTTCCCTGTACCACAAATCCAAGCACACACCGACAAATAGACCATGCAAAATCTGCATGGTGATATTTTTATCTAATGCTCCCCTTGCCTCCTTAGGTGAATACCTTCCCTTTGACAGCTCACTGCCTATCATGGTCATATACATCATGCCAGCAACGTTTGGACTGTAGAGATACTGATTTGCCGAGTTGTTGCACCAAAGTGACCTATTTACAAATTGTTGGACCAGTCTGCACCCACTTGACAAGTTGAAGCACTAAATTGAGCAGTTTACAAATTGTTGGATCAATCTGCACCCATTTGCTAAGTTGTTGTTTGATAAGTGCAATTTACTATTAAAATATTAACTAAGAATTTGATCAGTATATTGATTTTTTTAATTTTTGTAATTTATGGAATTAATATTAACCATTTGTTTCTTTAAAATACTAGTTTGATATGTTTTTATCCATATTAAAATATTGTTTAGTTTTAAAAATGAAGTATAATAATACTTTGACAGTTCATGTACTGGTAAGCTAGGCACATTACTTGTTAGTGTAAAATACGTGCTTGCTAGTGTAAAGCTTGTGTGTGTTTATGTGAAGCTTTTCAAAACTTAAATGGAAGTCAAAAGGGTATTTTTATAATTACGGAAAAACTAGGGTTGTTTTTGCAAAATGTAATTGGATAGGAGGTAACTTCAAAATAAGTGAATGTAATTTTACAAAAGTACAAGTCCTTTTATGCAAATAGTTGAATTATAAAAGTAACTTTCAAAGTTACTAAAGGCTAAAGTGTAAAAAGGTGCAAGTCATCATGACATGTCATAAATGCTTGAGTCATCTTGTCATAAATGCTTGAGTCATCCTATCATAAATGCTTGAGTCATCATGACATGTCATAAATGCTTGCATTTAGGTCCTAAATGTTATGAAATTTAACCCATTAGGACAAAAACATTATAATTTTGATTTTAGTCCAAGGGTTTAAATTAACACTTCATTCTTTGAGTTTTTGAATTTAAACTCTAAAACAAAGTTGTAGGATTTGAAAAGTTGCACAACTTTTATTTTAAACACTTTTCTTTTGAGCTCTAGAATAGTGGGAAAACTTGGTTTACAATGAGGTCCCTGTATTTTCTGTAATTGCAGAAAAGTCCCTGGATGCATTCCCCTTTTCTTCCTCCTCTGTTTCTTCTCTGCGGGCTCTATGCCGCCCTGCCACCGCCGTGCCGCCGCTGTCGCCTATGCCGTGCCCCTGCCCTCCTCCTCCTCCTATTTAAGCCTGCAAACAAGTGCCATCCGTTGCATGTACCAATTCGTATAGGAGTAGTACTAGTTGGAATAGTCGGAACAGAAGGAAACTACCCGATTAGTATTCGGGTAGAACTCCTAACTAGTATCGGGCTAAGATTTTCATGTAACCCTGTCCCCCAGACTAAGTGCGACAGGGACCCCCTCCAAGACATCAACACACAGGACGTAGGGTATTACACTCTCGGCGGCCTGAACCTGTCTAAATTTTATGTTCCTTGCACCTTCAGTTCCTGATCTCGGTGACACCCCACCTACAATCTACCACCTCGGGCATATCCCTCGGTGGGCTTGGTGGTTAAACACCGACAGTTGGCATGCCAGGTAAGGGTGTTCATCGAGCATCCACTGGAGAACTTGATGGCATCTTTCAACTTCACCAGCATCATGCCCAACGAGGGCACCACGTTCACCATCGGCTTCTAGGTCTGCATCGCCAACGACTCAGGTGGTTTCAATAACCACCTGGCCAACCCCAAGAAGCAGGAGGCATCTGCTCCAACATCCAGCCACGACATCGACAGTCTTACTGATGATCTCGACGGGATCAAACTTTCCGATCTAATTGGAAGCTATGCAAGTCATATCTAGGCAAATCCTTATCCATTGACTAGTCCTGACAATCTAATTGTCGGGATAGATCAGGTGGACGACGGCACAGCTGAATACATCAAGCTCGCAGAAGCCGCTCTCCATTAGCCTGACCCGAGCATCCTCGACATGGAACTGCTCTGAGACTCCTCACCATCCTTCTATCACTACTGGCGACATCTTCTTTGGCATCGAACGAGTCGACCAAGGTATCGTAGAGTGCATCAATCTTGTAAAAACCACCATTCAACGCATCAACCCTAGGGAGCCGAAGGCATTCGATCGCAATTTCGATGACTTCATCGACAAACTCAAAATCCCCGGACCAAGTCCAATTCGGTCTGAGGCGGTCCTACCAGAGACCCTTTCCGCACTGGAAGAGGACTTCAATCACCTACTGCAACTCGGAGAAGAAGAAGCCACTAGATGTCGGTGGGCTACCGTTTACAACAACCATTCAGATTCGGCTACTCACACAACACCTATAATAGGCAGCTGCCAGAGTCTGGCAAGAGGATCAACTCAGTCGGGTGGGCTCGAGCATTGAAAGGGCGGAAAGCCCTCTAAATTCCTCGAATCAAGCCCACCACGATCCATTATCAACTCTGGTGAACCCCCCATTCCAAGAAGGCAGACCTCTCGCTTCTTCCAACGACAAAGAAGGTTGGGCTGCGAGTACCAAAAGCTTCACACCAGATCGTGAGGTATTCATGATTAACATCGACAAAGACAGTGAAGGATCAGAGTATGTTCTATTGGACGACTACTACATCAACGATGATGACTACATCTTCGACACACCCGGTCCAGACCCAGACGTAGCAAGGGCATTCGCCCATCATGATCTACCTATACATGCTCTCAACACTGTGGGAACCATGAAGATCGAAGATGAAGACAGTGTCCAAAAAGAGCGGTATAAGCTCAGGAACGCCAAGCGTGCCGCGCGCAAGTAGCACGTACCAGAACAACACCAACATCAACCTGGCAACCTCTATGACTGCTCCACAAGCGACCTCCGCACTATCATCAATGTTCGTCGGGACGCCAGCAACGTCATCATCGCCAGGCAGCAGGAGCACGACGAGGTGGAGGCCTATAGCCCCACCAACTATCATACCCCCCTCGACTATCCGGGTACAACTCAAAAACGCAAGCCAAAAGTCAGGGAACAACCAACCCGAAGAAAGAAAACCCCCACCATGAAGGAACGATCCGAGGAGGCTCTCCACAAATGATGCTCATGGCACCCGAAGAGCAAGCCTTCCACCTTCGAATGTCAAACCCTTCAGAGGACCCTGAAGCTCCGCCACTCAACAAAGACTACGAAGAAAGACAACGGGACTACCCGAATAACGATTTATTCATAAATTAAGTACCCAATTCAAGGAGGTTTTCTTAGGGTCTTTTAGGTGTTTTGTTTGTTCAACCATTGTTTTGGGACTATATCTGGAAATAAGAGGTTCGGAAACCTAAAAGCACCTCTTTTTACCACTTAGTCAGGATTGCCGTTTATGTTTATTATTCGGGTTAATCATAACTTCCTTGCTATATTACTCTCAGACGTGCCCAATGAATGTCCAGCCTAATTAGTGCAACCTTTTTTCCAGTCGATCTCCTTTCACCTATTCCTCATGTTACGAACCTTTTTTTACCAATGCTCGGGGGCTAAGGATAGGGCCAGCAGGGATGGGCTCGGGAAAGAAGAAAATGATTCAATTTCTTCAAGGCTAAGTGCAGTGAACCCTATCACAGCCGAGCCATTGGACTGCCAAAAGTGGTCGCCTCGTTTGGCAATGACTAGTGGAACCTGTTAATTAGCCAAATAAAGCATCTATGTGATTATCTATCAAATATTTCACTAACACTCCATTTACTAGTTTCCGACTAGTACTCTTTGTTGCTGAAGGGGCTTCACTCCATACTTCCAATAATGCTCCATTTACTAGTTTCCGACTAGTACTCTATGTTACTAAAGGGGCCTCGCTCCCATACTTCCAGTAACACTCAGTTTACTAGTTCCCGACTAGTACTCTATGTTACTGAAGGGGCCTTGCTCCCGTACTTCCAGTAATGCTCAGTTTACTTGTTCCGGAGTAGTACTCTTTGTTTCTGAAGGGGCCTCGCTCCCATACTTCCAGTAATGCTCCGTTTACTAGTTCCCGACTAGTACTCTATGATATTGAAGGGGCCTCGCTCCCATACATCCAATAACGCTCAGTTTACTAGTTTCTGACCTAGTACTCTATGTTACTAAAGGGGCCTCGCTCCTGTACTTCCAGTAACGCTCCATTTACTAGTCCTGACTAGTACTCTATGTTACTGAAGGGGTCTCGCTCCCATACTTCGAGTAATGCTCAGTTTACTAGTTCCCGACTAGTATTCTATGTTACTGGAGGGGTCTCGCTCCCATACTCTCTGACCTAGCCAAGGCTCCCATACTCTCTGACCTAGCCAAGGAGATCGAGGAGGAGTTTGCTCTCACAGGACTTCGACTCGTGCTGCACCAGGACTTCTTGGGTCAGATGGAATCCGATCTGAGGGAGGAGCGTACTCGACTCCTATTTGGGTTACGAAACGCAGCTCCTGTATACCAGGAGTCCATGCAATTTGAGTCCCATCCAATGCTTAATGGCATCTGCTCAAGAAGGCTGTGCAGTCAACATGTGGCTTCATCAATCGACTCCGACTAGTTGGCTTCATCAACAACTACTACGGCTTCATTAATAATCGCCCATGAATCAAGCTAAGGAATTAGACTTGGACCAAACCGCCGGGTGAGGTATGCTCCTAAGAACTGCCTTGGCCATCACTTCGTCGACACATATGATGCGAACCCGCTAGGGTTTGTTCCTAATCTTTCGATGAGAGGCGTGGGATAACTCGATTGATGGAGGAGACGACATTCAAGGCCCGACTACAGCCTTCCAAGGATGCTGCGCCTTAGCAACCGATACACCACCTCCTATGGTTGCCGCGATCTTGTGGAGCGCGACACCCGACTACTAGGGCACTCGTCCTGCAAGCAATCGAAGAACCAGTAAGAACAAGTAGAACAAAGTACTGAAATTACGAGATGTAATTGAAGGTCTCAAACCGAATCTTAATTATGGTGGGGTTCCGAAAACAAGTGGACGGGCGGCTGGATCAGCACGCGCGTCTACAAGGGAGTAGCAAAAGCTAAACTTGCATCTAATAAAAACCCCTGTGTTCTTGACAGCAGCTAAAGGTTATAAAAAAGTGGGAGAATGACCACAAGGGTGCTGGGGTCATGTTCCAACCCTAGGACGCATCCGACTTGGACTCAACTTGATACACGGCCCGTTGGGCCAAAATTAGGGTGACGTAGCACCGTGGCTGAAAAGGACTCTAGTAAATCAAGGATTGCGGTTGACTCCGAATAGATATGGAAGTGATTCTGGATCCGTTGGAAAGTAGATTTGATAAGCTTTCTAGGAAGTACTTGAACGACCAAAACGGAGTCCGGATGAAGTCATGGCGACCGTCATAAGTCATGCTTGTCCTGCAGTCCGAATCCAGCCTGCGCGATGCCTCTTCCCTTTTGATCCAATCCATTGTTCCTGAGTAAAACAAGAGTGCACGTGTCTCCATTGTCTAAATATAATGAACCTGAGCTTAAGAGTGAACTTACTTGATGGGTAAGCCGACGAGCACGAGCACGAGTAATAGGACCAAGAGGTGTTGTCGAAGTAGATACTGGTGTAGTGGATGTATGGTTGGTGGCGATGTCCTCATCATCCTCCCGTTCTTGCATTTGAGTCATCCTCAACTCAAGCTCATCATCCTCTCCCAAATATAGCTTCAAATCTGCAATGTTAAATGTGGGACTAACCCCAAAATCTATAGGCAGGTCTAGTTTATATGCATTATCATTAATTCGCTCTAGCACTTTAAACGGACCATCAGCCCAAGGCATCAATTTAGACTTTCTCAAAGCAAGAAACCTATCTTTTCGCAAATGCAATCAAACCAATTCACCAGGTTCAAAAATCAATTGCTTTCTACCTTTATCACCAGCAAGCTTATACTTAGAATTCATGCGCTCTATGTTTTCTTTAGTTGTTTCATGCAGTTTTAACATCAGTTCAGCACGTTGCTTAGCATCAAAGTTTAATTTTTCAGAAGTGGGCAAAGGTATTAAATCAATAGGAGCATGAGGTATCAAGCCATAAACAATCTCAAAAGGGCACATCTTTTTAGTAGAATGCATGGAACGATTATAAGCAAACTCAACATGAGGCAAACATTCTTCTCACAACTTAATATTCTTCTTTAAAATATGGTAGACAAGGTTCAATTAACAACTTTAGTTTGACCATCAGTTTGGGGATGACAAGTGGTAGAAAATAGAATCTTAGTTCCCAATTGTGCCCACAAAGTTCTCCAAAAGTGGCTAAGAAATTTGCATCACGATCAGAAACAATTGTGTCTGGCAACCATGCAAATGAACAATTTCTTGAAAGAACAAATCAGCAACATGTATAGCATCATCAGTTTTATGACATGGAATAAAGTGTGCCATCTTGGAAAATCTATCCACAACCACAAAAATGCTATCACGTCCCTTCCTAGTTCTAGGCAATCCCAACACAAAATCCATAGAAATATCCTCCCAAGGAGCACTAGAAACTGTTAAAGACATATACAAACCATGCGGATTTAAACATGACTTAGCTTTTTGATATGTAGTGTAGCGTACGTGACCAAATGTGAGAAGAACTCGAAACTCCAAAGGACTACAACTAAGACCAGCAACTCAACACAACCGATGCAACCGAAAACTCAACAAGCCCTAACTAAGCAGTACTAGTAAAGGCTCAAAAGGGTCTATAGGATTGCGGTGAGGGAAAAAATTCTACTATTTTTGGCTTTTTCTGGACTGTAGGAAAATAAAAATTGCGAAGGATTGGAAGTCTCTCACCGAACAACCTTGCTCTGATTACCAACTGATGCAAACCCGCTAGGGTTTGTTCCTGATCTTTCGATGAGAGCCGCGGGATAACTCGATTGATGGAGGAGACGACGTTCACAGCCCAAATACAACCTTCCAAGGATGCTGCGCCTTAGCAACCAATACACCACCTCCTATGGTTGCCACGATCTTGTGGAGCACGACACCCAGTCACTAGGGCATTCGTCCTGCAAGCAATCGAAGAACTAGTAAGAACAAGTAGAACAAGTACTAAAATTACGAGATGTAATTGAAGGTCTCAAACCGAATCTCAATTATGGTGGGGTTCCGAAAACAAGTGGACGGACGGCTGGATCAGCACGCGCGTCTACAAGGAAGTAGCAAACGCTAAACTTGCATCTAACAAAAACCCCCGTGTTCTTGACAGCGGCTAAAGGTTATAAAGAAGTGGGAGAACGACCACAAGGGTGCTGGGGTCATGTTCCAACCCTAGGACGCATCCGACTTGGACTCAACTTGATACACGGCCCGTTGGGCCAAAATTAGGGTGACGCAGCACCGTGGCTGAAAAGGACTCTGTAGTAAATCGAGGATTGCGGTTGACTTCAAATGGATATGGAAGTTATTCCGGATCCGTTGGAAAGTAGATTTGATAAGCTTTCCAGGAAGTACTTGAACGACTAAAACGGAGTCCGGATGAAGTCATGGCGGCCATCATAAGTCGTGCTTGTCATGCAGTCCGAATCCAGCTTGCGCGATGCCTCTTCCCTTTTGATCCAATCCATTGTTCCTGAGTAAAACAAGAGTGCATGTGTCTCTATTGTCTAAATATGATGAAACTGAGCTTAAGAGTGAACTTACTTGATGGGTAAGCTAACGTGCACGAGCATGAGTAATAGGACCAAGAGGTGTTGTCGAAATAGATACTGGTATAGATGTGGATGTATCGTTGGTGGCGATGTCCTCATCAATATACCACTCAGCGTGCATTCGGCAACTCGTCCAGCTCCTTGGCTCAGGGGCTGGGCGCTAAAAACTACATGGTTGCTACAGCTTGCCTAGCTCATACGTTCGGGGGCTGGACGCCGCAAAACTACTCGGAAGACTCGCAAAAGAACCCAATTTAAGGGGCTTTTGAGGATTTATCACCGCAAGATAATTGTTTAACCATTATTTCAGGAATTTTATTCCAAATAAGGGGTTTTTCACATTTTTAACCTAAAGGTCTTTCTAGCCATTAAATCAGGGATAATATTTATTTTGAGCGGTAATTTCAGGAATTCTTTGGGAAGTTATTTGCTTAATTTTTTTTTAGAATACCGTTCCGAAACAAAGGGGTTTTCGAATTTCTGAACTAATTTATCCATTTTAACCATCAATTCATATTCTTAGTATTTTATACAACCCATGCCACGATTCTTTGGATCTTTTTCCAAACCTTGGGATTTGGACTCAAGGTTCTGGGGCTGCTGGACACGTGTCACCGATGCTTTATTTTTCAAATTTTTGGAAGATAAGAGCAGAAAATTCAAGACTAATTTGATTCTCAGCCTAATTCTTCGATTCAACCTAAGGTTTAGGGGCTACTTCATATGGAGTGCGTATTTCGTTGCACCCCATGTAAAAGAAGACTTGACAACTACTCGGGGCATGAGCACCTCACAGCTTCGATGCAGTCAAGAAAGTACTCGGAAGATACCTTCAAGACGGAGTTAGGGAAAACTTGAAGACGCCTTCAGAAGTACTCAGAAGCCTGCAGTAGCCTGCAGTACTCGACTACAAAAAGCTCGGGAGCTTGTCAAACCTGGGGTCACGGGACTGCGCACATGGCGTACATATTCTAGGATAAGAGATGGAATATGGTTCACACCCTACATCAATTGTAACTACTCGTACAGAAGTAGAACTAGTCGGAACAGAAAGAAACTACCCGAGTAGTATTCGGGTAGGACTCCTAAGCTAGTATCGGGCTAGGATCTTCCTGTAACTCTATCCCACAGACTATATAAGGGCGGACAGGGACACCCTCTAAGACATCAACACCTAACGCAATACAAACCACCACACAAAACGTAGAGTATTACGCTCTCGGCGGGCGGCCCCTAAATCTTATGTTCCTTACATCTTCGAGTTTTTGATCTCGGCGACACCCTACCTACAATCTATCACCTTAGGGATATTTCTCGATAGGCTTGAAGGTTAAACACGATACTGGTAACTATATACAACGAGTTTTTATCCATATAAAATCCAAATCTTCTCTTCCCTCATAATTAAATTTCACATCATGTCACCGTTTCTATATATGTTGTATGTCATTTAATAAGAATGCAATTTGCATTGAAAATGATTTTATCCTTGGTCTTCCTTTTAACGAAACAAGGGAAATAAGTGAAAAGAAAGTTGTGCTGCATGGTAAGACCCACGCGGAGAGCGCGCGACTCACGAGCGGGGGTGAGAGCTGCCCTACGGCCGGCCGCCCACCCACACGTGGGCCCTACGGCCGGCCGCTAGCACGGAGACGGGGACGACACGAGTCCCAGGGAGTGTGATCGGCGCCGGCGCGGCGGGGGCTTTTTTCCCCCTCGAGTGGTGGGGACGAAAGGTCGACGTCCAGAGGAACTTTCCGCAATTAATAAGGTGATCCGATTAGCATGCGCTGCCCGGCATCTGCAGGTGCGCACTCGGGATTAGCAGAGACGTCTTTCCTGCTTCGACTGCATTTCTCTGCGTCTTAACTGTACTGCATTACATTCCACCCTGTCCAACGAAGTGGAGGCCCTTCTCGCTGATTTGGATCTACGCGGCCAAGGTTTAGTGGGAGTAGTCTCTTCGAGCGAGCTTGCCTTCCCACATGCATGCTACCCTTCATCCTGCAGTTTCCTTCTGAAATCCCGGGGAAAAGGAGCAGCTAACGAGTCATCTGAAAGGTTTTTTCTGTCTTCTGAGGTGGGCTTCTATTCCGATCCTTTTCCTTCCCCCAAAGGGAATAGTTTCGATGATTTTCTTCTTCTTTTCTGTGTGATTTAGTGGCACGAGCTCTGTATTCTTCGTTCTTACTCTTCTTTTTGGTTTTTAGTTATTTGTCCCCCTGTTCCGTTAGTTCATCTACTATGCACAGGCTCACGATTGATTTTCTGTTATCTAGAACACGGTAACAGAGGTTCCGCCCTGACTTGTTGTCCTTTGGTTGTTGTTAACTTGACTCTCCAGTTATCTCCGCCCAAGAATCACAGATAATATAGAGTGAGTGATTTGTAAGAAATTTTTCTTGAACCCGACTGCTTTATCAGAAATCAGAAAGATTTCTTACAAAGTATCCAATAATCCTTCCATTTTGGTGCCACCGATTCAGTCATGGTACGGAAATGGAGTATTCAGATAGGTTTCGGAAGACCTATAGCTTTTGGTTGACAGAAAACATAAATCCAAAAATATCATATTAGGATATGGTGGTCATAAGACACTTTTAGTATCTCTACTAAAAAATAGGATTAGTTCGTGAAAGCTTTAGAATCAATGTCCCTTTTGTGAAACTTTGATTTTTGACTCAAAGTTTAGTGGACTGTTGGAATTTGTTTGAAGAGAGGAAGGTAGCGGTTTAGCCCACTGCTGGTGTTCGTAAACTTAAGTTTTGGTTCTTTGGCATTTCATTGCAAATAGACGCTTATTAAAATTTAAAGGAGTTCAATTAGCTCTACCCTTTTAATTTGTCCACTGATACCATATTGTTTATCTTTGGCTCTTTGACAGTTTGGAAATCTGTTAGTTGCCTATTCCTTTTATGCATGGAGAATAATAGTGATGAAGCAATGGGTGCATCTCGGCATAACTCTCGCCCAAAGGTATGGATATTGGACTTCTATCACTAGATTGACATAACATAAAGATTAATGCAATTTTCATGTTTTGTTCTGTATATGTAATGTTGAAGTCCATATGAGTATAGTTTTTTGTTCCTAAGGATATAGGAAAGAGGCCATGGGTTCTTTTCTGAAATTTTCTGTAAATTAAAATGACTGATTGTATCTCAAGATCTGGTCCGACATGCAAAAACCAAAAACCAAGCCTATGGTGCTGCTTGGTTTGAGTAATCAGATCTTGCCATCCATATGTTCTGCTTATTGTTAGTAGTTGGTCGATGTGCAGGACCAGATGTGAGTTGAAAATTGAAATTTTTTCGTGAAGATGTTGCTAATAATATTTGGTTATTCTTTAGTACATTGTTGCTATGATCTTTTTGCTACCATTCTAAGTTCACTTCCTTCGAAACTTTCATTTTTAACATTAAGTCCATTCTAAATTTCAAGTCTTTGTTATTGCAATATTATCAGTATCCAGCCCTGTTTTAAAACTTAAATATTTGTATTAACTTTTGGACCAATTTAGAACCATTGCAAAATAGAACATGATGTCATAACTCATTTTCATCAGCTACTTACGCGGAATATAATTCCAGATTTTGTTCTCCATACCTTACCACACTGTGTGACTATTTTAATAATTTAATTACCTTTGGATTCTGTTAGGTTCACAGCACAATGTGCAATGAGCTGTCTTTGATGTTAGATAAGGTTTCCTCTATTCTTCCATCAATAGAAGCTGCTCAACCAGGATGCAAAGCAGGTGTAGAGGAACTATGCAACCTATACAGCATAGTTGACAAAGGGAAACTCATAATCCAGAACAGCATTGAATGTAGCAGTCTTTACTTGGTATGCCATTCTTTTGTTTTGATTAGAAAGAAAAACCAGCTATGTGTTGCTTACTGATACAAGCTATTTTATAACCCTCGAAGATGTGCCATATTTGTTAGTACAAATTTTGGAATCCTCGAAGATGTGCCATATTTGTTAGTACAAATTTTGGAATCCTCGAAGAGGTGCCATATTTGTTAGTACAAATTTTTGTACCTTTGAAAAGGATTGTAAAAACGCTCTTCTAATATTTGAATATGTAATTTCAGGCTATTACTAGTGAAGCAACTGCAATGCGGTGCGAAAGGATAAGGAACTCACTGAGGCGGAGCTTGTTCCTGATCCAGAACATGGTTGAACCATTGTTAGCTAATGAGGTTAGTTTGGTATATCAAATGGTAGTACATGAGCTGAATCATCGGCAGAAATAGCAGTTCTGGATGAACGAGTCTTTTGCAATTCCCTGTCAAAAGGTTTACAGTGTCAGGCAAATTCTTTAATCGAAAGATATGATGTGTCTCAGTGAATGGCTATTTGTTAGAACACCAGCAAAACTTAATGTAATAGGTTAGAGGTCAAGCTCCTAGCCTACTACTGCATGTATACATAAATGTTCTATAAAAATCATTACCTGATAATAATTGAATTTTTTCTATGACAATTGACAAATTCATTTTGCAGCTTTCAGACTACATGTTTACATTTATTCAACTATATATTGCAGGTGGCTGACGTTCATAATGATCTACGAGATCTTAAATTCATTGTTGATCCAACAGAAGAGGATGCTGGAAATGCTATTCTGGAGATGCTTCGGCAATCTGAAGTAACCCATCAACTGGAACTTGAGACCTTCCTGTTAGCAGCTTCGAAGTTGAACATTACATCACCCAAAGCTATCTTAATTGAAAGAAGAGCAATCAAGAAATTACTTACCAAGATCAATGGCACGGATCCTAAAAAGGAAGGAATTCTTAAGTATCTCCTATATCTTGTTAGGAGATACGGGAAGAATACTAAGCCAGAGACTGGTGAGAAGAATAACAATGTGAATGCTGCAGCTGAAATCATGAGTTCGGACTTAGTTAATGGTATCAGTACTCCTCAAAGATGCATTTCAAATGTAGAGTCTGGCAATGTGAGATACGACGATCAGAATAATTTAGTGGGAGCAGCACACCGCCTCCAGAGTTATGCTGCCCAATGTCTATGAACCTGATGCGAGATCCTGTTATAATAGCATCTGGACAAACATATGAAAGAGAAAATATAGAGAGATGGTTCAAGGAGGGATATAGTACTTGTCCTAGGACACAGATGAAATTACAAAACTTCACGGTAACTCCAAATGCTTGCATGAAGGCTGTTATTTATAATTGGTGCAAAGATCACGAGCTTGATCATAATTATTTGCCTGAGCGATTTCATAGTTGTTACTGTGTATCAAGTGTGCACAATGTGTCGGCACCTCTAATTACTGAAAAGAATAGTGATTACATGGTTGAGTATAGCAACTCAGCTTTTGGGTTATCAGGTAGTTATGTATCATCCCCGATGAGGGAAGCAGATCAGTCAAAGGCTAGTTTTGATCAGTATTATTCGAATGCCAATTACTGTTAGAGATCGCCGAAGTATCGACGGCACCGCGTCGCTGGCGAGCTCACGCACACACCCAAAACTAACGCAAAACTGGAACACAGAGACGGGGTCTCGTTTTGGTGCTGTTCAATCCTTTTGGAAACTGATTACAGCTAAGTCGGGGCCTTGACCTCCGACAAGTGCGGCACGTCCGTCATTGACGCCTGCCATCCCAAGCACCTAAGACATGCCACAAGACGACTAAGTCGGGGCCTTGACCTCCGACAAGTGCGGCACGTCCGCCATTGACGCCTGCCATCCCAAGCACCTAAGACATGCTGCAAGACTCAGCTCCCTAACAAACGCAGCGCAAGTCAGAGCACACGATACGCACAGCTTAACAACCAGCCATGCGTCCACTAACTAACCAAGGGAAAATTGAACGACCGAGACTCTAGCTAGGCACAAGAGTTATTCAACAAATCTCCTCCTAAATCTTGTGCCCTGAACTCCTTACAGGTATGAAGGCCGATCTTGGTGCAGAGTTTCTGAAACTTGGTCTTGCAAAGAGGTTTTATCAGGACATCACCTAGTTGCTCACTTGTTCTGATGAAACTCACCTCAATCTGCCCATTGTGTGCATATTCCCGGATTAAATGAAATCTTATGTCAATGTATTTGCTCCGGTCATTATGCACAGGGTTCTTGACAAGCGAGATTGTGGACTTGTTGTCCACCCTCAGCACAGTTCTGCTCACAACTGAATTCAGGATCTCAGCTAGCAGCCATGCTAACCAAACAGCTTGACAGGCAGCAGTTGCAGCAGCTATATATTCAGCTTCACAACTTGACAGTGCTACAACCTTCTGCTTTGCCGACTGCCAACTGATTGGACTGTCCCCAAGAAAGAAGATGACCCTAGAAGTGCTCTTCCTGCTATCAACATCATCACCAGCCAGATCACTATCACTGGAACCCAAGAGTACAGGTTTATCTCCCTTCTTCCTTGTATACCTGAGCCCCCAATCACTAGTTCCAGCAACGTATCTCAGAATGTGCTTCACTGCTGCTAGATGCTCTTCATGGGGCTCCTCCATAAATCTGCTCACATACCCAACTGAAAAAGCCAAATCAGATAAAGTATTTACCAGATACCTCAAGCTCCCAACCAAGCTCCTGTATTCAGTTGCATCCACTCGAGGGCTATCACTCTCCTTACTGAGCTTCAGCTTTGTCTGCATGGGTACCTCACATGGATTACATTCCTCCATGCCAGCTTTCTCAAGAATTTTCTGCACATAGCTTCCTCGAGATGGTGTGATTCCCTCATCATTCTGCTTCACCTCAATGCCCAGATAATAGGTGAGTAGCCCAAGATCACTCATCTTGAAGATCTCTGCCATCTGTGCCTTGAACCTCTTGATGCTATTGCAGCTAGATCCTGTGATAATTAAGTCATCCACATAGACCCCCACAACATGCCTCTCAAAACCCACACCACGGCAGTAGACAGCATGTTGAGATGGACACTTCTTGAATCCCAGAACACCCATTTTCTCATCCAGCTTTTGATTCCAGGCACGAGGAGCTTGATGTAAACCATACATAGCTTTGTGTAGTTTGAATACCTTGTGTTCCAGTCCGGGCTGAGCAAAACCCGGTACCTGCACGAACACGTCCTCCAGCAGGTCGCCGTTCAAGAACGCCGTCTTGACGTCCATGTGGTGGACTTCCCATCCTTCATGTGCCGTGCCACTAGAGCGAACACCTCGGTGTAGTCAATGCCTTCACGTTGAGTGTACCCCTTCATGACGAGCTGCGCCTTGTGCCTAAGGATCGCGCCGTGTTCGTCCTTCTTCACCTTGAACACCCACTTGAGGCCTATGGCATGCTGGCCTCGAGGCAATTCAGTGAGCGTCCAAGTGCGGTTCTTCTCGATTGACCGCAATTCTTCCTCCATCGCCCGATGCCAGCATGCCTCCTGTTGTGCTTGAGCCAGGGACGCCAGCTCCTTTGCGCTCACCATGAGCAGCCGCCCGTGGCCAAGATCGCGCACAACATAGGTCGGAGGCAATCCCGGCCCAACGACATCATCCACCGCCCAGAAGTGAAGCGACGCGTCCTCGTCGTGGTCAGCAACCAGCTCCTCCTCATTGAGGTCTGGTGGTGGGGAGACAAACTGGACACCAGCCCGTGTTGCCGTTGTCGTGCCTGATCCTCCCTGCCATGTTGGTGTTGGGGCATGAGGCGTCATCAGCATTCCCGGCTCCATCTCCGGCGTGTTCTCCTGATTGCCATGGCCAAGCTCCGATGTGAACTCGACGGTGAAGATGTCATCGCTATTCATCGTTGCCACGTCCTCCTCTGCACCTTGGGACCAGTCCCACTAGCCCTCCTCATCGAACATCACGTCCCTTGTCACGTGAACGCGTCACGAGACGGGGTTGTAAGCCTGAAATGCCTTGGAGCCGTGCTCATAGCCAACGAAGATCATCTTGCGCCCGCAGTCATCGAGCTTTTGAAGGTGCGGAGTCGTGTTCCACACATAGACGATGCAGCCAAAGGTCCTCAGATGGTGAACTGCCGGCTTCTTCCCGTACCACGCCTCAAACGGGGTCATTCCCTCGACGCTCTTTCTCGGGCACCGGTTCAGGATGTACACAGCAGTGTTCACCGCCTCACCCCAAAACTAGCCCAGCAACCCCTTCGCCTTGAGCATGCTGTGAGCTGTGGCCACCACCGTGCCATTCCGTTGCTCCATGATGTTGTTCTGTTGTGGGCTGTAGGGGGCAGTGAGTTGACGACGAA
Source organism: Panicum hallii (assembly GCF_002211085.1). NCBI lineage: Eukaryota > Viridiplantae > Streptophyta > Magnoliopsida > Poales > Poaceae > Panicum > Panicum hallii. Next base: position 25,766,998 of record NC_038045.1, on the reverse strand, counting down.
CCCCCTCAGCCGCGCAGTACTCTGCAAACTCGATCAAGGTGAATTCACCACCCCGATCAGTCCGGAGCACTCCCAACTTGAGCTCGGACTCGCCTTCTGCTCTCGCCTGGATCGCCTTGATCGCCTCCACCGCACGGTCTTTGGACGGCAACGCCGCCGTCCACATGTACCGGCTCCGTCGTTGACGAGCAGCAGGAAGTACTTGTTGCCGTTAGGCATCGCAGGGGAGATGGGCTACGCACACTACTCCACCTGCGCTGGGAACGAGGAGCGCCTCTGCTTTCCTGCCAGGCACACCTCGCACAGCTGGTCCACCTGCTCCACTACCGGCAGCCCGTGCACCAACACTTCCCGAGCCATCTTGCGCAGCGCCGCCATGTTGACGTGGCCCAGCCATGCGTGCTAGCACCAGGCGTCCTCCTTGCCGCACGCCGCTAGGCAAACTGGCTGTGCAATGTTGATGTCGAGCACGTACAGCCAGTTCGCCGTGCACGTCACCTTCACTAGGAGCCACCTGCTGGGCTCCCAGATCCTCATCACGCCGTCGTCAATGTCAATCTTGTAGCCACCTCATTGAGCTGCCCAACACTCACAATGTTCGTGGTGAGATTGGGAATGTAATAGACGCCGGTGAATGCTCTATGCTTGCCGTTCTTGCACTCGAAGAGGACGGTTGTGCAGCCTTCAATCCTCATGACGGAATCATCGCCGAAACGCATCGTGACGCAGATGGCCATGTCCAGCTCCGCGAATGCCGCTCGGGACCCCGACATGTGGTTCGTGGCCTCGGTATCCAGCACCCACGACTTGGCGTCGCGCTCTCCCTCTTCTCTGAGCTGGACGAACACCTTCTCCACACGCAGCTTTTGATGCTTTGAAAGAAAGGCTTACTTCGGTGATGCTAGTGGAGTTGACATTGGTGGCTTATTGATGCAAGAAGGTATACCTATTGCTCATTTTAGCGAGAAAATGAATGGGCCTATTCTCAATCATTCCACGTATGATAAAGAGTTTTATGCTCTTGTTCGTTCACTAGAGACATGGCAACACTATTTGTGGCCTAAGGAATTCATTATTCATTCTGATCATGAATCTCTTAAGTACCTTCGCATGCACAATAAACTGAACCGTAGACATGCTAAGTGGGTTGAGTTTATTGAATCTTTTCCCTACATTATTAAACACAAGAAAGGGAAAGATAATATTATTGCTGATGCTTTGTCTCATCCGTATACATGTTATCTCAACTTGATTGTCATATCTTTGGACTTGAATCGATTAAGGGACAATATGAATTTGATGCTGATTTCAAAGATGTGCTTTTGAATTGCAAAGAGGGGCGTGCTTGGAATAAATATGTGCTGAATGAGGCATATTTGTTTAGAGCTAACCGCCTATGCATTCCAGTTGGTTCCGTTTGCCTTTTATTATTGCAGGAAGCACATGGTGGAGGTTTGATGGGGCACTTTTGTGCCAAAAAGATGGAGGATATATTGGCCATCCATTTCTTTTGGCCAAATATGAGGCAAGATGTTGAGAGATTTGTGACTGTTGCACTACATGTCAAAAAGCTAAGTCACGCTTGAATCCACATGGTTTGTATATGCCTCTTCCTGTTCCTTTTATTCCTTGGACAGATATTTCTATGGATTTTGTGTTAGGATTACCTAGGACTAAGAAGGGGAGGGATAGCATTTTTGTTATGGTGGATCGATTTTCTAAGATAGCGCACTTTATACCATGTCATAAATATGATGATGTTGTTCATATTGCTGACCTCTTTTTCAAAGAGATTGTTCGCTTGCATGGTATGCCTTCTACTATTATTTCAGATCGCGATGCAAAATTTTTGAGTCACTTTTGGCGAATTCTATGGAATAAATTGGGTACAAAATTGTTGTTCTCAACAACATGTCATCCACAAACAGATGGGCAAACGGAGGTGGTCAACCGCACTTTGGGCACCATGTTGCGTGCAATTTGGAAGAAAAATCTGAAGATGTGGGAAGAATATTTGCCTCATTTAGAATTTGCATACAATCGGGCAACACATTCTGCCACAAGGTGAGTCCTCTTCCAGTAGTGTACGGTTTCAATCCCCGTGCTCCTATTGATATCTTGAAGAGAATTCATAATGATGCTAAAGAACATGCTGATTTTATTTTGCAAATGCATGAGACCACTAAGCACAACATTGAAAAGATGAATGAAAAGTATAGGGTTGCTGATAGTAAAGGTAGACAAGAACTTAAATTTGAACCGGGTGACTTAGTTTGGTTGTACCTAAGAAAAGGATAGATTTCCAGATTTACGAAAGTCTAAGTTGATGCCTAGAGCTGCTGGTACTTTTAAAATTATTGAGAAGATCAATGATAATGCATATAAGCTTGCATTGTCTCTGGAGTTTGGGGTTAGTCCCACCTTTAATGTTGCAGATTTGAAGCCCTACTTGGGTGAAGATGATGAGCTTGAGTGGAGGATGACTCCAATTCAAGAAGGTGAGGATGATGAGGACATCACTCCTTTAGATATACACGACAATCCTCCAATGAGCATTCAAGGTCCAATAACAAGAGCTCACGCACGACAATTGAATTTAGAGGTGAGCTCGTTCCTAAGCACTTCTTTGTTTGGTTTTAAAAATAGATTGCTACCTTATGATTATGTTATGATTAGGAACCAAGGGGAGGACCAGAAAATACTCAAGGAAGAGCTTGGAGGCGTGGTGGACCAGCAATGGAGCCCAAGCCGAGGTGGAGCCCCAAACCAAGTAGACTTCTGGGCTGTTTCGGAGTCCAGGAGCAGTCTACGCGAAAACTGGTCTCACGGTTGCATACAGGCTCGGATTTGGGCGTTCTTTATATGTACGAAAACTTAAGAAGACGATGGTTCCAATGGCTCTGGTCTCAGGCCTAAATTCATCCGGAGTGATCAGGAATCATCAAAGGATTTTGACGTCCAGAATCTGATTCGGTGCTGCGAGCCATATTTTGGCCTTTGGTCTTTGTACTGTGTTGGAACCCATTAGGGTTGCGTCCAGGCAGTTTTGCTTTAGATTACTCTATCTTCAAACAGTCGCCATTCATCCGTTTGTGAAACCCCAACTTCATGTGCTTAATCATTCATCTGCAATTTGTCACTTTCAATTGAGAGCTACGTTCTTTCAAGTTCTTGCTTGTGTTCTTCATTTCGTAGGCAGGGTTTAGCCTTCATGGTGAGGTCAACCAGATTGTGATATAGTTGATAACCAAAGGAGTCGTGGTGCTAAGACTGCAGGGTTCGAGTCTACTGACTTGAAGCCAGATTGGTGTGTCATGCTCCACCAAAACGAGAGTTATCCTTCACCTAACGGAAGATCAGGCCCCTTAGTTCCCATCAACCATGCCATTTAGTTGGAGCGCGAACTCCTCCATGGACTCGCTATCCCTGAATGCTGCCAGCTCAAACTCGTGGCGAAGCTATTGCGCGGCGTTCTTCTTCACGTGCCCATCGTCGACGCGCATGGTGGCGATGGCATCCCACGCCTCCTTCACCATCTCCTTGTTGGCGATCACGGATGTGAGCTCTGGAGGGACGGCGCTACAGAGGGCGTCGAGAGCCATCATATCCTCCTGCATGTCGACATCGCCATCGTCGATCACCCGCCAGAGCGCCCACGCCTTGAGGCGTAGTTCGTCTTGGTGAGCATGGGGTAGCTAGTCCCGCCGCCCACCTCACGAACAACCCGCTAGAAGATGGCACTGCCATCCTTGGTTCCGCTCCCGCCTGGGCTGCCCTCCTTGCTGGTGTTCTTCACATCTCCCTTCGGCGTTTGTGACAGAGTAGTCGACATCCCCCACCCGATCACGCGGTCACGATTCCAACGGCGATAACGCACCACGATCGAGTCTCGGCCCGCAACCGGCTCTAATACCACTTGTTAGAGATCGCTGGAGTATCGACGGCACCGTGTCGTTGGCGAGCACACGCACACACCCAAAAGTCACGCAAATTTGGAACACAGAGATGGGGTCTCATTTTGGTGCTGCTCAATCCTTTTGGACTCTTGATTTACATATATGAAAACTGATTACAACTAAGTCGGAGCCTTGACCTCCGACAAGTGCGGCACGTCCGTCATTGACGCCTGCCATACCAAGCACCTGAGACATGCCACAAGACTCGCTTCCTCGCAAACGCAGCGTGAGTCAGAGCACACGATACGCACAGCTTAACAACCAGCCATGCGTCCACTAACTAACCAAGGGAAAATTGAACGACTAAGACTCTAGCTAGGCACAAGAGTTATTCAACAATTACTAGTTGTATTTGTCCTTCTGCAACTTTGACAAAGTAATGTTCTTGGATTTCTTCCATGAGCTGTCTGAGCTTCCCTTGAAACTGCAAAGCAAAGCTACCAAAGTTTTGAAGACTGTTCTTAATGGTGAAAAACAAATTTGGCATTCTATGGTCTGCAATGGGTTTTTAGAAGCATTCCATGAATTCCTTAAGAATGACAGTGGAAGATACACATTGCAAGCCCGGAGAGCTGTAATTTAGTTTTTTCTTGCTTTCCTTTCTAGTATGAATACCGATGTATATATTCTCCATGTCACTTCTTATTGGGGTTCCGAAGCTTGATCTTTTCCTGTACTTAGGTATCCTTCTCTACACATTCTGCAAACTAACTGCCCAATGTACAAATGGTAGCAGGTAGCATTGTCCAGATGAAATGCCTCAGGCATGCTTTTTAATCCACTATGTGTTTCAAAAGAGTTTGTATTAGGTTTTTTATTTTCTTTAGTAGGCGTGTTGGGCCGAGGGAAGTTAGTGGGGTAGTAACCTTAAACCAGGCATGCCGTAGCAAAAAACTAACTCAGACCGTGGATTTGGCACTGTATTCGAACTGCTTTCTATCTTTTAATACAATCACATGCAGCTCTCTTGCGTGTTCAAAAAATTACTAGGCAAGTTGGCATGATAGTAGATGTAGTTCAGTGCATGTGCTCTAAACTGGTCAATGTAGCTGCAAAACTTGGATGCCGGTGGATTTGTATCTACTTGACCACAGAAATTAAGGGAATGTGTTAGAAATATGCCCTAGAGGTAATCATAGAGATGATCATATTTTGTTGTATCCATGATGTATTATGTGTTCATTGAATATCCATGAAAGGCAACTTGTATTGATTGACAATTATGTGAATTGTTTGTGAGACTCTTTATTTGTATGATTATTCTAAAGTTGTTCCTAGTTGGAGTTCATGTATGGACACACATGAATATTACACTAGCACATGTATTAGTTGATGGCTGTGTTTCAGAAGTCATAGACATGGATATGTCAAACTAATAATGTGGGCGCATGTATGAAATGAGGCTGGACCGGCCCAACTCTAGAAATAGTGATTTCTCATTACACAATGTGTACGCTGTGTCCTTAGACCTGAGATTGTCACATGTACTCAAGATGTGAACTGACCTACTTAGGAGCCATCAAATGCTACTCCATAACTGGGTAGTCATAAAGGTGGTTCTCGGGTTTGTCAAGAAGCATGCTGTGAGACATGGTCAGTCAACATGGGATTTGCCCCTCTCTACTTGAGAGAGATATCTCTAGGCCCCTCGAGTGATCGGATCAAGAAATGCATGGCCGTTCTTGGGTTAAGTGTTAACCAAGAATTCTGGATCACGACATCGAGAAAGAGAGGTTAGCTTGGAGCTAGACCAAATATCGTGAGGCAAAGGGAATAGCATGTATATGAGATTGTGATGGCTCATCTGATATGATCTTTGCGCACGCATAGGAGTTGACATGTCTTGCTAGAGGCCATTGTCAACTATTGGTCGAGTAGGAGTACTCGAGTCATGTCTGTTCGTGCGTGAGCCCATAGGGTCACACACTTAAGGGGCTAGAAGCCTAATGAGGATATGTTCCAAATTAGACTGGACTTAGGTGCACTAATGGGCCTCATTTAGGAAGCCCATTAGTGGGCGCCTATAAAAGAAGGGGTGGGGACACATGGAGGACCTAACCCTAATTCCACACCTGCTTGCAGCCGCATGTTCCCACGCCTGCACCCACGGTTGCTCTGGCGAACCTAGCAGTTCGGAGTGCGATGCTTCTTCCCCGTACGTGTGGATACCTCGGAGGTGTTGCATCTGCTGCACGAGGATGAGCCGTATGTGAGGAGGTTTCACAACTGCACTACCCTGACGCGCTATACAAGTTCCACACCCGCACGTCTAGTGGTAATTCTGTGATCTATAATAGTAGTTTTCCTGGTTTACGTGGTGGAATTTTTGTTTATCGCTAGCGTAGCCCACCTCATATCCCTTTAGAAAGAGCAAAATCATTTATATTATTCATGGCAATCACAAAATCACAATGTTGCTAGCATTGTTCAGCTTTCAGTTAGCCCAAAATTCAGGGTTTATAAAGAGGTGAAAGGACAACTGATCCCCCACCCTTGCGGAGAGAGAAGGTGGCTCCCCTTACCATGTTTGGAGCCTGCTTCAACTGGGTAGCCCTTCAACCGATAAAGAGCTCACCACAAATTCAAATGGGGGGAGATTCCAAGGTAGCACTCACATACTTGGATGGACCGGGCGATGGAGTTGGGCTTCAGGTGGGTCGCTTTCAAGCCATAGTAGTTCAGCAGTCCCCAAAAAGAATGCTCCGGTGTGAAGGCCGAACCCCTTCTCGAAGAAGGGCTTGAAGACCACCATCTCCATGCAGTCCTCTGAGGGGAAATCCTCCTCGAAACAGTATCTCCGCCCCGCTAAATCCATTTGGGGGGGGGGGGTGGACTCCGCACCTCACCATGTCCTAGAGGTCCTCCTCTATCACCATCGAGCGACGCAAGTGGAGGCCGGATCCAGGATCTGGCCCACAGGTTGCTGATGGAGAAGGTGAAGTGAAGGATCGGCTCGACATCTTGATGAAGGCCAGGAACTTCGCACGAATCCAGTGACTAGCGACAGAGCATTGGAGGTGGCACGTGTCGGTGTTTTACTCCACGCCCACTGAGGGATACACCCGAGGTGGTGAGTTTGTAGGTAGGGTGTCACCGAGATCATGAACTTGAAGGTGCAAGGAACACAAGGTTTACACAGGTTCGGGCCGTTGAGAGCGTAATACCCTACGTCCTGTGTGGTTTGTATTTCCTTAGGTGGTGATCGGGTGATCTCCTCTGTTTGGAGGGGGTCCCTGTTCGCCCTTATATAGTCTGGGGGACAGGATTACATGGAAGTTCTAGTCGAGTACAAGCTCAGAAGTCCTACCCGAGTACTTCTCGGGTAGTTTCCTACCGAGTCCGACTAGTTTCACTACTGTACGAGTAATCTGACTACACTACCAGTAGTTACAACATATGTAGGGTGTGGGCCAGGTCCCATCCCGTATCCTAGGAAAAGTACGCCACGTGCACAGTCCCGTGTCTTCGGGTCTGACAAGCCCCTGAGCTCTTCGTAGTCGAGTACTACAGGCGTCTGAGTACTTCTGAAGGCGTCTTCGAGTTCTCCCGAACTTCATCCTGAAGGTGTCCTCTGAGTACTTCCTTGGCTGTGTCGAGGTTGTGAGGTGCTCATACCCCGAGTAGTTGTCAAGTCTTCTTTTATATGGGGTGTGATTAAACTCGCGTTCCATATGGAGTCTACCCCGAGCCTTAGGTTGACTCGTAGAATCAGGCTGAGGGTCAATTTAATCTTGAGTCTTCTGTCCTTATCTTCCAATAGATTTGAAAAATAAGTCACTGATGACACGTGTCCCGCAGCCCCCGAGCCTTGAATCCAAATCCTCAAGGTTTGGAATGAAGGATCCAAATAATCGTGGCATGCAATATATGAAAGCAAAGATTTGATGGTGAAGATGGGCAAATTGATTCAGTAAATTCGAAAACCTCTTTTTTCGGGTTGAATTCCCTAAAAAAATGGTTAAACAAATAACTTCTCCAAAAAATGCCCAAAATTACCTCTCAAATCAGATCTTGTTCCCTGAGTCAATGGCTAGATAAGACCTCTGGGTAATAATCTGAAAAACCCCTTATTTCAGAATAAAATCCTAGAAATAATGGTTAACAATTATCTTCCCGAGATAAATCTTCAAAAAGCCCCTTGAATCGATATCTTCTGAGTAGTTTTGCAGCATCCAGCCTTAAAGTGTGAGAATTGTCGCTGAAAGCAGGCGAAGTGCCCTATCACATCCAGCCCCCAAGCTTGGGAGCTAGATGAGTCGCATAGTATATGCCTAGTAGTTGGTGGCACCAGCCCCCGAGCCTAGGCATCGGCCAAGTTGCTGCTGAATCTTGAGCTGGCAATGAAGCCGACTAGTCGAAGTTGATTCTGACTAGATTTGTAGGCAAGACGAGTAGTCAAAGTAGTCACCAGCATGTCACCGAGCAGAGTAGATTTCGACTAGTTTTGTAGGCGAGACGAGTAGTCAAAGTAGTCGCCAGCATCTCGCCGAGTAGAGTCAATTTTGACTAGTTTTGTAGGCAAGACGAGTAGTCGAAGTAGTCGCCAGCATGTCGCCGTGCATTCTTCACGAAGTCAAGTAGTCGACAAAGGTTGTCGATGAACCCAACTAGTCGGAGTCGAATCCGATGAGTAGTCATTGTAGTGTGTGACGTGTAGTCGAGCGTTCTTCCGAAGTTGAAGTAATCGTGGGCGATTGTTGATGAAGCCAACTAGTCGGAATTGAATCCGACTTGCCCAGCAGCATCATCCAGATCAGGTCCCCTGCAAGGTAAACATAAAAGTATGTTGTAACTGATATACGTGATATCATGTTGGGAGAAACTCCAAGCATTTGTAAAATGCATGTAAAATTTTTCGCGTTGTACTCTTGCTAGGTCGCATAAAGTTGCCGGGTAGGTAGCCTATTATGCTAGGCACCTGACCCCTAATTGCCGTAAACCATTGCGCAGGGAGCTTGGCCACGTGCACACGTAGTTGCATAGGCGTACAGAAGAGTCGAGCTTTCACGAAAAGCGTATGCTACCGGGGTATTGTAGTAACCGTTGAGAGGAAACTAGAGCAGTCGGTGCTGCGCGAAAAAAGAGAATGCTCGTGGAGCGCACTTATAGGGTGCAACCCGACCACCCGTGTTGCAAGGCAGACCGTGCAGGCAATCGGGAATAGGCATGACATGGCCTGTGAGCAGAATGCGCGTTGCGCAAAAAAGTATCTGATCCTGTGAAGAACAAGTCGGGAAAGATATAAGTGACTTAGCCTGATTCGTGGACGATTGTTGACGAACCGCAACGGCCGTTGATGGAGCCATGATTGTTTGTTTATAAAGCTAACTAGTCGGAGACAATTCCAACTAGTTGTTGACAGTGTGAAATCCAGTCCCGACTAGTTTTTCTGCCGAAACAAGTAGTCGGAGTAGTCGAAACACGCCCACTCATGGATGGTTGTCGACAAAACCGCAGTAGTCATCGATGGAGCAGCGACGATATGTTGATGGAGCCAACTAGTCGGAGTTAATCTCAACCAGTTGTTGACCGTGCCGAGCTTGTTGCCAAGTAGTTTAAGGCTCGTCCACAACCAGTTCCTTGTCGAGATGAGTAGTTGAAGTAATCGTTGGCGATGCAGATTAGTCAAAGTAGTTGTAGCCGATGGCAGCAGCGCGTCTGCGCTGTGGCGCTAGCTGAAGTCGAGCCACATCGTCACGGTCGGCGGTGATGGCGCATCGCCGTTGTGGCACGAGCTGAATTCGAGTCGATCATGAGTAGGAGCCGGGTTGGATCTAGACTCGTCTGTGATATTTCTGGTACTTGGGAGTAAGACACACTAGAGTTTAGTATAAAGTTTGTGTTTGTTCTTGTGAATGGGTTTAAAACCTAAATGCAAGTTATAGGGTATTTTTGTAATTATGAAAAAAATTAATTAGAGTTCTTTTGTAAAATGTGTTTGAATGAATGGTAATTTCAAAATGTATGACAGTTTGTTTTGCAAAAGCAAGTATTTACTTTTAAACCACTGTAAGAAGTGGAATTACCCTAAGGTTTCATTTGAAATGTGAAATTTAAATAGGTTTTATTTGAAATTGCATAGTTTGTCGGATTTTGAAATAGTTTCAAAACCCTAACTCCTTTGAAGCTAATCCTTAAAGCAAAGTTGTATTTCTTTTTAAGCCCTACACTTTTGATTTTGGGCAAATTTTCATTTGGGATACGGTTTGAAAGAAAATTTTACTTTACATTGAACCCCTTGCACTTTTGGAAAATTACAGATAAGTCCTCATCATCTTCCTCTCTCCCCTCCCTCTCTGTTTCACTGCTGCGCCGCCCGCCGCCCCCTCGCCGGCGATCTCCCTGGCCGCCAATTGCCCCCACGCCGCCCTAACCGCACCACCTGGCCTCCAGCTCGCCCGCCCGCCGCCCGCCCGACCCCACTAGCGTGTTCCCCGCCCAGCCACATCGCACATCCGCCGCCCGAAGCTGCCACGTCGCACCGCCGGCCGCCAGCAGCTGCTCCCCGCTCACCCGTGACTCCTCTTGGTCTTGCAGTGCGTCCAGGAGCCCTCCTCGACTTCTTTTCGCCTCCTCTTTTTCTTCTCCGCTCGACTACCGTCGCAAGAGCTCCGTTGCAGTCCTACTTGCCACCGTTAGCCGCCTCCGCCGCCCCACGTCCGCAACCCAGTGCTCCCCTGGCACTGCTGTGGCAGAACCAACCTGAATTACACCAGCTCAAGTGCGCTGATCCTTTCTCGGAAGGCAGTAAGTACTCAACCGCACTTCAAACGGTGTAACCCCGTGGTCTCTCGGGTAAAGTCCCAATAAAACCACCTAACTCAGGATCAAAACAAGGTACCTCACACGAAGGCGAGTCCAGAGATACAAACATCAATAATTTTACATCACTGGCAGAATATTACATTAGTGTTCAAACTTATATGGTAGCAAAACCTAAATAGTACGAATTTGTACAAAACTTTTTAAACTTAGAGTATTTGCAGTGGAAAGTAAAATACGATACTACCAGACGTTTGAGCTAAGCCCAAGCTCAACATCATTTGGAAGGACCTGTGTTGGCCGGGGACGGATCCCATTCCACGGACCAACTATCGGGAAGAGCATAGGGCCAGGGCACTGGCAGAGTAGAGTCCTCAGGGGGATTACCTGGAACAAAAGTCACATTGCAAGGCTGAGTATTCTAATACTCAGCAAGGCTTACCTGTTTCATGGTATACTGAGCCATATAGCTAGACTATGAAGGCTTGTAATGGTTCTAGGTATAGTTTCAGCTGAAAAGCAACAAAGAGTAGATCCTTAATTTCAACTTTTAGCGTTCAGGTTCTAGTTAATTATCCATTCTAAGTAAGCAACTATAGCTACTCAAGCATGGTAGAACTTTTTAAGCAAACATCATCTTTGATTATTATCAGGTTACTCTTTTTACTCTATGTGGCAAAGGGATCAAGTAGTCTCAATCTCCGCGAGAAATGGACGATTCTGAATCGAATTTCAAAACCTTGCAAGGGTAAACCTAACTCACACGCTTGGAACATCCAATGATTGTTCCGAAGCAACCGTTTGCCTTTCATTCCGACTCGTGGATCAGTTCCACCACAAGCCACTATAGGACCATACGCACATCCAATGTGCAGGACGTACGTCTGTAGCGCGACTACATGACCGTACTCCTATCCGCTTTGCGGAACGTACTCCCGCACGTCGGTGCATGTGCGAAAAACCAAATTACGAGTGGTGGGGGGTATGTCCACTCCTCGGGCCGATCGGTTACTAGGCATACCGCTTACCATATTTCGCGGCATGTGGCTAGTATTTTCAAACGCTTAACCACCACTACCACACACTGCGACCTTATCAAATTTTCATCAACACAGATGGGGTTTCTGCCAAAGTCATGAATCATAATCATAACCCCATCCGTCATCCTTATAGTGGTTGCAGGAATGTAAACATTGCAACTCCTATAAAGCTCGCGAGTGACAGGGAATCACTCGACTTCTACCGGTCCTATTAGCTTAGCAGCTAGTCGGACTCAGGTTCTAGTATTCAATACATAGGTCCTAGGAAGATGCAACTAAGGTTTCAACACAATTCCTGGAAACTTAAATGCACAAGTAGATATATATGAATCTATAAATTGCAGTGTAGTAAAAATAGCGGATTATGTCCGGGGCTTGCCTTCTTGGGTGGGGTTGGGATCAGGGATGTCAAAAACTTCCGAACTTTAGTTTGGGGCTTCAGTTAATTCCTCGGCGACGTTCACTTGGTCTTCCGAAATGCCCTGCTCAGGTTCCGGAATCAACTCGTAGGTTCTGTCGGCGAGTGTAGTCGAATCTACATGATATGCAGTGATTTGAAGCAATGGTCGTTGATTTAAGAAACTTTACTTCACGATAAAGTTGCAATCCAACAAGTTAATTAACCTTTTCTATGGGTAGTTATTTATCGAGTATTAACTTACATTACCTAACCTCATTAAATGACATGTGGAGTTACTCTAAATAATTAAGCAAATTACATTAAGTAGCATTGGAAAAGATCCTAATTTATTTATATCAGAAGTTCTATACTAGATCTTCTGTTGAAATTTTGTGAACATATTACACTACTCAAAAGTAACACTCTAACTTAATTTCTTAAATTTTCATAAACCAGAAGTATTATTCATGGATTATCTTTGAATCCAAGCTTAAATTCATAACTTAAGCTACTCTATGCTACTGATGTTCAAAATTTTATCATGGATTACACATGCTGAAAGAAGGTTAGGGTAAAATTTTCAGCTACAAACACTAATAGATTTACCCTTGAATAAATCATAAAGCTTTCATCAATTTGAAACAAAGATACTTGAACACTATAAGTTGGAAACAGTTCTGAGTCTACAAATTTTATATAGATCTATACATGAGACACACATCCTATGTTTCAATTTTCAGCAACAGCATAGCTACGGATCAAGAGATCTAATTAGCACACCCATTTCCTAGTATTTATTCTAATTCAAAATATTGACTTATTCAGCTCAAGTTTATAGCACAAAAGTTGTAGAGTTTACTTCAAAGATTCAAACAAAACTGGTTTGACATTTTTCTGAATTTTCTACAAATTCCTACAAATTTCTAAAGATCACTGATTTGAATTGGAAAGGAGGGACTGAAATCTTGCAGCCAGGCCCTTAGAAAGATTTAAATCAATGCAATCAAGTCCCTAGCTCGTCGATGAAGAGGAGCCGAGATTCGCCGGTCAGATTCCGGCGATAGTGGTCGCCGGCGGCGAGGGGGAACCGGCCAGGGAGGATCAGGGGACTAGGGCGGTCCTCGCTGGTGGTCATGTGATGGTCGGGGTCGACCGGAAGGGTGGAACGACGGTGACCCGAGGCGGCGGCGATGGAGCTTGACTGCGGTGGCCGTGTTCCGGCGAGGGGGTTCACCGGCGGTGATCCAGAGGTTGGCAAGAAGCTCGAGGGGAACAAGGCGGTTCGATTGATCACCTTGGCGAGGGTTGAGGTGGTTGGAAAGATGGGTTCCCACGGCAGACCGAGGCGGCGGCGGAGAGGTCAACGGCGACGGTGATGCTCCGGTGATCAACGTCGGCGAAGGTCCTGCGCACGAGCATCGGTGAGCCATGGGTGATGCACTGCTGCATTCAATTGAGGCTAACAGCTACGGGAAGGAGGTGACCGACGGTGACCGTGACGACGGTGGAGGAGAAGAACACCGGCGAGCGTCGGGAAGGCCAAATTGGAGCTCAAAAGTAGTCGAGTGAAGGGCGGTGAGCTTCACGGGATCATGGCGAAGCTAGAGGAGGGGCTGTCGTGGATCGGGAGGGGTTGTGGTGGTCTGCCCACGGTGAACAGGGAGGTCGCCGGAGAAGAACTCGAGCGGCGACGGCGTTCAGAGGCTCAGGGTGAAATGAGAGTGCAAGAAAGAGCAAAATGGAGGGAGGGGGAAACAGTGAACGTCTTAGACCAGCAAAGAAGGGTGGGGGACGCACGCACGGGTGCTAGGCACGACGGCGGCGAGGTGGCGGCCGGGCAGAGCTCGGGCAGAGGCGGGGCGACGTGGAGCGCGCAGAAGAAGGTCAGAGGAGAGAAGCTAGGGCGGCGGCCGGCCTGGGGGTGGTGCGTGGGAGCTGCCAGAGCAGGAGGTGGTGCCGGCAGAGCTGCAGCGACGGTGAGCGGCGGCGGCATGCGGCGGTAGAGGGGCGGCTCGGTCGGACGGCGTGGCGCGCTCGGGGAAGGTCAACAAGAAGAAGGTGAGGAGGTGGGCGAGCTCGGGGGCGACGCGTGGAGGCCAGGAGAAGCAGGCGGGGGCCTCGGGCGGCATGGCATGGCAGCCAACGGTGGCGCTGCTGCGCGGCAGAGGGGAAGCAGAGGAAGAAGAAAGGGGGGGGGGGCGCTAGGGGTTGAGATGTAAACTCCAAAAACTCAAGGGACCTTGGTGTAAAGTCAAGTTTTCTCACTATTTTACACCTCAAATGAGATAATGGTCAAAATAAAAGTTGTAGAACTTTTCAAACCCTACAACTTTTATTCAGAGTTCAAAACCAAAAACTCAAAGAATAGAACTTTATTTTAAAACTTTAGACTTAATTCAAACTTTTTAAAGTTTTTGTCCTTATTAAGGTAGATTTCATGTATTTTTGGACTGAATTGCAAGTTTTATGTAATGTAATGATGACTAACAATTTTACACTTTGACCCCTAGTCAAAATTGGAAGTTACATTTGTAATTCACATATTTTGGATAAAAGGACTCATACTTTTGAAAAATTACACATAAGTCCTTATTTCCACACATTCACTCAATTCAATACAAACATTTCCTAATATTTTACAATTTTGACACCTAGGGTGTCACAACTACCACATCCCACTGAAACTTCCTAGCCAGCTCTTCTCCATCCTCACGCGTTTACGCCGCCCAGAACGTCGCGCCGGCGATCCTCTCCACTGCCGCCGCTCGGTCTCACCGTCGTCCCGACGCTCCGCCCCCTCTTAGCCCTCGCCAAGCTCACCACTAGCACCACATCTACGCGTAGAAGCTTCCTGGCCACTTTCCTGTCGCCCTCCTGCATTCCGGCCGCCGGAACGCCGCCGCCGCTCTCGGAACTTCGCCGCACTAGCTCGGACCTCCGTCGAACCATCACCTCTGAGCCTTTCATCTTCGATTCCGGTCATCCCCGAGTCCGCCGTGAGCCCCTAAAACTTTTCCACCAGTTTCCCCTCGCTGTCGGTGAGCCGCCTCGCTGGAATTTGGCCGCCGTCGTTCGGTAACTCTGTTCAAACCAACCAGAGACCTAATTGCAAGTCTTCTTTTCTTTCTAGGGTCTTTTCTACAACAATATCAGTACCCCCTAATTCAAATCTGCCAACTTTGAAAATCTATAAAAATTTGTAGAAAAATCCAAAAATTATCAAACCAGTTTTGTTGTACTATAAGAGTCTAGCTCTGCAACTTTTGTTACTAAAGTTTAGTTTGAAACTTAATGTTTTAAGTGTTATAGTTTGAAACTTAATGTTTTAAGTGTTATTTTAAAGTTTAACAAATGGGAATCTTGTATGTATCTCTTGCTTGCTAGCTTTATTTCATGTAATCTTTGGTTTACAACTTGTATGTGGCATGAGTGAACTTGTGTGCAAATTTCACCATCAGTACTAAACTATAACCGGAACTCATTTAAATTTATGCAAATTAAGCTTGAAATGAATTAAGACTATTCAAGCATGTGTCTGGTGCTTCCATGCTTAGATCTTTTTACCATATATCATTCTAATGTTGAGTAACTGATAGTAATTTTTGAATAATTTATAGCACTGTTTAACTTAAGGTTTTGATTTAAACTTAAAATTTGAATTTGATTCAAATACCTTAGTTTCTGCTTTCAAATATTGATAGAAAATTTATGGCAAGCTCATCTGATAGAAGCAAACACACTCAACAAAATTCAAAGCCAGAGCCCCTATAGATTTCAAACTAAAAATAAAACTTGTTAACTTAAGTTTGAATTTTTTATTTTTGTACCACTAACCTATTAGGTTTACAAATAAGAAATTAACAGAAGCTTTGTATCAACTTCAAGTGTGTGTAGTTAAATTCCTAACCTCAATACTCTTACGCTTGAAGTTATAGAAATTATTTATGATACTAGTAGAGTTAATTGGATTAATGTATAATAAGTAAATTTGAATTCCTGTAATTCAAATCCTTTGCTTTGTGGTGTTTTGAATGTGAATTGTTGGATTGCAACCTTATCGTGTAGAATCAACGACGCTTGAAGACGGAACCTACGAATTAGTCCCGGAACCCGAGCAGGGTATATCTGAAGACCAAGTGAACGTCGCTGAGGATCTTACTGAAGCCCCGAACCAAAGTTCGGAAGTTGTTGACATTCCTGACCCCAGCCTCACCCAAGAAGGCAAGCCCCGGTGCATAACCTAGTTTTTCAAATTATGCACTTATTATGTTATATGTCTATATTGTGCATTAAGTTTTAGGAGCTGTAATGAAACCCTAGATGCATGAAACTTAGGAACCTATGTAATGTTTTTCCGAGTCTTTACCGAATAGATGCTCTACTAATAGGACCGGCAGAAGTCGAGTGATTTCCTGTCACTCGCGTGATATAGGAGTTGATTGTTTACCATTCTGCAATCACTATAAGGATAACGGACGGGGTTATGTATGATATCATGACTTGAAAGAATACCCCGTCTGTGTTGATTTAAGTTCGATAAGGTCGCAGTGTGTGGTAGTGGTGGTCATGTGTTTGAAAGTACTAGCCACATACCTTAAATATGGTACGCGGTAAGCCTATTACCTGATTGGCCCAGCAAGTGGACTTACCCCACCACTCGAATTTTGGTTTTTGTCACACACATGCACCAACGTGTGGGAATACATTCCGCGTAGCGTACATGAGTACGGCCATACAGTTGAACTGTAGGCGTACGTCCCGCACAGTGAATGTGCGTATGGTCCTGCAGTCGCTTGTGGTGGCCTTGATCCACGCCACGGAATAAGATGGGAAGGGTTGCCCGGAAAGTTAAGTTTCCGAGCGTGTGAGTTAGGATCCCTTGCAATGTTATGAAATTCGATTCAGAATCGTCCGTTTCGCATGGAGATTGAGACTGCTTAATACTTCTGCTACATAGAGTAATAACAGTAATAGTTAATGGAATAATTTTGATGGATGCTTAATATCTACCTTGCTTGACTAGTATAGGTGCTTACCTAGAATGGTTAAAAGAAACTAGAATCTGAAAGCTAACATATGAAAGTAAGGACATACTCTTTGTTGCTTTTCAGCAAAAGAAAACTAGAGCCGTTCAACCTATCATGGTCTAGTTATGGGCTAAGTATACCCAAATATCCCGTAAGCCTTGCTGAGTATTAGTATACTCAGACTTACTAGTAATATGGTTTTCAGATATGTCGTTCATGACCCAAGTGGATAGTCTGACTTGGCCCGGCACTATTCCGCTTGGCTGGTCCGTAGAATGGGATCCGTCCCCGGCCGGCAATGACCCTTCGGAGTAACGCCATGCTTTGGGCTGAGTATGGTGCCTAACTTTGCGACGTATGTAGTCGCGTTGTTGTTTTTGTTGCTAACTCTGAATACTGCCTGGAAAACTTGAAGTTTCGAATAATGCTTGTATAAATTTGTATTAGCTAGGATGAAACAAAACCCCTATGTAATAATGTTTAATTATCCTGTGGTGTAAAAGTTGCAAGCTGTTGTAAGGCTGGACTTGTCTTCGTGCGAGGTAAACCTACATCGATCCTGTGTAACCGTGGTTGAATCGGGCGGTGACCCCATAGACCAAGGAGTTGTTCTGTTTGAAGTGCGTTGAGCTTCTGTCGCCTGCCTAGCGATGACTAGCGCGCTTGAGCCGGAATAATTTAAGCGGTTCTGCCACAGCTGGTAACAGAGCTGTAGGTTTACGCTTACAGCCGGTACCAGAGATATAAGGGTACCCAGGATTGCAGCAGCTCTTAAAAATGCTTTCAGAATAAAAATTTATTTAACAAAAGAGTTTATAAATTACGTTGGACTCGTTAAGGTTTGTGTTTAGATCGTAAAGCCCTAAGGGTTTATATGGGAGTTATCAGGTGGCTACTAATATATATATAGTACTACTCTAACTTCCAGCACTATATTTTTATCAAAATTTACTTTCGAGCACAACCAATCTTAGATTTTACATTCGGGTGCGTTGTTACTCGACGTTGAGGTAAGAAGGTAAGGATCCTCAGCCAACTGAGAGAGATTGGCCTTCCCGTCGGTGATGCGAACCGAGCGCTGTTTCTCAAGCAGTGGCTTACTTGAGATGCTGCCAATATACCAACAATTAGTTGATCATATTGGGAGTATATGGTTAGGCATAGGGTAGGGTGATCGCTGTTCATACCCCCGTTTTATACGGTACCCCCATGAATACGTTGCAGACGTAACGTATGTTAACGTCATCTGTACGGCAGAAGTTGTACGGATACTATTTCTATAGTGAACAGTAATGTTTGGGGACGCTTTCATGACATGCTGGCATGAAAGGTTCATGATATACAACTGTGGTTTTCTGCAGGTACATTAACCACGATTAATAGGTTAAGACGGATAGGATTTATCGACTAGTTATTATAGAGAGAGACGTATGTATTGTGCCACCAAAATTAACCACGTAAGTCCAAAGATATTTGGCAGTTGTTTTTGGTTGTGAGGTCGAGTAGTACGTGTATGCATAATCCATGATCAAACAAAGTGAATGCATTGAATGTGTTGTTCTTTTAAGAACATCTAGAGTGTTGTCTATCCCCAGTGCAGTCTCGATATGATCCTTGTGACAGCCTTAGTTGAGTGTCTCAGCATCTATTGTTTCATTCTCAAGATCTATAACATTCATCTGATTTCCAACCTTTACTGTTACCAGAATCGGTTGTCTCGTTCCATTTACCTTGTGAGTTCTCGGCAGGGTAGTTGCATTCCAGCCATCCCATGCATCTAACTCACATTTATTGTCCCAGTCTATTCAACTATTTGTTGAAAACCTTCAATCTCACCATTTGAATTCTTGCTTCAGATGGCGAAATTTTCAAAGATCTTTTGGGACCACGAGGGACATGCTCATACCAATGCCTTGCATTGGGAGGGTTTTCCACGTCTTTTGTGGGAGTCACTTCAATTATTTTGCTACACCGAGCCCCCACAATAAGATGGAGTTGAGTATAGTGAAGAGGGTGTTCCTCGGTGCAGAGTAAAGATGACCATCCCCCAACATCCTTTTCGCTCTCTATGGCAGCCCATCGAGATTAATGTGGTTGGTTATCGCCTCGTTGACACTATAGAAGCGGCAGCCCTTGAAGCTATCAACATTTTCTGCGACCAACATCTAGAAGAAGTTGCCGAGTATCCTATTGGCCAATTCCCTATAGTAGATTCTCGTGACCCCGAGTGGGTTTTCCGAGTATCACATTGTGGCCATTTGCTGGGAGATCTGGCCGAAGAGACATTATGTGCTATAATCAGATTCATGAATGCACAGCACCACTATCAGATACTTCAGCGCCGTGGTATGAACCAACTGACCAGCATAGCTCAAAGTCATCACAGAAATATTGACCAACAGGTTACTCAGATTGAAGAGCTCCAAGCCACGATCACTGCTACAGATGTGGTTATCGCACAACGAGATGAAACCATCACCCACTGAGAGGATCAGATCCTTGAGAGTGATACAGTGATTATCCAGCGCAACACCATTATTGAGTTCCTCTAGGAGCAAGTCCATGACCTCACCCTTGAGCTTGACGACGCCATCGCCCACATCAATGTGCTCCATGAGCAGCCGGCACCTCCTGATGTACCTGAGGAGCCTAAGAGTGAAGATGAAGGAGAAGACCCAGAGGAAATTGAAGGAATTTCAGATCTCTATTCCGAGCATGGAGATCCAGAACCTAACCCCCAACCAAATCATTCTTCTTCCGGCAGCCAGCCTTCTGTGGGCAACCTCGATGATTTCTAGTTCATCTGTATCATCGATATCCTAGATGTATTTAGTGTAGAATAGTGTGACATAGGGAGTGGGTAGTCTACTTTAACCAAGGGCCACTTTGTTGTACTATATGTGGCATGCGTATGTATGGCTTGACTTGTAATAAGCAGACCACCGGGATGTGATATATTAAGGACTACCAGTTTCTAATCTGTAACCTGAGTTTGTGTATCTTTGCACTTTGAATGTGTTGGTTAAACAGAATATGCGATACGCATATATGTTAAGCAGTGGTGTATCTTCTAAAAATGGGAGCAAGAATTGGTTGTCTATAATGGACACCTTCTTTTTCAGATGTTTGGCACTACGCGTGGAACCCTTGAAGGTTTTAGGATAGACCAGGCTAGCGGTTCCCAACAACCGCCACCAGCATGGCCAAATCTAGCAAAAGTGATGGCACGGCAGACTGAACTACTTAATCAGCTAGTGCAGGCATAGATGAACCAATACCATCACCAGCAACGAGGTCAGGATGAACCTCCATCTGCTGGTTATCAAGACTTCTTCAGCACACAGCCCCCACTTTTCCACAAGACTGAAGAGCCTCTCGACACTGATGCATGGCTCTGTACTATTGAGTCTAAGTTTGCGCTACTATCCACACCATGTTTAGAAGCAAATAAGGCACTTTTTGCAGCACAGCAGCTTCGTGGCACTGCCCACATCTGGTGGGATCATTATTATGCCATGCAGCCGGATGGACCCATAATCACGTGGGAAGAATTCCGGACTGCCTTTAGGGCACATCATATTCCTGAAGGACTTATTGAGCAGAAGCTCAATGAATTCTTAGCTCTTACCCAGGAAACCCGCACTGTAATGCAGTACGCACAGGCCTTTAATCAGCTGTGTCAATATGCGGGCTATCATGCAGACACTGACACCAAGAAGCGCGATCGTTTCCGTCATGGCCTGAACACCAAGCTCAAAGAATGATTGAATCTTGTGAGGGTAGACACTTTCAACGAGCTGGTCAACATGGCCATTACTCAAGAAGATTACATTTTAGCCCACCGGGCTGAGAAGAAGCGGAAGATACCCACTGGACTCTCGAATGTTCAACCACCGAGGTATCGGTTAGTCCAGAATACAGTTACACGAGCTCTGCCCTGAAATAATCCGTTAGGGAGATGGATAGCCAGGCCTCCTCAGCAGCCTAGATTCAATAGGCCGCCTGTACCGCAACCTTAGTAGCAGCTTAGCTCAAGGCCGAATTTACCGCAATTCAACCAGGGAAACAACAACAATCGTTGTTTCAATTGCGGCAGCTCATCGCATCTCATCAGAAATTGCCCTCAACCTAGGAAATCATTCCAAGGATAGACGTCCAACCCGAGCAGCAAGGGCAAGGGCAAGAAGCAAGTTGTGCAAGTCCGCCAAGGGAGGGTGAATTTCACAACTCTCTCCAAACTTCCCGAGGGTGCACCAATAATGACGGGTACTTTCACTATACACCATCAACCCGCAGTTATACTTTTTTATTCTGGTGCAACTCATAGCTTTATCAGTTTAATGTTTGGAATAAAAATAGGCTTGGATTTCCATCCTACTAAAGGAGTATATATGATAGCAACTCTTGGCGGTAAAATTGCCTCAAATCAAATCTGTAGAAATGTGCCAATTCAGTTGGGTAGCAATCTGGTAAAGACAAATTTACTTTTGTTAGATCTAGAAGGAATGGATATCCTCCTAGGCATGGATTGGATGACTAGGCACCAAGTATCATTAGATATCTCTTCCTGAGCAGTTGAGATAGACTCACCCTATCAAGGAACTACTATTCTCTATCTTTTACAACGGAAGTGCATCAACTCTTGTACCTATGCTGTAGAAGGGGTCAAGCTAGAGGACATCCCTATTGTATGTGAGTACCCAGATGTTTTTCCGGATGATTTGCCTGGGATGCCTCCGGATAGGGACATTGAATTCGTTATAGAGCTACAGCCTGGCACAGCCCCCATCTCAAAGAGGCCATATCGTATGACACTCAATGAGATGGCAGAATTGAAAATTCAACTTCAGGACCTCCTTGATAAAGGTTTTATTCGTCCAAGTGCTTCACCAAGGGGATGCCCAGCCCAATTCGTGAAGAAAAAGGACAATAGTCTAAGACTATGTGTAGACTATCGCCCTCTCAATGCGGTAACCATCAAAAACAAATATCCTCTTCCCCATATTGATATCCTGTTCGATCAATTAGCCGGAGCCAAGGTATTCTCTAAAATTGACCTTTGCTCTGGATATCATCAGATAAAGATTAGGCCTAGTGACATTCCAAAAACTGCATTTTCCACCAGATATGGACCCTATGAATATCTGGTTATGTCTTTTGGTCTTACCAATGCACCAGCATATTTCATGTATCTTATGAACTCAGTCTTCATGCCAGAGCTCAATAAATTCATTGTGGTATTTATCGATGATATTCTGATATATTCTAAAAACCTAGAAGATCATGCAGGACATCTCCATGTCGTTCTTCAGAGATTGAGAGACCACCATTTGTATGCCAAATTCTCCAAATATGAGTTTCGGTTGGATACAGTTAAATTTCTAGGTCACACCATCTCCACTAACGGCATATCCGTCGATCTGAGTAAAGTACAGGAAGTACTGGATTGGAAGCCTCCTACTTCAGTCCATCAAATCCGCAGTTTTCTTCGTCTAGCTGGCTATTATCGTCGTTTCATCCCTGACTTCTCTAGAATAGCCAAGCCCATGATAGAATTACTAAAGAAAGGAGTTAAATTCTCCTGGAATGAGAAATGTGAAGAAGCATTCCACACTCTAAGAGCACATCTCACTACTGCTCCAGTTTTGGCTCAACCAGATAAATTCCAAACGTTTATTGTGATGCTTCGGGCATCGGACTTGGTTGTGTACTTATGCAAGACAACTGAGTAATTGCTTATGCATCACGAGCACTCAGGACTCATGAACAGAACTATCCTACACATGATCTTAAACTTGCAGCTGTTATTCATGCACTTAAGATTTGGAGACATCATCTGATGGGTACTAAGTGCAACATTTATACTGACCATAAGAGCCTCAAGTACATTTTTACGCAAGCAGATCTAAATATGAGGCAAAGATGTTGGCTAGAACTTATAAAGGATTATGATATAGAACTATACTATCATCCAGGCAAAGCCAATGTAGTTGCGGATGCACTTAGCCGCAAGTCGCACTGCTCTTGCTTATCAGTAGAAGCCTTCAGTGAAACTCTCTATTGGGAAATGAGAAAACTCAATCTCGAGATTATTCCTCAAGGTAGTTTAAATCATATCGCAGTTGAGGCTACACTTAAGGATAGTATCGTTATGGCACCACAGCATAATGAAGGGGTCAAAATCATCAAGCAGATGGTAGCCCAAGGAGAAGAAAAGTACAAGTGCTTCTGAGTGGATCACAAGGGGATTCTATGGTTCAATGAGCGTATTATTGTACCCAAGGACCATCAGCTTCGCAAGCAGATATTGGACGAGGCACATCTATCCAAGTTCTCCATGCACCCCGGCAGTACCAAGATGTACAAAGACTTGAGATAAAACTTCTGGTGGACTCGCATGAAAAGAGAAATTGCAAAGTATGTCTCGGAGTGTGACATTTGCCAAAGAGTTAAGGCTAGCCACTTAAAAACTGCTGGTGTTCTTCAGCCTTTAACCACTCCCTCCTGGAAGTGGGAAGATATCAGCATGGATTTTATCGTTGGCTTACCCAACACCTCCCAAAAGTATGATTCTATTTGGGTAATCGTTGATCGATTAACAAAGACCGCCTATTTCCTTCCCGTGCATACCACTTACAATGCCAAAAAGTATGTTGAGATCTACCTAGACAAAATCATTCATCTCCATGGAGTGCCTAAGATCATCATTTCTGGTCGTGGAGCACATTTCATTGCTCATTTCTGGGAGCAACTTCAACATTCTCTTAGAACCAAGTTAATTTGAAGCTCCGCATATCATCCACAGACAGACAGACAAACGAAAAGAATAAATCAAATCCTAGAGGATATGCTTAGAGCCTGTGTAATCCAGTATGACAAGAATTGGGACAAATGCTTATCTTTGGCGGAATTTTCCTACAATAACAGTTACAGTCGAGTCTCAAGATGGCTCCGTTTGAAGCATTATACGGTCGCCGATGCTGAACACCTTTGAGTTGGTCTCAAACGGGTGAACGTAAAATTTTTCAACCTGATCTTGTTACTGAAGCAGAAGAAAAAGTGAAGACCATCCAGTATAATCTAAAAGTAGCCCAATCTTGACAAAAGAGCTATGCAGACAAACGAAGAAAACCATTGCAATTTAAAGTTGGTGATTTCGTATATCTCTGAGTATCTCCTACCAGAGGTATTCAACGGTTCAGCATAAAAGGAAAACTCGCTCCTCGATATGTTGGACCTTTTGAAATTCTCAAAGTCTATGGACCCGTAGCTTATCATCTTCAACTTCCTCCTCAACTAGCAGCCGTTCATGATGTCTTCCATGTGTCTCAACTTAGGAAGTGTATCAAAACCCCTGCTGAGATCATCGATTCACAATCCATCGAAATCGAATCAGATCTATCTTATACTGAGCATCCAATCAGAATACTGGATACCAAGGAAAGAAGCACAAGAAGAGAGACCGTCAGGATGTTTAAAATTCAGTGGAACCATCACACCGAAGAAGAAGCAACTTGGGAAACTGAGTCATATCTTCAACGTAACTTTCCAGACTATCTTAGAGCCAATCCACATATTTAATAATCCGATTTCATCCTGTTCCGGAATCTCAGGACGAGATTCTTTTTAGGGGGGAAGGCTGTGACATTTCTGGTACTTGGGAGTAAGACACACTTAAGTTTAGTGTAAAGTTTGTGTTTGTTCTTGTGAATGGGTTTAAAACCTAAATGCAAGTTACAGGGTATTTTTGTAATTATGAAAAAAACTAATTAGAGTTCTTTTGTAAAATGTGTTTGAATGAAAGGTAATTTCAAAATGTATGAAGGTTTGTGTTGCAAAAGCAAGTATTTATTTTTAAACCACTGTAAGAATTGGAATTACCCTAAGGTTTCATTTGAAATGTGAAATTTAAATAGGTTTTATTTGAAATTGCATAGTTTGTCGGATGTTGAAATAGTTTCAAAACCCTAACTCCTTTGAAGCTGATCCTTAAAGCAAAGTTCTAGTTCTTTTTAAGCCCTACACTTTTGATTTTGGGCATATTTTCATTTAGGATATGGTTTGAAAGAAAATTTTACTTTACAGTGAACCCCTTGCACTTTTGGAAAATTACGGATTAGTCCTCATCATCTTCCTCTCTCCCCTCCCTCTTTGTTTCACTGCTGCGCCGCCCGCTGCCCCCTCGCCAGCGATCTCCCTGGCCACCAGCTGCCCCCTCTCCGCCCTAACCGCACCACCTGGCCTCCAGCTCGCCCGCCCGCCGACCGCCCGCCCCGCTGGCGTTTTCCCCGCCCAGCCCGTCGCACCGCCGCCGCCCGAAGCTGCCACGTCGCACCGCCGGCCGCCAGCAGTTGCTCCCCACTCGCCCGTGACTCCTCTTGGTCTTGCAGCGCGTCCAGGAGCCCTCCTCGACTACCATCGCCATAGCTCCGCCGTAGTCCCGCTGGCCGCCATTAGCCGCCTCCGCCGCCCCACGTCCGCAACCCAGTGCTCCACTGGCACCGCCACATCCCATCGAATCTTCCTAGCCAGCTCTTCTCCATCCTCTCGCGTTTACATCGTCCAGAATGCCGCGCCGGCGATCCTCTCCACCGCCGCCGCTCGGTCTCACCGTCATCCTGACACTCCGCCCCCTCTTAGCCCTCGCCAAGCTCAACACCAGCACCACATCTATGCGTAGAAGCTTCCTGGCCACTTTCCCGTCGCCCTCCTGCATTCTGGCTGCCGGAAGGCCACCGCCGCTCTCGGAACTTCACCGCACCGGCTCGGACCTCCATCGAACCATGGCCTCTGAGCCTTTCTTCTTCGATTCCGATCATCCCCGAGTCCGCCATGAGCCCCTAAACCTTTTCCACCACTTTTCCCTCGCCGCCGGTGAGCCGCCTCATTGGAATTTGGCCGCCGTCGTTCGGTTGCTCTGTTCAAACCGACCAGGGACCTAATTGCAGGTCTCCTTTTCTTTCTAGGGTCTTTTCTACAACAATATCACTACCCCCCAATTCAAATCTGCCAACTTTGAAAATCTATAGAAATTTGTGGAAAAATCCAAAAATTGTCAAACTAGTTTTGTTGTACTCTAAGAGTCTAGCTCTGCAACTTTTGTTACTAAAGTTTAGTTTGAAACTTAATGTTTTAAGTGTTATTTTAAAGTTTAACAAAAGGGAATCTTGTATGTATCTCTTGCATGCTAGCTTTATTTCATGTAATCTTTGGTATGCAACTTGTATGTGGCATGAGTGAACTTGTCTG
Source organism: Panicum hallii (assembly GCF_002211085.1). NCBI lineage: Eukaryota > Viridiplantae > Streptophyta > Magnoliopsida > Poales > Poaceae > Panicum > Panicum hallii. Next base: position 25,740,564 of record NC_038045.1, on the reverse strand, counting down.
CAAATTTCACCATCAGTACTAAACTCTAACGAGAACTCATTTAAATTTGTGCAAATTAAGCTTGAAATGAATTAAGACTATTCAAGCATGTTTCTGATGCTTCCATGCTTAGATCTTTTTACCATCTATCTTTCTAATGTTGAGTAACTGATAGTAATTTTTGAATAATTTATAGCACTCTTTAACTTAAGGTTTTGATTTAAACTTAAAATTTGAATTTGATTCAAATACCTTAGTTTCTGCTTTCAACAATTTATGAAAAATTTATGGCAAGCTCATCTGATAGAAGTAAACACACTCACCAAAATTCAAAGCCAGAGCCCCTATAGATTTCAAACTAAAAATAAAACTTGTTAACTTAAGTTTGAATTTGTTTATTTTTGTACCACTAACCTGTTAGGTTTACAAATAAGAAATTAACAGAATCTTTGTGTCAACTTCAAGTGTGTGTAGTTAAATTCCTAACCTCAATACTCTTATGCTTGAAGTTATAGAAATTATTTCTGATACTAGTAGAGTTAATTGGATTAATATATAATAAGTAAAATTGAATTCTTGGAATTCAAATCCTTTGCTTTGTGGTGTTTTGAATGTGAATTGTTGGATTGCAACCTTATCATGAAGGAAAGTTATTGACTTAATAATCACTTAATTCAAATCATTGCATATCATGTAGAATCAACGACGCTTGTAGAAGGAACCTACGAATTGGTCCCGGAACCCGAGCAGGGTATATTTGAAGACCAAGTGAACGTCACCGAGGATCTTACTGAAGCCCCAAACCAAAGTTTGGAAGTTGTTGACATTCCTGATCCCAGCCTCACCCAAGAAGGCAAGCCCCGGTGCATAACCCAGTTTTTCAAATTATGCACTTATTATGTTATATATCTATATTGCGCATTAAGTTTTAGGAGTTGTAATGAAACCCTAGATGCATGAAACTTAGGAGCCTATGTAATGTTTTTCCAAGTATTTAGCGAATAGATGCTCTGCTAATAGGACCGGCAGAAGTCGAGTGATTTCCTGTCACTTGCGCGATATAGGAGTTGATTGTTTACCATTCTGCAATCACTATAAGGATAACGGACGGGGTTATGTACGATATCATGACTTGAAAGAATTCCCCGTCTATGTTGATTTAAGTTTGAGAAGGTCGCAGTGTGTGGTAGTGGTGGTCATGTGTTTGAAAGTACTAGTCACATACCGTAAATATGGTACGCGGTAAGCCTATTACCTGATTGGCCCGGCAAGTGGACTTACCCCACCACTCGAATATGTTCCGCGTAGCGGATGGGAGTACGGCCATACATTCGCGCTATAGGCATACGTCCCGCACAGTGAATGTGCGTATGGTCCTGCAGTCGCTTGTGGTGATCCTGATCCACGCCCAGGAATAAGATGGGAATGGTTGTCCGGAAAGTTAAGTTTCCGAGCGTGTGAGTTTGGATCCCTTGTAAGGTTATGAAATTCGATTCAAAATTGTCCGTTTCTCGCGGAGATTGAGACTGCTTGATACTTCTGCCACATAGAGTAATAACAGTAACAGTTAATTGAATAATTTTGATGGATGCTTAATATCTACCTTGCTTGACTAGTATAGGTGCTTACCTAGAATGGTTAAAAGAAACTAGAATCTGAAAGCTAACATATGAAAGTAAGGACATACTCTTTGTTGCTTTTCTGTAAAAGAAAACTAGAGCCGTTCAACCTATCATGGTCTAGTTATGGGCTATGTATACCCAAATGTCGGGTAAGCCTTGCTGAGTATTAGTATACTCAGCTTTGCTAGTAATATGGTTTTTAGATATGTCGTTCGTGACCCAAGTTGATAGTCTGACTTGGCCCGACACTTTTCCGCTTGGCTGGTCCGTGGAATGGATCCGTCCCCGACCAGCAATGACCCTTCAGAGTAACACCATGCTTTGGACTAAGTATGGTGCCTACCTCTACGACGTATGTAGTCGCGTTGTTGTTTTCGCTGCTAACTCTGAATACTGCCTGGTAAACTTGAAGTTTCGGATAATGCTTGTATAAATTTGTATTAGCTAGAATGAAACAAAACCCCTGTGGAATAATGTTTAATTATCCTATGTTGTAAAAGTTGCGAGCCGTTGTAAGGCTGGACTCGTCTTCATGCGAGGTAAACCTACGTCGATCCTATGTAACCATGGTTGAATCGGGCGGTGACCCGATAGACCAATGAGTTGTTCCTTTTGAAGTGTGTTGAGCTTCTGTTGCCAGCCTAGTGATGACTAGCGCGCTTGAGCTAGAATTATTCAAGCGGTTCTGCCACATCATCCACACGGTTTCCGATTAGATTGAAAAATCAAATTCTGCCGATTTGTTTGGCGAGGTCGTCAACGTCACGGTAGGGTGCTGGAGCAGATGCCATCCGCTCCCTGATTTTCAGCGAGGTGGCAGTTGAAGCCACCACCTCGTCAGTGATGCAGACCCAGAAGCTGAAGGTGAACGACGTTCCCTCATTGAGCACAATGCTGGTGAAATTGAACGATGCCATCGAGTTCTCCGGTGGATCTTCGATGAACACCCCTACCTGGCGTGCCAGCTGTCGGTTTTTTACCACCACGCCCACGGAGGGATAACCCTAAGGTGGTGAGTTTATAGGTAGGGTGTCACCGAGATGAGGAACTCGATGGTGCAAGAAACACAAGGTTTAGACAGGTTCAAGCCGCCAAGAGCGTAATGCCCTACGTCCTGTGTGGTTTCTATTTCCTTAGATGGTGATCGGGTGATCTCCTCTATTTGGAGGGGGTCTCTATCCACCCTTATATAGTCTTGGGGGACAGGATTACATGGAAATCCTAGTCGGGTACAAGCTCAGGAGTCCTACCCGAGTACTTCTCGGGTAGTTTCCTACTGTGTCCGACTAGTTTCACTACTGTACGAGTAATCCGACTACACTACGAGTAGTTACAACATATGTAGAGCTTGAGCCATGTCCCATCCTGTATCCTAGGAAAAGTATGCCACGTGCACAGTCTCGTGTCCCCGGGTCTGACAACGCGGGTACTTTTGGTGCAATGGAAGGTGAGGAAGAGAGCTTGACAGGCTGGAAATGGCTTGGCGGCAGCGAGAAGGGAGAAGAAGGCGAGTGCAAAGGGATAAGGAAGGGAGAGGGGTCGATAAACCTAATAGGCGGACGGCACCGCACCGACACCAAATGATCCCCACCAAGATTCATGAGGCTTTTGCTGAAAAGTGGAGAACCAACAGTAAAAATTCCGACGGACGTTGGCGCCAAACCATAAAACCCCCAATGGAAGCTAACGTCCAATGGTAAAAAAGTTAGCGGGCGCTGAAGGCCAATGGTAAAAAGGCTGACAAAGTGGAGTTAACGGCCGGATCAACGATGGAAATTATGCTAGATGTTTATATGACTCGGCGCGTCTCAGCGACTCCTGCCAGCCTTCTTGCTCGGGGGCTGGGCGCTCCAATATAACTTGGCGTGTCTCAGCGACCCTGCCAGCGTCCTTGCTCGAGGGATGGCGCCCCAATATGACTCGGCAAAGCCTCAGTGACTGCGGTCTTCATACTGAATGAGTGATGGTATCTCTAGATATTATCGACAATCTTGACCATTGAGGTGATAATGCAAACCCTTTCGAGAATTGGGGGCTACACCCAACAGGTGCGCCTAGGTTGCATCCCGTTGAAAATTTTGTAAAGATCAAGGATGGTTTCAAGCTTTCCTTAGCCCTTGGGGTAGCTATTCTAGGTATCCAAGGCTTGAGGGCTACTCCATATCAAGATTTCTGAGCAAATCAGGCAGAATGCATAAAGATGTTTTTCTCGTTATGAGCACCAACCAGTTTTGTGACAACTTAGGTGTATGTCAACTCTACTACTCGGGACTTGGGGGGCTTGACAGAAGTAGACCCTCGAATATCCCTACGGAAGGGGACCCAGATTCAGGAGATGGGCCCAGACAATATTCCAGGCGTGCGAGGCACTAGGTCGAGTTACGTGAAGTGCATGAAGGGTTCTTCATGGATTGGATCCGAGTCGGACTCTACAACCTAGCTGTTGTAACCTAAACTGACTTGTTTCATTGTAAAACAACCCTTTGATATGTTTCTACCTAACTTGTAACTCACGGCTATTGGACTATATAAGGTGGCCATGGGCGTACCCATAGAGAATCGAATTCAACCTATGGTAAACCCTAGCCCACAATTTGTCGCAGCCCTATTGGCGGTCATTACTTTAGAATTTCAACTGCCAATTTCTTGATGAATGAAAAGGATGTAAATATAGGGCGTACCCATAGAGAATCGAATTCAACCTATGGTAAACCCTAGCCCACAGTTCGTCGCAGCCCTATTCGCGGTCATTACTTTAGAATTTCAACTGCCAATTTCTTGATGAATGAATAGGATGTAAATATAGCTCTATGCATTATTGATTCATATCTAATAAATTCCACGAGTATTGGTGCTTTGAAGTGCTTTCTAGGAATATGCACGGAATGGCATTAAGCGGAGCAAAGACAATTATGGTGAAAATGAACTTGAGATGGAACCTAAATATGTGATCATTATAAATAATCTCAAATACCAAATTAAAGCAAACCATTGCTAAGAACTCCTCGAGATTATCAAAATGGAGTTCTGGTTCACCAATTTGGAGTCTGGAATCAAAAGTTATGCATCTTGGAAGATTGCAACAAGGGTTGACGAGTGGGCTTAGTTCGGCCGAACCCAAACAAGCCTGAATCACGATGGCCTTTTGTAGGAAGTTTGTTTGGAAATCATAGGGCCCAAGGGAAGGCAGCTTTGGGCCATAAGCCACAAAAGGGAGTTCGACCGAACCACTTTGCTTTGGCCGAACGAGGCCGGTAGCTTTTTTGCTCCGCATTGGCCAACTGATCTCTCTCAAGGCAACTCCACACTAAAAATAGAGCCCCTCACTCCACTTGTAAAAGACACCATCAAATGGAGCAAGTCTCCTACTCTTTCAAGATGTAGAAATAGTGTAGTTTAGCTTGGGAGTTAGAGTCAAGTCGGGAGTTCCCTCTCAAGTTCCGGAGTTATCTTTAGAAGTTTGGTATTAGCTCGCTTGTATCTTTATTTATGTAAGACTTTGGTCAATTAATATAGTGGTCCTTTCCTATATTACTTTGAGTATTGTACTCTAGTAGCAGAACAATTGTTTATCCTATAGTGTATGTTGGTTTATCCAGGTTATGCACTATTTTATTCATAATTGATCAAGGGTTCCTTGATAGAACTAATCAAATCTATCCACTTGATATGTATGATAGTTCTAGCCTAAAGCTGTAACACCCTAAGTTTAAAATAAGGAATCTAAATAAATATTGCTAGATTCTTTTTATGATCCATAAGATTTTTATTCCATGATTTTGATTTTAGATCATTTAGCGTGAATTAATAGTAATTTACTTAACCATAAAAAGAAATATAAGGAAATATAGCTCTTGTGCATTTCATGCTGCATTGCATTATTTTATTGCTTGTCTTCCAGGTGCTGCAGGAGGAGACAATGCAAAAGATGGTGATGAGGACCCCGCTACACCCGATGGTGGTGACGATGACCCAGATGATGATCCAGAGCCAGCCGACGCAGTAGACAAACCGCCACCAGAGCCCCATTATGAGAAGTAAATACATCACCTAGACTTTGCTGAAGGTCCTACCCAACACTTCTCTGGAGGGCCATGCAGAGAATTGGCTTCCCACTAATGCCCCGTTATGAAGCCTGCTTGTACAAGAATGCTCAGCAGGAGGAAGAGTGGTTAGTGGCAGTACTAATTAGTATTCCAGATGAGAAGTATGGTAGCCGGATGGAGTACTACAAACACTTTGATGACGTGCCCAGGAAGACTTTGGACGCAGGAACCAGTGAAGCTGCTAGAAGAGCTCTCTAGTATCTCTTCCATGCTTATCGGGATGAGCTCCAGGGCACCGAGTTTCTACAATTTCCACGCCGCATGAAGGGTGCCACCAGTGTGCAGATTCTTGTCCCACTCCCTGGGGAAGGAAGTTTGCTCATGGACACCACGCAGGAGTTGGTCGCCGCTCTTAGCACTGACTTGGATGCAATCAGAGTAGAGATCCAGGAGGTCAAGCAGAAGCTGAGGAAGACGCTCAGGGAGAAGGCGATTCTGGAGGCTCAACTGAGAGGAGATCAGGAGTTACCCCCGAAATACGACTGCGATGAGTCCATCAAATACATGCCAAAGTCACCTCCCCGCAAGCGCGTTCACTACGGAGAGCCTGGCTAGCACACCCGCTACTGTTAGAGATGCTAGATCTAGAAGTCTAAGTTAGGAGTGTTTTTAAGAGACTTTTTGTAATCGCTAATTCGAATGGTCTTTATAGTTTGTTTAATCTTAGCTATTGTGCTTGTGTGCTTGGTTATGTGAGAACAATTTGATTTGGATCTTTGTAATGATTGCGATAAATTATGGAGTGATGACCATAATTATATCAAGTTTTTAATAAAGCTAGATAGTTTAGTAAAGCTTGGGGTTATCTATTTAAATTGATGTCCTAATCTTATCCTTGCTCCTATTCTTTTTCCATGATTGATTTCATGAGTCTCATTTTCCTAACCGATCAGATGGTGAACACTAGGTCCGGATCAGGAGTTGATCAGCCTACAATACCACGTCAGAAAACGAGCAACAATACCAACCCCGACCCTTAGCAGAGTCAACAACACCTGGCGCCACCAGCAGGGATGGAGCAATTTAACGCCGCCCAGACTCAGCTGCTTACCAACATGGCGAACACTATCGCCAACATGCAGGCTCAAATGAACGAAGCTCCACCACCGCCACCACCGCCAGCTAGAGACAGGCATAGGGAGTTTATGAGCCACAAGCCTCCTTCATTTTCTGTCACACCCGGTTTAGAAAAGGTAACCAAATGCATCCCATATGTGTGCTAGGATCAAGTTCCGCAGATACAGTAAACCTCACAATAGAAATATTCGAAACAATGCATTAACGAAATAGAGTATAATAGTACTTTATTACATGACCGACAGTCTTAATCTTAAATGAATAAATAAACGTCAAAAAATACCAGCGGACTTCAACTTCATAGGCAGATGACTGGGAGACATACGCCTAGTATTCTTCAAAATCTTCAGGGAACACCAGATAATTATCTTGTTCTGAGCAGCATTATTTTTAATAAAGCAAGTGTGAGTACACTTATGGTTGGTACTCAGCAAGTGGAGTAAATTATATGACATGCAAGGCTATGATCAAGGAAAAAGCTAACATGGTTAGTCTACGATAAGTATTTTTAGTTGGTCAAGTTTTAATTAAGCAAGCATTAGCTAAGTGTAAGAATATACCAGCCCTTAAACAAAATATCTGAGGTAAAATAATCCACAACATAAATAAGTAAATATACAAATAAGAAATATCAATTTAGATCATCTTTAAGTTTAGTTATCATGTGAGTGTCCAAGCCGCTCTTAACCGTGAGCACGGCTGATATATCAGTTTTCACTTTGCAGAGGTTGTATACTTTCCCCACAATTCGTGTTTCCCTTGATGCCCGGGTTTGCAAGGCCCTTAAACACTTCCAAGGTGAGTGGCAGGGATTCACTATGAGGCCTTTACAAAGATTCCCTAACTTATGACAATCCGCTAAGGTTTCAAGTCAAAGCGGCCATAACTCTCCCTAATAAGGCAGACGCCTTACCCAGGACCATATCACACCATAAAGAGGACCGAGCTATACCCCGATGATGCAACCCCTCTTGCCCTTTCGGTAAGATGATTTCCAGGTTATCCAACCAAAATCTAAGTGAAAGCAACTAGCATAGCTACAACATAAATATAAATATAAATACCCAGTTTTAATCAAGGAAGTTCAATTGAAACTAGGCACATCCTAAATTTGGGACCCATCATATTCTAGACACATGCATGCATATAAAGTAAATGTGAGTATTTATAAAGTTATTATGACTGGAATATGATCAAGGACCACTTGCCTTTGTTAACAAACTACTGCTGCTCGGGAACATCTTCAAAGCTCGGCTCTTGCGGACCCTCGAACTGCGTATCGTCAATCGTAGCACACAAATACATACAAGCAAGCAAATATAATAAATAAGAAATAGTATACCAATCAATATAAATAGAGTAAAATAATGTAATAAAGCTACTACATATATCGTAAGGATCGCGTGAGCGCAAGAATCGATGAAAACGGAGTTAAAACAGAGAAATTAGGGCTAAAACATGATTCTAGGGGCTTATTTGTAGAAGATTGAAACTAAAAGGGCTCTGACCGAAGAAACCGAGGACCAGATCATAATTAAAGCTTAGACCTAGGGTTAGATTGTAAAACAGAAAGATCTAGGACTGCGGGTTCTATATTTGAATAAGTCAGGGGCCTAAATAGAAGAAAAAGGATCTATTCGTGAATACTTTTGAACTGACATGGATTGCGGATTCATTTCCAGAAAACTTAAGGGCTTAAGCGCAAATCTGCCATGGGTTGACCAGTATTTGGATCTGCTGACTAGATTAGATCTAACCTGTTGGATCTAGATCTAACGGCCAGGGACGCGGGGCGGCGGAGCGAGGCGCCGGCGGGGGGCCCGTGCGGCGGCGCGCGGCGGTAAGAGGCGGAGCATCGCTGGGGAGATGCGTAAACGCGCTCCCGGCCTCGGATTTGAGCAGGGATCACACGGGAAGATAGCGGGTGCCATGGGTAACCCATTTAAGGGTGTTGGGGGCATCGAAATTGACCGGAGCGGCGGCACGACGGCAAGCGGCGGCTCGGGATCATCGGTGAGGTCGTGCGAGCGCGGGGAAGCGAGAGAGGGGGAAAGGAGCAGTGGCCGAGCCTCCTCACCACCACGTAGAGCTTCTGGAGTACTTGTTTGTCGGCAGGGCACAGCGGAGCGGCAGCGGCGGCGAGGTCCTGAAGCGTGGCGGCGATGGTGGGGGCGGAGAGCAGTTGCGCTAGGATTTCATGGGCGAAGGCGGCGGCTATGGGTTGAGGGAAGCTAGGGCACGGAGCGGGGCCTTAAATAGAGGCGGTTGCGGCTCCTAGGCGTGCGGGCCCAAGGCGGTGCGGCACCGGGGTGGACTCGGCCTTGAGCCCGAGTCTGGCTCGAGGTCGGGGATGACCCTAGCGGGTGGGCCCCGCCCGCCAGTGAGAGGAAAGGCGAAGCGGGGTGGGCCCCGCCCGCCAGTGTGTGTCAATACCAAGTACCTGAGTGTCACAGCCTTCCCCCCCTAAAAAGAATCTCGTCCTAAGATTTTGGAACAAGATGGAATTGGACGATCAAGTTTGGAGGTTGGCTTGAAGGAAGTCTGGGAAATTATGCTGAAGACAGGATTCGGTTTCCCATGTTGCTTCTTCCTCCGTGTGATGGTTCCACTGAATCTTGTACATTTTGATGGTTTCCCTCCTAGTGCTTCTTTCTTTGGCGTCTAGGACTTTGATTGGATGTTCGACATAGGATAGATCAGGTTGGATGTCAGTGATTTGAGATTCTATGATCTCAGTAGGAGTTTTGATGCACTTCCTAAGCTGAGATACATGGAAGACATCATGGATGGCCGCTAGTTGAGGAGGAAGTTGGTGACGATAAGCTACGGGTCCGCAGATTTCGGTAATTTCAAAGGGTCCGACATAACGAGGAGCAAGTTTCCCTTTTACGCTGAACCTTTGAACAACTCGGGTAGGAGATGCTCGAAGATAGATGAGGTCTCTGATTTGGAACTGTATCTGTCTTCTTCGGATGTCGGCGTAGCTTTTCTGCTGAGATTGGGCTGCCTTTAGATTAGTCTGTATAGTCTTCACCTTATCCTCTGCTTTAATGACCAGGTCGGGTCCAAAGATCTTACGTTTATCGGTTTGTGACCAACTCAAAGGAGTTCAGCATCGGCGACTGTCGGTGTTTAACCGGCTGCCCACCGAGGGATATGCCCAAGGTGGTAAGTTTTGGGTGAAGAGACGCCGAGATCAGGAACTCGAAGGTGCAAGGAACACAAAACTTAGACAGGTTCGGGCCGCACGGAGCGTAACACCCTACGTCCTTTATGGTTTGTATTGCCTTTGGTGTAGGATGACCTAATGATCTTCTCCTTTGAGGGGGGTCCCTGACCTCCCTTATATATCCGAGGGGTCAGAGTTACAAAGATGCTAACCAACCCCTTCCGAGGGATCACACCAGAATTGATCTCGAGTAGATCCTCTCCGTGTTGGTTAGCTCTATCTCCTATTTAAATGGGATAAACAAGAGATAAACAAAATGAATAAGAGATAAGACGGGCTTAATCTCTTAAACTCCGTAACATGCCCAGCCCGGTGGCCCCGGGTCTGACAAGCCCCCGAGCTCTTCGTAGCTGAGTACTGCAGGCTTATCGAGTACTTTTCGAAGCAGTCTTCGACTTCCTCTGATGATTCGTCTTGAAGCCCTTCTTCGAGTACTCCTTTGGCTGCATCGAAGCTATGAGGTGCTCATGCCCCGAATTTCATTCCTGCTATGGTGTGCGATTGCAAAATCGCACTCCATATGGAGTAGCCCCCGAGCCTTAGGTTGAATCGGAGAATCAGGCTGAGGGTCCCTTTAATCTGTAACCCTCCTTATCCTTCAAAGAAATTTGAAAAATAAGTAGTCGATGCCACGTACCCCGCAGCCCCCGAGCCTTGAATCCAAATCCCACAAAATTGGAGATAAGGGTCCAAAAATCGTGGCATACGGGCTAAACAGTGATACGCTAAGGGGTGACCAAAGTGATGGTACAAATGATGTAATTGGACCAAAGATTCAAAAAACCCCTTTTTTCGGGCTAATTAGCCCTGAAAAAATGATTAATTGAATATTTAATCCAATCAGACCACCAAACGACCCCTCACCTTCGGAATATTCCACAAAACGACTCTTGAACTTCAGAACAGTAACTTTTCCCCATCCCGCTGGTTACTTAACCCCGCGGCAATAGGAGGGAAAATTGCACGTTCAGTCCGCATTCCGCCAAAAACCGCCAAAACCCCAATCCGAGCCAAACGCCGCCGCCATCCCCTCAAGGAAATCCTCCCGCTCCAACCTCCCCACCCCTCTCCCCGCAGCCCCCGAGCATCTCGTGGCTTAGCACATCGGAGATGGCATCCAAGAAGTCGGAGATCAAGGAAATGAAGAAGGATGCGGAGCCATTGATGACTGGGTGGACACACAGTAAGTGTTCCCTCAACAATCTGAAAAAATTGGTTTCCGAGGGGTTGCTGCAAGAGAAAAACCTTGTTAACTGGCGCCCCTCATTCCGTGAGCCCTTCCCCATGGAGAATGTCGACGAAATCGTCACATTTTTCCATTTTGCCGAACGGGGATTGGCGCTCCCTACTTGTTCCTTCTTTCGTGGCCTTCTTTACTACTACGGGCTTGAGCTCCATCACCTCAACCCGAATTCCGTTTGCCATATTTCTATTTTCATCCATTTCTGTGAAGCATTTCTCGGAATCGAACCCCACTGGGATCTATTCTGCTTTCTCTTCCGCGTCAAACCCCAACCGACCACAAAGAAACTCGCCGTGGTGGGGGGCGCCGGCATCCAACTGCGACAGCAGGCCGGCGAAAAATATCTTTCATATAAATTCCCCTCGAACCTTCCTGGATGGAAAAACCTATGGTTTTACATCGAAAACCATGCCCCCCACCTGCCGACGAAGTCGAGCAGACCGCCCGTGGTGAGGGGGGAATGGAACCTTGAACCCTCCGGCATGGAGATGATAAGGTCAAAGAGCTGCTGGCGGCCATCGAGGCACTGAAGAAGGAGGGAGTGACCGGCGCCTCCGTCATGTTCTCATTTTACAAGCGCCGCGTCCAGCCCATCCAACAGCGATGTTGCCTGGGCTTCGAGTACACCGGCCCCGCTGACCCTTCTCGCATGTGCACAGAGGAGGTGCCAGACGAAGTCGCGCTTCAACGAGTTCAGCGGGTGCTGCTGGACATGGACGTCGTGCCATATGTCCCCACCTTATTCTCCGCGCAGAATCCACCCCCGCCGGTAAGTTCTCGACTTCTTTCACCAAGGAAATCCACTACTACACCGATACTGAACTGAAGAACTTACTGCAGGGACACTCGGAGCTGTACTGCAGCTACCCGCCGCAGCCGGACCTCCCCCGAGCGTATCACCTCCTTCCCTCTGCTGTCAAGGAAGCTCGCCTTGCTGCAGCTCAAGGCAGCAGCGAGTCCTCCGAGCGCGTGGACTCGCAGGCGGGAGGAGAAGCCGAAGAAGGGCCGCACCCTGCTGCAGCCACGGCGGCCAAGAAGGCTCGCCTTGCGCGGCCCAAGGCAGCAGTGAGTCCGCCGAATTCGTGGACTCGCATGCGGAAGGAGGGGCCGAAGGCGAACCGCACCGGGACAACTCCTCCGACCAGAGCGTGGAGTTGGCCGGCGCTCTACCTCCGGTGCCAAAGGGCCAGCGGCAAGTGCGCAAACGCAAGGCCCAAGAAGTCGAGTCCTCCAGGTACTGAGTTGCTGTTTTAGCCAGTTGCAAAGTTTCCATAATGCTGAGTACTGATCACGTCCCCTTGTAGTCTCCCTGCTCTGCCACCCGGGACCGAGTCCGAAGTGGTGGAGACAGGCCCTTCTGCCGCCGCGGCGGTGACAATCGTCGTGGCCGGGACCCCTCCATCTGCCGACCAGGCCTCGCCATCAGCAACGGGCGTTCCCTGACGGGCCTGGCGGGTGAAGAAGGCTGCCAAGAAGAAGTCGACACTATAAGTTTCCTTTCGATCGCCTGAAGATCTTGCTCGTGCTCACTTGGATAACGATGTTGTCGGTGTCACCAGGGCTGCGAGCGCCGTGCAACTCCAGCTGGAACCAGGCACGGCTGCGGCGCCTACCTCGGCCGCTGCAGCCCCCGAGCTCCCAGCGCCTGAGGAGCCGGTACCCGCGGAGGTGGCCCCTGAAGCGGATGCGGCGCCCTCCGACTTGCCGCCTCCCGAGCCCCGACAAGAGGGAGTCGGGCCCAGTGGCGGGGAACAAGTCGAAATCCCTAATGCCGCTCATACTGATGGTACAGGTATGCGCTTACCTGCCCGCGGCTGGTCGCCGAGGTCTAGGCATGATGTGTTGACCACGTTGTGTGCTTGCAGGTGTCCAGCCGCCGCCGTCCGGAGATGCCGCCGGACCCTCGGGGGGCCCGCGTGAGGTGTTGAGGGCCGGGCCAGGGTACTGGAACGTCATCACCACCGACCTGGTGGATGACCTCCTGCTGTCGGCGGAGAACCTGAAGACCTTCAAGAGCACCTTCAAGGAGCTATATGACTTCTCCATGGTAATACTCGGGTAATGCTCCAGATGTGCACGTTAGAGAGTTGTTGAGGACTCATTCTCCCCCTTTTGCGCAGCATGTCATCACCAAATCCCAGAAGAAGTCGGAGAAACTCCGCGCGGTCGTGAGTGACACGCGGGAGCTGGCTGCCCTGGACAAGTGCGTCTCTGAGGAAATCACGAAGAATTGCTATCTGCAGCGAGAGCTTGATATATTGAAGCAAGAAAGGACTCGAGAGACCTGGCTGCTCAAGAACGACCTGAAAAACATGGAGAAGGCCAACTCCGAGCTCCAACAACAGCTCAAGGAGCAACAAGCAGAGTACCAGGAGCAGCTCAAGGCAGAGAGGAAGGCGCACCAAGGTAAGCCCTCGCTTCCCTCGAGTACTTTCCCTCGGTAACTCCCCATTGGTTGCTGAAGTACCCTTATCACAGAGCTTAGGAAAATAATGAAACACAAAGAGGAGTTGCTTACTGACGTGAAGAATATGCTGTATTGACGTACAGATGACGTTGAAAGGCTGCAGAAGGTGATCGGCGACACTGAACGCCAGTTCGTCGACTGCCTTCAGCAAGTCAAAGCGCTGGGCGAGAAAGGCGAGCAGCAGCGCAAGGAGCTGGAGGACCTCCGGGGGGCCGCCCAGGAGCTGGTGGACATGGTTGATCCGCCAGAAGAAGGTGATGCAGGCCCGCGGCCCCTACTGGAGCGACTCCGCGAAGCCCCGAAGAAGGTGCTCAGGTTCCTGTCCGAGGCTCCGGTCGCGTGCGTGAGCAATGCGCTTGCATACGTCAAGTCCTTCGTGCCGACCGCGCAACTGAGCATCTTCGCGCAAGGGATGGCGGCGGACTGCCCAGACGAGCGGTTCGAGGAGTACCTGCAAGAGGCCCAACCTGTAGCAGAACAGATTGTACGCAATGTACTGCAGGATTAGGGTGTATGAAACACTTAATTATTCTCTTATTGAAGTGCTTCCCTCGGCATCTCTACTGTGTTCGTGTCTCGGCTGAATGGCGATCCAGGCTTACGAGACCCAAGTAGTAGACGCGTCCATGGGTGCAACGACCCGAAGGGCAGCTAGAGTTCGTCTAACAGAGTAGCCTCAACTCGATCGAGCGGGTCTAGTCTTGTTAGGAAAGAACGCGAGCATCGTCGCGGGGTTGCCGTGCATCGGGCAAAAAAAAGTGACTACCCTGAGTGCGATGCCTCGGAATGTAGTCGAAGGGCGCTCCCTCCGTGGACGTGCTCCGTAAGCTAGGTAAGACCCGGACGGACGGATCAAGCTTGCGAGGAGCAGGTGCGAGCAGCGCTGCGAGTTTGCCATTCTTTTGGCAAAAACAAGACTGGTCTGAGTGCAACCGCTCAGAATGTAGTCGATGTAGCTCTGTATGCGAGCCGTTCCAACATACTAGGTGTAGGCCAGTCGAGCGGATCGACTGCGTTGGAAAAGGTGCGACTGCTGTCGCGTGCGACCATCGAAGGTCGCGGCGGAACTCGATATGCTGAGGAGTTAGCCGGAGCCGAGGGCTCCGCTAGAAACGAAAGTCGAAAGGAGATGACCGTGGCCGTGGCCCCCGCGTCGTGCGCGACAAGAAGTCGAATTGTGTGTGTACATGTTGGCACACGACACCTGCCATCGTGGGAGTAAGAAAGCATGTACAACCCGAGTTATGTGGCTCGCGGCCTCCAACTTAGCTTGGGGAAAAAATCTTCAGAGCCCCCGGGGAATTAGTGATCACCGGGCCTTGACTTAAGGGTAGAACTTGCGCAGGTTCTGAACGTTCCAGGAGTTCGGGACCTCGCGACCATCGGGGAATTGTAGTCGATAAGACCCTGGCCTTGTGACCTGCTTGACGACGAATGGGCCTTCCCACCTTGAATTGAGCTTGTGTAGGCCAGACTCGTCCTGAATACGACGCAAGACCAAATCGCCGACGTTGAATGACCGCTCCTTGATGTTGCGATCATGGTATCGCCGGATCCCCTGCAGGTACCGGGCTGACTGAACAAGGGCGGTACAGCGAGCTTCTTCCACATAATCAAGCTCTAGCTACCTCGCCTCGTCCACCTCGCCTTCACTGTACATTTCGACCCTTGGAGACTTCCACATGATATCGGCTGGCAGAATAGCTTTAGATCCATACACGAGGAAAAAAGGTGTTTGTCCTGTGGCTTTGGACGGCTGAGTCCGAAGCCCCCAGATGACATGTGGTAGCTCATGCACCCATTTCCCTCCCTTCTTGCTGTTCTCATCGTAAAGCCTCTTCTTGAGGCCATCGATGATCAAGCCGTTCGCCCGTTCGACTTTTCCGTTAGCCCTGGGGTGTGCAACCGAGACGTATTTAACTTCAATGCAAGCGTTCTCGCAGAACTCCCAGAACTGGTTCGCCGTGAAGTTTGACCCCAAGTCCGTGATGATGGAGTTGGGGAAGCCGAAACGGTGCAGGATATCTGAGATGAAGTCGACGACCCGATCTGGTGTGAGCTTGGCTATCGGCTTGTACTCGATCCACTTAGTAAACTTGTCGATAGCCACCAGAACATGGGTGAAACCGCCTGGTGCCGTCGTGAAGGGCCTGATCATGTCAAGACTCCAACAGGCGAAAGGCCAGGATGGCGGTATGGTGATGAGGCTGTGAGCTGGAACATGCGTCTGTTTGCCGAAGAATTGACAGTTTTGGCACCTGCGCACGAGATCCTCCGCGTCGGTCACCGCGGTGGGCCACCAGAAGCCGGCTCTGTAGGCTTTGCCCACCAGCGTTCTTGAAGCCGCATGGTTGCCGCAGACGCTGTCGTAGATCTCCCGCAGTATGTCGTAACCATCGTCCTTTGTGACGCACTTCATGAGAACCCCTGACCGAGCGCCGCGCCGATAGAGCTTGCCATCGACCAGGACGAAACCTTTGCTTCTTCGCAAGATGCGGGCTGCGTCAGCACTCCTGGCATCGATTCCCGCTGGCAACCGTTGATCTCGTATGAAGTCGATAAAAGCCCCTCGCTAGTCTTCCTCCAGCACCATAACCTCTCGATCGGGTTGTTGGGGACCCGCGTCGATGGCTACCTGCGGAGAAGACTTGATGGATGGCTGGTTGAGCTCCTGGACGAAGACTCCCGGCGGGACCTGGGCACGCGTGGACCCCAGTTTAGACAGGGTATCCACGTCAACGTTGTGCTCCCGCAATACATGATGAACCTCCAGGCCGGAGAACTTGCTTTCCAACTTGCGCACTTCCTGCACATAAGCATCCATTGTCTCTTTGTTGCAATCCCATTCCTTGTTGACCTGCTAAACAACAAGAAGAGAGTCGCCATATACGAGTAGTCGCTTGATCCCTAGTGATATCGCCAAACGAAGCCCGTGAAGCAAAGCTTCATACTCGGCTTCGTTGTTGGATACCGCCCACAGGATCTGAAGGACATATTTCAACTGCTCACCTCATGGGGAAATAAGCAGAACCCCAGCGCTGCCGCCGTCGAGCTTGAGGGACCCATCGAAATACATGGTCCAATGCTCTGGCTTGTCCACTGGAGTTGGGACTTGATTCTCCCTCCATTCAGCCATGAAGTCGACGAGAGCCTGTGACTTGATTGCAGTGCGTGACTTGAAGTCTATTGACAAAGCCCCCAGTTCCACTGCCCACTTGGATATGCGCCCCGTGGCATCTTGATTATGAAGAATGTCCGCCAGTTTGAAGTCCGTGATCACAGTGATCTTGTACTCGTCGAAGTAATGGCGCAGCTTTCTAGATGTGATCAAGATAGCATACAAAAGCTTTTGAACAGTGGGATACCGCACCTTGGATTCGGAGAGGACCTCGCTGACGAAGTAGACAGGCCTCTGCACTCCAAACGCATGGCCTTCTTCGCCTCGCTTGACTACAATAGCACTGCTGACAACGTGGGTTGTCGCTGCGATGTAGAGTAGTAGGTCTTCCTCCGGTAACGGAGCTGTAAGGATCAGAGGCGACTGGAGGTGAATTTTCAAGTCTTGTAGAGCCCGCTCGGCCTCCTCCATCCATTGAAACTTGTCTTGGTGTTTTAGGAGCTTGAAAAAAGGTAGTCCTCTCTCCCCGAGTCGGGAGATGAACCTGTTCAGGGCCGCCATACAACCTGTCAGCTTCTGCACATCCTTGATTGTGGCCGGAGCCTCCATATCAGTGATGGCAGTGATCTTTACAGGGTTGGCCTCGATGCCCCGGTTGCTGACGATGAACCCGAGCAACTTCCCTGAAGGTACTCCAAAAACGCACTTGGTGGGGTTGAGTTTCCACCGATATCTACGTAGGCTGCTAAATGTTTCCTCCAAATCTACGATCAAGTTATCGGAATCCCTGGTCTTGACGACCACGTCATCCACATAGGCCTCAACATTCCGGTGTAGCTGATCCGCGAAACACATCTGGATCGCACGCTGGTACGTTGCTCCTGCATTCTTCAACCCGAAGGACATTGTTTTGTAGGCGTAAGTCCCGTACGACGTGATGAATGCAGTCTTGATTTGGTCCTCCTCCTTGAGCGCAATCTGATGATACCCTGAGTAACAATCAAGAAAACAAAGAAGGACACATCCAGCCGTCGAATCGACTACTGGTCAATGCGTGGCAGCCCAAAATGATCTTTTGGGCAATGCTTGTTGAGATCGGTGTAGTCGACACACATTCTCCATTCATTGTTCTTTTTCTTTACAAGGACGGGATTCGCTACCCACTCTGGATGGATTACTTCTTTAATGAATCCAGCCGCGAGAAGTTTAGCGATCTCCCGTTTAATGGCCTCACGCTTGTCGTGGGCAAACCTCCGTAGGCGTTGCTTCTTAGGCGTAGCATTCGGGTGTACATTCAAGGCATGCTCGATCAACTCCCTGGGCACCCCTGGCATATCCGCTGGTTTCCACGCAAATATGTCTCGGTTGGCCCGAAGAAAGCTGACGAGCGCGAGTTCCTATTTGTCACCCAAGCCCGCACCGATGATGGCGGTCTTGGATGAATCTCCCTCCTGGAGCTGGATCGTCTTGAGGGCCACATCATCAGTCGACTGGATGCTCGACTTGTTGGCCTTCTTGGAAGGGATCTCCAGCCCGGTCTGGGAGAGCTGCTGCGCGGCCGCGAGTACTTCTCCCGAAGCATCTGGCACGCGAGTAGTCGAAGCGTACTGGATCGCCTCCTGATTGCAGTCATACGACTTCTTCAAGTCGCCATGGAGCGTGAGCACTCCACCGAGTCCTGGCATCTTAAGAAGCAAATAAACATAATGCGGCACTGCCATGAACTTGGCAAGTGCTGGACGACCCAGTATTGCATGGTAAGAAGAATCAAAAGTAGCCACTTCGAACTTGATGAATTCAGTACGATAATTCTCCCGCGTGCCGAAGGTGACTGGGAGGACCACCGTACCAAGCGGGTGCGCCGCATTACCTGGGACGATGTCGTAGAAGGGAGACTTGCTGGGAACCAGCATCTCCTTGAAGTCCAGGCCCATCTTCTTCAAAGTGTTGACGAAGATGAGATTGAGCCCACTCCCGCCATCGATGAGGACCTTGGTAAGCTTGACCTCTGCCACCACAGGGTCCAAGACCAAGGGGAATTTGCCAGGCTCGGAAAAGCTCGTCCACTGGTCATCACGAGAGAACGAGATGGGGACCTCCGACCAACGGAGTGGTCGTGGTACCGCCGGCTCGATGGACAAAATCTCTCGGAGGAGCAGCTTCTGATCCCGCCTGGAACAGAAATCCTCATCCCCCCCGAAGATGACGTTGACCACTTTGGACGCATCCAGAAATTTCGGGTTGCGCCCGTGATCCTCCTGATCATCGTCTTCGGGTCCCTTGTCGGCAGGCTTCTTATTCTTCTTGCCACCACCAGAGTTGCTGAACGTCCTCCGAAGGTGGTAGCAGTCAATGGCAGCGTGGTTGGCGCCCGGGTGCCACGGGCACTTCTTCTGCAGGAGCTTCTCGAACTCCTCCTGAGTTGTCGACTTCTTGCCCCGCGAAGGACGATCGATAGCCGCGATGACATCATCTGGCTTTCGTTTCCGGGGTGGCCTCGAATAGTCCCGCTGGCCTTTGTCGCTGCGGTTGTCATTTGGGCGCCGCGGATTGCTGTCGTGGCGCCGTGGGAATCGCTCCCGCATCTTCTCCTCCTGCTCGGACCAATCATGCATCATATCACGAAGGCCCGCAACAGTTTTTGGCCTGTTCCGCCTGAAGTCTCTGTAGATGCTCGGGTCGGTAATGCCGTTGTAGAAACAGTCGATGATGTCCTCCTCCGAGATGTTCGCGATGGTGGCGCGGACATCAAAAAAGTGACGCATGTAGGACCGCAGGAGCTCGTTGCGTTCTTGCTTACACTGGGCAAGATCATGTCGAGTACCTGCACGAGCAATCGCTCCCTGGAAATTGTCGATGAAGACCTTCTTAAGTCGTTCCCAAGAGTCGATGGAGTTGCTGCCGAGGCTCTCCAGCCAAGTGAGCGGCGCAGGATCCAAAGCCATCGGGAAGTAGACGACTTTGGTGACGTTCGAGCCCCCTGCTACCTCGATAGCCGTGGAGTAACAACGGAGCCACTGCTGAGGAGCTTGCTTGCCGTCATACTTGGTGATGCCAATGGGTTTGAAACCCTCCGGGTACTTGTAGCTGCTGAATCGTGCAGAGAAAGCATTGAATCGATCGCTACAATCAGTACCTTCGTTTTCGACTTCTTCACGGGTCTTGCGCCTGGAAGAAATCACGGTCCGCGCATCGCGGCCTTCATTGATGTGCTGGCGCAGATCCTCCAGAGGAAGTCGATGATTGGCTTGTCGTGGCTAACCCCCTTGCGGTGGCTGCTGCCTCCCGCCCGGGGTTTGGCTCCCGCGAGCGTTGTCGTTGCTGGGCTGGTATCAAGGACGGCCGCCAGCTGTTCGGCTGTGAGCCTGGCTCCGGCTCTCACCCACGCATTCCTCCCTGATGGTGGGCGCCGGGTTGTGCTGATCCAACTGGATCCAGGCCCTTTGTGCATAAAGGAGCGCTTGACGCACTTCCGGATCATGGCTGCGCTCGAGGATGGCCGTTACCCTGGCAATGTTGGCCACCGGAGTCCGGAAACCCCGCTCGCTTACGGTGGCAAACTCAGGGTCGAGCTCGCGATGCATAGATCGCCTTCGCTCGTTGGCCCTCCTCCACCGGATCGCGCGGGCCCTGTTCCTGGCCCTCCGCGCTTCGCGATCGGCGTCGTTCTCGTCAACGGCGTCGGCTGTGATCTCATCCTCAGAGATCGCTTCGAAGTTGACGATGAGGAGGTCCTCATCGCCTTCTCCTTCTTCGGCCATCAGCACTTGGCGGGAGGAGAGCTCATGAGAACTTTCATCGACTAGTTCAGTCGACCCCTCCGCCACGGTGGCCAAAGGCCTGCCCTCTTGAAAAGGCAAGGGCTCAAGGTGGGCCACGAGTCGACCCTCTGCCTCGAGTAGATTGGGGAGCGTCATTCCCCTCCAATGCACCACGTGCCCCTCTGACAGAGAGGTGACCACCAGATCTCCGGTACCGGAACAACCCGAAGCCCCCCGACACGCGGTGGCTTCAGGCTTTCCGGCCTGGGGTAGCAAGTCCAGGTCCTTCTCTAACATGGAGAGGGACCCAGAGGCGTTGGCCTCCTGAAGGTCAGTGGCCGATTCGCACAAGCCGAGTTGAAATCGATTATGCAGATCCCTAGATTGGAACGAGTCCAAACCAGGGGGAATTGCCGCAACACTAGAAGAAGTCGAGGATGGAGCGGACTCCATCTCGATCTGTGCTACGGAAGTGTGGAGCGACAAGTTGTCGAGCCCGCCGACGAACTTGTCGAGGTCGCTGCGGAGATCCGCAACAGAGGTCTTTGGCCTCATGTCGACGAGGAATCGTTGAAAACTGCCCGCACCATCTGCGACGCAGACCCATGAACCAAAAATGAATGTCGTGCCCTGAGAGTGAACTGACCTGGCAAAATTGAAAAATGCCTTCGAGCTCGCCGGTGGATCTTTCGACGCGCTCCCCTACCTGGCGCGCCATCTGTCGGTGTTTAACCGGCTGCCCACCGAGGGATATGCCCAAGGTGGTAAGTTTTGGGTGAAGAGACGCCGAGATCAGGAACTCGAAGGTGCAAGGAACACAAAACTTAGACAGGTTCGGGCCGCACGGAGCGTAACACCCTACGTCCTGTATGGTTTGTATTGCCTTTGGTGTAGGATGACCTAATGATCTTCTCCTTTGAGGGGGGTCCCTGACCTCCCTTATATATCCGAGGGGTCAGAGTTACAAAGATGCTAACCAACCCCCTCCGAGGGATCACACCAGAATTGATCTCGAGTAGATCCTCTTTGTGTTGGTTAGCTCTATCTCCTATTTAAACGGGATAAACAAGAGATAAACAAAATGAATAAGAGATAAGACGGGCTTAATCTCTTAAACTCCGTAACATGCCCAGCCCGGTGGCCCCGGGTCTGACAGCGACCGTATAATGCTTCGAATGAAGCGATCTTAATGCTTGCCTGATAATTATTGTTGTAGGAGAATTCTGCCAGCGACAAGCATTTGTCCCAGTTCTTGTCATACTGAAGTACATAGGCTCTAAGCATGTCCTCCAAGATCTGATTTATCCTCTATGTTTGTCCGTCCATCTGAGTATGATATGCGGAGCTTCGGATTAGTTTAGTTCCATGAGCATTTTGGAGTTGCTCCCAGAATCGAGCAATAAATTGTGCCCTGCGATCAGAGATGATCATTTTAGGCACTCCTTGGAGACGAACGATTTGATCTAGATAGATCTTAGCATACTTTTTGGCATTGTAGTTAGTATGCATAGGAAGAAAATGGGCGGTCTTAGTTAATCGATCAACGATTACCCAAATGGAATCATGTCTTTGGGAAGTGTTGGGTAAGCCAACGATAAAGTCCATGCTGATATCTTCCCATTTCCAGGAGGGAATAGGTAAAGGTTGAAGAATACCAGCAGTCTTTAGATGACTGGCTTTAACCCTTTGACAGATATCACACTCTGAGACATACCTTGCAATTTCTCGCTTCATGCGAGTCCACCAGAAGTTCTGTTTCAAATCCTGATACATCTTGGTACTGCCAGGGTGCATAGAGAATTTGGACAAATGGGCCTCGTCCAATATCCGTTTACGGAGCTTATGGTCCTTAGGTACAATGATACGTTCGTTGAACCATAAAACTCTTTCATGATCTACTCGAAAGCACTTATACTTTCCTTCTCCTTGTGTTATCTTCTGCTTGATGATTCTGACCCCTTTATTGCGCTGCTGTGCTAGAACAATGCTATCCCTAAGCGTGGCTTCAATTGAGAGATGGTTCAAGCCACCTTGGGGAATGATTTGTAGATTAAGCTTTCTCATCTCCCAACAAAGAGTCTCGTTGAAAGTTTCCATAGATAAGCAAGAACAATGTGCCTTGCGACTAAGTGCATCCGCGATGACGTTGGCCTTGCCCGGATGATAGTGTATTCTAGATCATAATCTTTGATAAGTTCTAGCCAGCGCCTTTGCCTCATATTTAGATCTGCTTGCGTGAAGATATATTTGAGGCTTTTGTGGTTAGTATAGATATGGCACTTTGTACCCATCAGATGATGTCTCCAGATCTTAAGTGCATGGATGACAGCTGCGAGTTCAAGATCATGGGTAGGATAGTTCTGTTCATGAGTCCTGAGTGCTCGTGATGCATAAGCAATCACTCGGTTGTTCTGCATAAGCACACAACCAAGTCCGATTCCCGAAGCATCACAATAGATGTCGAAAAGTTTTGACGCATCTGGTTGAGCTAGGATTGGGGTAGTAGTGAGATGTGCTCTGAGGGTGTGAAATGCATCTTCGCATTTCTGATGTGACAGTTCGTGTATTTGTAATGCTAGGCATATATTTTGTTAGTGTGAAATATGTGTTTGTTAAGTGTAAAGCTTATGTGTGTTTATGTGAAGCTTTTGAAAATTTAAAGTGCAAGTAAAAAGGGGTATTTTTTGTAATTACAGAAAAACCTAGGGTTATTTTTGCAAAATGTGTTTGGATGGGAGGTAATTTCGAAATAAGTGAAGGGTGGTTTTGCAAATGTGTTTTTCTTATTTTATTCCCTGTAAAAAATATATATTTATCCAAAAGTTGCATTTGAAATGCATGTGTTGAAGTGTGTAAAAATTTTGGGTAAAGTGGTAAGAATAAGGGTATTTATGTGATTTTATAAAAGTACAAGTCCTTTTATGCAAATGTTTGATTTACAAAAGTAACTTTCAAATTTACTCAGGACTAAAGTGTAAAAGTGCAAGTCATCATGACATATCTATCCAATCATGATGACGAGTCTATCCCGTCATTATGACATGTCATAAATGTTTGCATTTAGGTCCTAAATTTTATAAAATTTCATTCTTTAGGACAAAAGCAATTCAAATCCGACTTTTGTTCAAAGATTCACGTGTAAAAATATAAGTTTTGAGTTTTTGAACTTGAGCCCTAAAGCAATGTTGTAGAGTTTGAGAAACTCTCCAACTTTCGTTTTGGGCATTTCTTCATTTGGGTTTTAAATCAACAGGAAATTTTGGTTTTACAGACGAGCCCCTGCAGTTTTCTGAAATCGCGTATAAGTCCTTGGGAAATCTGTTTTCCCTTTCTCCTCTATTCTTTCTCTCTCTGCCTTATCCTCCCCTGGCGTCTGTCTTATCTTCTCCACCGGCAGTGCTTATCTCTGTCTCTCTCTTCCATCTACCCTTCCTCCACCTCTCTTTCTCCTCTTCCTCTGGCTCGGACAGCTCACGGCAGCAGGCAGGCCCGAGCGGCAGGTGACCAGGCGCGCGAGCGGTGACCAGGACGGACGCGCGCGCAAGCGGGAGGCAGGCCAGCGGCGCACAGCGCGTGGGAGCAGGCGCCAGGCGAGCGCAGGGGCGGCGAGCGGGCCCAGGCAGCGCAGGCCGAGCGGGAGCGAGCCAGCAGGCGTGCGCGCGGGCGCTGGGCGATGCGGGCTGGGCTCGTGCGGCGCGCTGCAGCAGGCAGAGCCGTGGCGGCGCGTAGGCAGGCGGAACGCGGCTCCCAGACGCGGGCGTGCGGCTCAGCTCGGCGCGCGGGTGAGAGGAGTGAGCGGAGGCGCGCAACGTGGACGGCTCGCGGGCGTGCGCAAGCAGGGCGGCCGTAGGCGCGGGGGCTGGCGCGCAGGCGCTCTGCAGGTGGCCCAGGCGGAGTTCTGGAGCGCGTGGAGGCCGAGCAGTAGGCGGCGCTGGCTCGGATGGCGCGCGGAGCGAGGAGCACCCAAGCAGGGGCAGGCGCTAACGGCAGACACAGGAGCGAAGCTCGGCTCGAACGGGGATGGCTTGGGCAGAGCAAAACAACGGGGGTGGGCTGGAGGAGGCGTGCGCACAGAAGGAGAAGCACCAATCCAGGCGTAGTGTGCGCGGGAGCTGAAGTGCTGGGCGCAGTGCAGGGCGACACGAGCTGAGATGGTTCGGCTCGGCGCAGACGCGCGGCAGCGCCGGAATGGGCGCAGAGGGCGCTGGAGGCACGGTTGGCGGCGCGCGCGCGAGTGGTTCGGCCGGGGTGGAGCAACAGCGTGTGCATGTGCTGGTGGCGCTGGCCGTGGCCCGAGCGGCGTGAACAGGCGCCAAGCTGATGGCGTGAGCAGGTGCAGGAGTTGGGCCGGCACGTGCACGAGCGCTAGAGCGACAAGGCCGGGGCCACGGGTTCGGTAACAGCGTGAAAGAGGGGCAGCTGTGCGGACTGAAGTGCGCAAGCGCGTGCGCGCGGAAGGAGCTGCGGCAACAGCTGCGGGGTTGGCGGCCACGGGCACACGGGCGGTGCAAGCAAGACGCGACGCGGACCAAGGAACGCGCGCGGCTCAGGCGTACGCGGATGAAACTGAAGTGCAGCAGCTCAGAGCAGAACCGCACGGAGGGCAGTAAGGCCGCGCACGACGGTAGTTTAGCGAGGGCGGCCGTGGATGGACCTGCGACACGACAAGGTCGGAACGGAGAGCAGGTCCGGCATCAAGCGGAATAGCAAAGAGCGGACGTGCGTGCCGCAGAAGCGCGCACAAGAGAGTAGAAGAGCAGCAGAGGCAATTGTAGCGACAAGCAAATGATGTCGCAATAGGTGGAAGGGACGGCGGAGTTACACGACCCAAAGATCCGAGCGGAATTGAACTGGCGCGTTCGCGAGTGCGAACGGGAGTGTTTGCCAGTGGCCGGCACGACTCGATTCAGCAAGCGCGTGCGAGACAACAGGCCATCTTCCACCCACGACAACCCTTCCCGGCGAACTTCTTCGTTATCCACGGGATCTCGTCATCGTCGAGCTTTTCTCTTCACTGATCCTGTTCGCCACGGGAATTCACTTTTCATCCGTTCTTCTCCACAACCAAGGTTTGCCCTAATCCACTGAATCTTCTTAATGCCGGCGATTCCTTTGCCGGAATGTCGTCGTTAACTTCCTATTATCTGTTTTCCCGACCAGGGACTTAATTACTACGTTTTAGAAAAGTTCGAGGGTGTTCTTTGTAAAATTTTCAAAGCTTTCTGTATTTCAAATCGATGAACTTCTACATTTCATAGATTTTCGTAGGAAGTTCATAAAAATATAAAATCAGTTTTGTTTGAAATCCTAAGTCAAATCCTACAAGTTTTAAGTTGTACTTGTGAGTTGAAAATCTTTGATGTGTGGTTTAGGTCAAATATTAGGGAATGAATGTTCTATTGTGCTTTATATTGTATGCATGTGCTATAGCTGAGAAATAATTATAAGATATATGTTTTAAATAGAGATGTGTGATGTTTAGTTAATCCTGTTATACGAATGCTCATATCCCTACCATCAAGACGTTGTCCTCGTCTTGATTGCTGCTTCTTTAAGTTCCTTGTCGTATAAGGATCCTCGTTAGTTCTTGTGTATCTGTTGCTTAGCCAAAACATCTCTGCAGCTCTGCTTCAGCGTTGGCTATCAGTTCAACCGCTAAGCATCCATTTCCTTAAGTCTATGACGTTCCTGTGTGACAGCTGTCAGTCGATACTTCTACCATCGGCTGGTTAGCTGATACGATTATTACCTTTCTAGTGTCGGCTACCGTCGATACAGTTCTTTTGTTCTGTCTTACATCGACTGCATATAGTCGATGTATCAAAGATGCACGCACTCTTAGGATTCTTGCTATCGGCCGACCTAAGCCGATTTTAGTTGTTTTTCCATATCGGTCAAACACGGCCGATCGATTCTTAGTTTTCCCCATCCTCATCCACACACTTCTATCAGCCGATTTATCGACTGAGAGATCGGCTATACACCTATGGATTATATACCCTTAACCACACTCCAATCGACTGTACGTCACTCAATAGTTGTGCTGACGTAATCGAGTCGATACAACCACACTTAGTTACCTAGAATAACACTTAAGCACATCTCAGTTAAGACAACTGCTTTAGGAATCATCCTTCTGCCAAGATAATCGATGCTTTTATCGATCACCTAGGAAACCGATGCACCTTTCCATCAGCTAAACCTCTGTTGTTTCCAATCGGCTCTATTGTAATCTTCAACGAGTAGCCGGATCTAATTAGTTGTCCACCTAAAGCTCTGTTTAAGTTTAGCTTCAAATCTTTTTGGTTGTTATGTGAACAGTGTGTTATATGAGTGCTAGATTGCAATGGTATTGTGAAGTAAGGTAGTTTTATGTGCACGCTTTGAATGTAATGTCGCATTGCATGTAGATACGGTTACTTCGGCAACGGTACCTACGAGATCTCCTCGGAGTCTACGGAGGATGTTTCTGAAGACCAAGTGAACGTCACCAAAGGATTAACTGAAGCCCCGAACCAAAGTTCGGAAGATATTGACATTTCTGACTTCAGTCCCACCAGTAAAGGCAAGCCTCGGACATATCCCACTATTTTATTTACACTGCAATCTATATCTATCTATATTATACCTTGCATTAAGTCTAGGAGTTGAAGTGAAACCCTAGATGCATGAATCCTAGGAATCCAATGTAATGCTTCCGAGTCCTTATCGGTTAGATGCTCCGCTAATAGGACCGGTAGAAGTCGAGTGATTTCCTGTCACTCGCGCGATATAGGAGTTGCATGTTTACATTCCTGCAACCACTATAAGGATGACGGACAGGGTCATGTGTTGTATCATGACCTGGAAGTTTACCCTGTCTGTTTTGATAAAAGCTTTAAGGTCAAAATGTGTGGTAGTGGTGGCTAAGTTTTTGAAAGTACTAGCCACATGCCGCGAAATATGGTAAGCGGTAAGCCTAGTAACCAATCGGCCCGGCAAGTGGACATACCTCCCACCACTCGATTTTATGTTATGTTCACACGCACCGACGTGTGGGAGTACGTTCTGCAAGGCAGACAGGAATACGGGTTTTGTAGTCGCGCTACAGACGTATGTCCTGCACACATTGGGTGTGCGTACGGTCCTACAGTCGCTTGTGGTGGACCTGATCCACGACCCGGAATGAAAGGCAAACGGTTGCTTCGGAACGATCGTTGGATCTTCCAAGCGTGTGTGTTAGGTTTACCTTGCAAGGTTAAATTCGATTCGAATCGTCCGCCTCTCACGAGGATTGAGACTGCTTATCCCTTATGCCACATTGAGTAAAAAGTATAACTGTTGATGAGATAATCTTGGTGAATGATAATATCTATCATGCTTGTTTAGTATAGGTGCTAACCTAGAATGGCTAATCAAACTAGAATCTAAAAGCTAAAACTTGAAAATAGGTTATATTCTTAGTTGCTTTTCAGCTAAAACTAAACCCGGAACCATTACAAGCTTTCATGAGTCTAGCTATGGGCTAAAGTATACCCAATCCCGGGTAAGCCTTGCTGAGTATTAGTATACTCAGCCTTGCTAGTTTTATGTTTTTCAGGTAAAGCCTTTGAAGACCCTACTCTTTCCCTATCATGGCCCTATGCTCTCCCAGATGATTGGTCCGAGGAATGGGATCCGTCCCCGGCCAACACTGATGATCTCGAGTGATGTCGTGCCCGGGCTTAGCATGGCATCCGTCTTGACGACGAGTTGTAAATCATCGCGTATGTTTTCCGCTGCTAAAAACCATAGCTTTACAGTTTGTAATGTCTTTCTAAATTTAGAACTTCGCACTGCTTTAAGAAACTCTTCTATTGTAAATTTTCCTGTGATGTAAAATATGATGGTGACTGTATCTCTGGACTCACCTTCGTGTGAGGTAACCTTATTTGATCCTGTGTACCGGTGGTTTATCGGGACGTTACCCGACAGGCCAAGGGATTATACCGTTTGAAGCACGTTGGAGCCCTCGGGAGTGGACTCGCGTACTTGAGCCGGTATAATTCAGGTTGGTTCTGCCACATCTGATCCCAAGAGAATTTAACGCCTTTCTTAAGCAGTCCAGTCATAGGTTTGGCTATTCTTGAGAAGTCAGGAATGAAACGATGATAATAGCCAGCTAGACCAGGAAGACTACGGATCTAATGGACTGATGTTGGAGGTTTCCAATCCATCACTTCTTGTACTTTACTGGGGTTAACGGATATACCATCACCGGAGATAGTATGGCCCAGAAATTTCACAGTATTCAGCCAAAACTCACATTTAGAGAATTTGGCGTACAAGTGATGGTCTCTTAATCATTGAAGAATAACATGAAAATGTTTCGCATGGTCTTCCGGAGTCTTGAAATAGATTAGAATGTCATCAATGAAGACCACAACAAATTTGTCGAGTTCCTGCATGAAGACAGAATTCATGAGATACATGAAATATGCTGGAGCATTAGTAAGACCAAACGACATGACTAGATATTCGTATAGCCAATATCTAGTGGAAAAGGCTATTTTTGGAATGTCACTTGGCCGGATCTTAATTTGATGATAGCCGGAACGAAGATCAATCTTAGAGTATACCTTGGCTCCGGTTAACTAATCGAAGAGAATGTCAATGCGGGGTAGAGGATACTTGTTTTTGATAGTCACCGCATTGAGGGGACGATAGTCCACACATAATCTTAAGCTATTATCCTTTTTCTTTACAAATAGGGCTGGACAACCCCATGGTGAAGCACTTGGATGAATAAAACCCTTATCCAGGAGGTCCTGGAGTTGGATTTTTAACTCTGCAAGCTCATTGGGTGGCATACGATAGGGTCTCCTAGAAATGG
Source organism: Panicum hallii (assembly GCF_002211085.1). Classification (NCBI taxonomy): domain Eukaryota; kingdom Viridiplantae; phylum Streptophyta; class Magnoliopsida; order Poales; family Poaceae; genus Panicum; species Panicum hallii. The sequence continues at coordinate 25,711,111 of NC_038045.1, read as the reverse complement.
GGGCTGTGCCGGGTTGGAGTTCTATGATAAACTCAATATCTCAGTCCAGGGGCATTCTAGGCAAATCATCTGGAAAGACGTCTGGGTATTCACAAACGATAGGGAGATCCTTTTGTGACAGTTCATGTACTTGAAAGTTAGGCACATTATTTGTTAGGGTGAAGTATGTGTTTGTTAGTGTAAAGCTTGTGTATGTTTATGTGAAGCTTTTGAAAACTTAGAGTGTAAGTAAAAAAGGGTATTTCTGTAATTACAGAAAAACTTAGTGTTGTTTTTGTAAATTGTATTTGGATAGGAGGTAATTTCAAAATAAGTGAAGGGTAGTTTTGCAAACATGTTTTCTTATTTTGTCCCTTGTAAAAAATATATATTTATCCAAAAGTTTTATTTGAAAATGTGTGTGTTGAAGCGTGTAAAAATTTTGGGTAAAGTGATAAAAATAAGGGTATTTATGTAATTTTATAAAAGTACAAGTCCTTTTATGCAAGTATTTGATTTACAAAAGTAACTCTCAAAATTTACTCAGGACTAAAGTGTAAAAAATGCAAGTCATCATGACATGTCTATCCAACCATTATGATGAGTCTATCCCGTCATTATGACATGTCATAAATGCTTGCATTTAGATCCTGAATTTTATAAAGTTATACTCTTTAGGGCAAAAGTAATTCAAATTTAACTTTTGTTCCAAATTTCATGTGTAAATATACAAGTTTTGAGTTTTTGAACTTGAGCCCTAAAGCAATGTTGTAGAGTTTGAAAAACTCTCCATCTTTCGTTTTGGGCATTTCTTCATTAGGGTTTTAGATTGATGGAAAAATTTGACTTTACAGAAAGGTCCCTGCAGTTTTCTAAATTTACGCAAAGGTCCTTGGGAAATCCTATTTCCCTTTCTTCCCTGTTCTTCTTCTCTCTCTGTTCTATCTTTTTCCTGGCACTTCTCTCTCCTTGCCTTGGCCGACGCCTATTCCTCCCTGCTTCCTTCCCCGGCACGGCTCGGGATCCAGGCGGCAGCAGGCGCCAGAGCGGCGGCGGCACCACGCGGGGGAGCCCGAGGCGGCGGGCGCGGCCACGCGCGGCTCGGCGCGCGCGTAGACGGCGCGGAAGCTGCGGCTCGCGCGGGCGCTAGAGCGGCGGCCTCGCGGGCGGCACCGGGCTCGGGTGGAGCGCGCGGCTCGGCCGGCTCCAGGTGGCTCGGCTGCAGCGCAGGCGCCGAGCTAGCGCGGCGCTGAGGCAAGGCGAACGGCTGGCGCAGGGCGGCCGCAGGCATGGAGGTGGACACGGCTCGGGCGGAGGCTGGCGCAGCGCGGTGCGGCTCCAGGCAGGCGCGGCTCCAGGTGGGAGCGGGTAGAGCCGGGCTCGGGCAGAACGCGCACGGGCGCTAGCGCGGGAGCAGGCGCGCATGAGCGCGTGACGTTGGCGGCAGGATGGAGCGCGCAAGCGAGCGCGGTGCAGGGCGGCCACGAACGGCTGGCGGAGCGCGCAGGAGCGTGTGCGGGCAACGCGTGCGCTGGAACAGGAGCAGCTGCAAGCGCGAGCAGGAGCGGCTGTGGCTCGGGCACAGGAACTGGCAGCGCAGGAATTGAAAGCCCATCAGTGCTCGGCGCTCGGTGGGCTCAGCCAGAAGGTGGAAGCACCACCGGAGGTGTCGGCGAGGCTGTCGGCGATGGCGCAGGAGCGGAGCTCAGGGCTTGCGGTGCCGCGGCGCGGCGACTCAGCGTGGACCTGCACGAGGAAAGCAATGGAGCTGCGCGTGAAGGATGTCGGAGACCGTTGAGGAGGAAGTCGCGGACGAAGTCAGGCGGCACTGCGAACTGCTCGTGGAGAACGGATGTGACAGTTCGTGTATTTGTAATGTTAGACATATATTTTGTTAGTGTGAAATATGTGTTTGCTTGTATAAAGCTTGTGTGTGTTTGTGTGAAGTTTTTGAAAATTTAAAGTGCAAGTAAAAAGGGCATTTTTGTAATTATAAAAAAAAACTAGGGTTGTTTTTGCAAAATGTATTTGGGTTAGGGTAATTTCAAAATAAGTGAAAGGTGGTTTTGTAAACATGTTTTTCCTATTTTATGTCTTGTAAAAATAAATATTATTTATTCAAAAGTTTCGTTTGAAATGTGTATATTGAAGTGTGTAAAAATTTTGGGTAAAATGGTAAAAACAAGGGTGTTTGTGTAATTTTATAAAAGTACAAGTCCTTTTATGCAAATGTTTGATTTACAAAAGTAACTTTAAGAGTTACTCAGGACTAAAGTGTAAAAGTGCAAGTCGTCATGACATGTCTATCCAATCATTATGACGAGTCTATCCCGTCATTATGACGTGTCATAAATACTTGCATTTAGGTCCTGAATTTTATAAAGTCTCATTCTTTAGGACAAAAGCAATACAAATCCGACTTTTATTCAAAAATTCACGTGTAAAAACATAAGTTTTGAGTTTTTGAACTTGAGCCCTAAAGCAATGTTGTAGAGTTTGAAAAACTGTACAACTTTCATTTTGGGCATTTCTTCATTTGGGTTTTAAATCAACGGGAAATTTTATTTTACAGTGAGGCCCTTGCAGTTTTCTGTATTTACGCAAAGGTCCTTGGGGAAATCTGTTCACCCTTCTCCTCTAATTCTTTTCTCCCCTGGCGTCTGTGTCTTATCCCGTTCCACAACCGGCAGCTCCATCCAAGTTCCACTTTGCTTCTTCCTCCCTCCCTCTGTTCACTCGGGCGGCGCCACAGGAGCAGGCAGCGGCCTCGACCGCGCGCAGAAGTGAGCGGCGCAAGCCGCCGGGCGGCGGTTGCGGCTCGGCCCAGGGTGGCTCGGGCGGAGGCCGGCTCCCAGGCGCGGAGCGTGCGGGCGGCCCCAGGCAGCGCGGCTCAGCTGCGGCTCGGCGTGGCCGCTAGGCGAACGCAGCAGCGGACGCGCGGGGAGCGGAGGCGCAGCGCGCGGTGCGGCCCGGTGTGGGCCCAGGAGCGAGCGGCGGCCGTGGGCGGCGCGGGGCGCTGCGGGCGCGGGTGAGCGGCTCTGCGCGGGAGCGCCCGGGCGCGCACGCAGGGGCCCGTGCGGCGGGAGCTGGAGCGTGAGCGGTGGCGGCGCGCAGGCCAGGCGACGGCGGGCCCAGGCGAACTGGCGCGGTGCGGGTCGCAGGGAAGCGAGCCCGAGCGGGTTGGTGGCGCAGCAAGAGCAGGCGCAGCGCGCGGGGGCGGCTCGGCTAGAGTGGGCCGAGCGCAGGTGATAGCACGCGGGCACCAGCAGAGCCAGGCAACGGCGCATGGTGGCGTTGGAGCACGGAGACAGTACCAGGGGACGGCGCCGGGCTTGGACGGAGGAGAATGGCAAAGGACTGGTGGCACAGGGGCTCGCTGCGGTTGGTGAGAGCGCCGCGCGGACGGGTGGAAGGCGTGGAGCAAACGCGTGAGCGGCACGCGAACCAAGCGGCGCTGGGGCGAGGCTCGCAACGTGGCGGCACGGATATGCTAGATGCGAGCGACCCCGAACGAGCAATGGCGTGCAGGACGCGTGCGAGCACAGCAGGTGCGAGACCCGGGTGGAGGCGAGCAACCCGGAGTGAGCAGTGACGCGCGAAGTGGCCCAAGCGCGCGGTTGAGGCAGCAGGCGTGCGCGGCAACGGCACAGGAGTGATTCGTGGGCGATGCCGAGCGAGTGGCGCAAGCATGCGCGTGGTGGCGCGTAGGAGTTGGTGGTATGGACAGATGTTGAGCGGCCGGAGCAGAACGAACCCACGGGCACGAGCAAATAGTGTTGGAGTGCGACGTGTCGAGCAACGGCATGCGCAGGAGGAGTTGCGATGAAGAGCTTCTGCGCGCGATGCAGGAACGCGGTGGCGTCGACCCTGTTTATGCCACGGAGATCTCTGAGTGGTACAGGTTTGGCCGTGTCGAAGACGAAGCCCAGGTGTTCGACGAAATGCCGATACGCACGGTGCTGAAGGACGCGAGGGTTCTGCTGTTGGACGAAGCGTCAAGGGTGCAAGGCACCGTTGGGCGGATGTAGCTACGGCGTGAAGGGAGAACACACGCGGCGCAGAAGGACTATGCAGAGTATTGACAAGCAGGGCAACGACATGCAGAGCGGCGGCGTACAGTGCATGGCAGTGTTACCGCTGGGCGAGCTCAAGTCACGACCGAAGTGGTGTACAGTAGAGTCGCGCGTGGAAAACGTCGGAGGCCGTCGAGGAAAAGGCAATGGACGAAGTCAGGCGGCACTGCAGACTGCTCGTGGAGGATTTAGAGGTGGCCAGGTGCGAGTAGACCTCGATCCTAGCGGAGGCGGAGAAGCACTTATGGCGCGGCAAGTCAGAAGGAGGAGTTGGCCAAGCGAATCAGTTCGGCTCCATCGTCTCGTCCCAGAATCCACGACTCCAACAGTTCGCATCCCTCGCGGCTCACTCAACCGCTATCACCACGAATCACCTCGGAGATTACCCCTTCGACCATCTTCCACCCATGGCAACCATTTCCCGACAGACTTCTTCGTCACCCACAGAATCTCGTCATCATCGAGCTTTTCTCTTCGCCGATCCTGTTCGCCACGGGAATTCACCTTTTACCCGTTCTTCCTCCACATCCGAAATTACCTCAAGGTTTGCTCTAACCTACTAAATCTTCTTAATGCCGGCGATTCCTTTGCCAGAATATCGCCATTAACTTCCTGTTATCTGTTTTCCCGGACCAGGGACTTGATTGCTATGTTTTAGAAAGTTCTAGGGTGTCCTTTATAATATTTTCAAAACTTTCTTTATTTCAAATCAAGGAACATTTACAAGTTTGTGTTATGCTCTTGAATTGAAAATCTTGATCTGTGGTCTAGGTTAAATGTTAGGGAATGAATGCTTTGTTTGTACCATATATTGTATGCATGTGTTTTAGCTGAAAGATAAATCATAGAATGTATGTCTCAAGTGGAAAAGTGTGGTAATTAGTTAATACATCACACAAACGCTCATATCCCTACCATCAAGACATTGTTCTCGTCTTGATTGCAACCTTCTTAAGACCCTTTTTCGTATAAGGATTCCTGTTAGTCCATGTGTATCTGCTGCTTAGCTAATACGTCTCGACAACTATGCTTCAGTGTCAGGTCATCAACCTAACTGCTAAACATCCGTTTCCTTTGAGTTTAGAATACTTCTGTGTAACAGTTATCAGCCGATGCATTTCTTTTGGTATGCTTCTACCATCGGCTAGTTAACTGATACGATGGTTATCTTTCTAGTATCGGCTATTGCCGATACAATTCTTTTGTTCTGTCCTACATCGACTGCACAGAGACGATGTATCGAAAAGACACCCACAATCTTAGGGTCCTTGCTATCGGCCGATCCAAGCCGATTCTAGTCGTTTTCCGTATCGGTCAAATATGGCCGATCAATCCTTAGTTTCCCCATCCTTGTCCACATACTCCTATCAGTCAATTTATCGACTGAAAGATCGGATATATGTCACTCAATTATTGTGTTGATGTAATCGAGCCGATATAACCACACGTAGTTATCTAGAATAACACTTAAGCACATCTTAGTTAAGACAACTGCTTTAGGAATCATCCTTCTGCCAAAGTAATCGATGCTTTCATCGATCATCTAGGAACCGATGCACCTTTCCATCGGCTAAACCTCTGTTGTTTCCAATTGGCTCTGTTGTAATCTTCAACAAGTAGCCAATCCAAATTGATTGTCCTCCTAAAGCTCTATCTAAGTTTAGCTTCAAACCTTTTTGGTTGGTATGTGAACAGTGTGTTATATGAGTGCTGGATTGCAACTATGTTGTAAAGTAAGATAGTTTCTTAGGCACATTTTGAATGTAATGTCGCATTGCATGTAGATACGATTACTTCAGGCAACGGTACCTGCGAGATCTCCTCGGAGCCTACAGAGGATGCTTCTGAAGACCAAATGACCATCACCAAGAGATCAACTGAAGCCCCGAACCAAAGTTCGGAAGATATTGACATTTCTAACTTCGGTCCCACCAGTAAAGGCAAGCCCCGGACATAACCTACTATTTTTATTACACTGCAACCTATATCTATTTACGTATTCTATGCATTAAGTTCTTAGGAATTGCTTGAAACCCTAGTTGCATTCTCCTAGGAACCAATGTGATGGATACTAGTATTTGAGTCCGACTAGCTGCTATGCTATAGGGCCGGTAGAAGTCGGGTGATTTCCTGTCACTCGCGCGATATAGGAGTTGTAATGTTTACATTCCTGTTACCACTATAAGGATACCGGACGGGAGTCTTGTAAGGTATCACGGTTGAGGTGATACCCCGTCTGTGTTGTTGAATCTGTTAAGGTCGCAGCGTGTGGAAGTGCGGGTTAAGTGTTTGAAAGTACTAACCACATGCCGCGAAATATGGTAAGCGGTAAGCCTAGTAACCAATCAGCCCGAGGAGTGGACATACCTCCCACCACTCGTCTTGCTTCTTCTGGTTACTTATGTTCGACGTGTGGGAATACGTGTTGCAAGGGCAACCAGGAGTACGGGTTTTGTAGTCGCGCTACAGACGTACGTCCTGCACTTTGGAAGTGCGTATGGTCCTGCAGTCGCTTGTGGTGGACCTGTCCACGAGTCGGAATGAAAGGCAAACGGTTGCTTCGGAATGACCCTATGGTGTTCCAAGCGTGTGAGTTAGGTTTACCTTGCAAGGTTGAATTTCGATTCAGGAATCGTCCGCCTCTCACGATGCATGAGATTGCTTACCCCCTTTTCCACATTGAGTAATAAGAGCAATCATATGATTATCAAAGATGATGTTTGACCAAAGATTCTACCATGATTGAATAGCTATAGGTGCTCATTTAGAATGAATAATCACATAGAACTTGAAAGCTAAAAGTTGACATTAAGGATCTACTCTTTGATGCTTTTCAGCTGAAAACTCTACCCAGAGCTAAAAGCCTTCATAAGTCTAGTTACATGGCTAAGTATACCATCACCGGGTAAGCCTTGCTGAGTATTAGTATACTCAGCCTTTCTAGTTTTATGTTTTTCAGGTAAAGCCTTTGAAGACCCTACTCTTTCCCTGTCATGGCCCTGTGCTCTTCCAGAAGATTGGTCCGAGGAATGGGATCCGTCCCCGGCCAATACTGATGATCTCGAGTGATGTCGTGTCAGGGCTTAGCATGACATCCGTCTTGGCGACGTGTTGTAATTGTCGCGTATGTTTTCCTCTGCCAAAAACCATAGCTTTAACGGTGTGTAATCTTTTCTCTGAATTTGAAACTTCGTGTTTCTTTTGGAAACTCTTGTAATGTAAGTCTCTGAGATGTAAAATATGAGGGTGATTGTATCTCTGGACTCACCTTCGTGTGAGGTAACCTTATTTGATCCTGTGTATCGGTGGTTTATCGGGACGTTACCCGACAGGCCAAGGGATTATACCGTTTGAAGCACGTTGGTGCCCTCGAATGTGGACTCGCGTACTTGAGCCGGTATAATTCAGGTTGGTTCTGCCACAACGGAGGTGGCCTGGCGCGGACGACAGCGGTTATAGCGCGGCGAATTCGGACGGAGCAGCTACGCGGGTGTGCCGGCCGTGTTTCAGTGGCACACGTGCGTGAGCAGAGGAAGTTCGGCCCGTGAGCAAAAAAACCCTGAGGTTCGCGAAGGAGTTGGCATAGCGAACCAATCCAGCTTATCGTCTCATCCCCAGGATCCACGACATCCAACAGTTCTTACCACTCGTTGATCGCTCAACCGATCACCGTCACCACAGGTTACCGTGAGAAGTACCCCCGACCATCTTCCACCCACTGCAACCCTTCTCGGCAAACTTCTTCGTCACCCACAAAACCACGCCACTGTCGAGCACTTCTCATCGCCGATCTTGTTCGCCACGGGAATTCACTTTCCACTCGTTCTTCTTCACAATCAAGGCTACCCCAAGGTTTGCTCTGATTCACTGAATCTTTCTAATACCGGCGACTCCTTTGCCGGAATATCATCGTTATCTTCCTGTTCTTTGCTTTCCCCGACCAGGGACTTAAATGCTTTGATTTAGAAAGTTCTAGGGTGTTCTCTGTAAAATTTCCAGAGCTTTCTTTATTTTAACTCAGTGAACTTCTACATTTCATAGGTTTTTGTAAGAAGTTCATAAAAATACAAAACCAGTTTTGTTTGAATCCTTAGGTCAAAATCTACAGTTTTATGTTGTGATCGTGAACTGAAAGTCTTTGATTTGTGGTCTAGGTTAAATATTAGGAAATGAATGCTTTGTTTGTACCTTATGTGTTAAGCATGTGTTGTAGCTGAAAGGTAAATCATAGAATGTATGTCTTAAGTAGAGATGTGTGATACCTAGTTAATCCTTTCATATGAGTGCTCATATCCTTGCCATCAAGACGTTATCCTTGTCTTGATTGCAGTCTCCTTAGGTCCTTTTCGTATAGGAATCCTTATTAGTTCATGTGCTTTTACTGCTTAGCTAATACATCTTTGCAGCTATGCTTCAGCGTCGGCTATCAGCTCAACCGCTAAGCATCCGTTTCCTTTGAGTCTATGATGTTTCTGTGTAACAACTATCAGCCGATGCCCTTCTTTTGGTATGCTTCTACCCTCGGCTGGTTAGTTGATCCGGTTGTTACCCTTCCAATATCGGCTACTGCCGATACAATTCTTTTGTTCTGTCCTACATCGGCTGCACATAGTCGATGCATCGGAGATGCACACACAATCTTAGGATTCTTCCTATCGGCCGATCTAAGCCGATTCTACTGTCTTCCATATCAATCTAATATGGCCAATCAATCCTTAGTTTTTCCATCCTTATCCACACACTTTTATCAGCCGATTTATCAGCTGAGAAATCGGCTATATATCTATCGGTCACATACCCTCAACCACACTCCAATCGGCTGTACGTCACTCAATTATTGTGCTGACGTAATCAAGTCGATACAACCACACCTAGTTACCTAGGATAACACCTAAGCACATCTCAGTTAAGACACAGCTGCTTTAGGAATCATCTCTCTGCCAAAGTAATCGATGCTTTTATCGATCAATTAGAAAACCGATGCACCTCTCAGTAGGCTACGCAGGCCAAAGTACACAACCCTAGATCAGTAAGGTAGCACAGTAGACACGCCTCTGTTAGGCACGACCTAAGCACATCAATCAGCTAAACCTCTGTTGTATCCAATCGACTCTGTTGTAGTCTTCAACATATAGTCCTTTTTAATTAGTTGTCCCCCTAAAGCTCTGTCTAAGTTAGTTTCTAATCTTTTTGGTTGTTATGTGGGTAATATGTTAAATGAGTACTGGATTGCAACTTTTTATGAAGTAAAATAGCTTTATGTGCACCCTTTGAATGTAATGTTGCATTGCATGTAGATACGTCTACTTCTGTAAACGGTACCTACGAGGTCTCCCAGGAGTCTGCAAAGGATGTTCCTGAAGACCAAGTGAACGTCACCAAGGAATTATCGGAAGCCCTGAACCAAAGTTCGGAAGCTAGTAATACTAACATCTCTGACTTCAGCCCCACCAGTAAAGGCAAGCCCCGATGCATATCCCAGTATTTCAAACTATTACAATTCCATTATTATATTATATATCTTGCATTACGTCTAGGAGTTGAAATGAAACCCTAGATGCATAAGATCTTAGGAACCAATGTATTGAACCCAAGTCCTCATCGCTTAGATGCTCTGCTAAATAGGACCGGTAAAAGTCGGGTGATTTCCTGTCACTCGCGCGATATAGGAGTTGCTTGTTTACAATTCTGCAACCACTATAAGGATAATGGACAGGGTCATGTGTTGTATCATGACCTGAAGGTTTACCCCGTCTGTTTTGTTAAAAGTGGTTAAGGACGAAATGTGTGGTAGTGGTGGCTAAACGTTTGAAAGTACTAGCCACATGCCGCGAAATATGGTAAGCGGTAAGCCTAGTACCCGAATGGCCCGGCAAATGGACTTGTCTCCACCACTCGACTTTTATTTTATGTTTACACGCACCGACGTGTGGGAGTACGTTCTGCATGGTAGACAGGAATACGGGTTTTGTAGTCGCGCTACAGACGTATGTCCTGCACAATTGGTGTGCGTACGGTCCTGCAGTCGCTTGTGGTGGCCCTGATCCATAACCCAGAATATGAGGAAAACGGTTGCTTCGGAACGCCCTGTTGGTATTCCAAGCGTGTGTGTTAGGTTTACCTTGCAAGGTTGAATTTCGATTCAGGAATCGTCCGCCTCTCACGATGATTGAGACTGCTTATCCCTTTTGCCACATCGAGTAAAAAGTGTAACTACTGATGAATAATCTTGATGGATGATAATCTATATCTTGCTTCTTTAGTATAGGTGCTTACCTAGAATGGCTAATCAAGCTAGAATCTGAAAGCTAAAACTTGAAAGTAGGTTATACTCTTTGTTGCTTTTCAGCTGAAAATAAACCCAGAACCTTTACAATGCCTTCATGAGTCTAGTTACGGGCTAAAGTATACCCAAACCCGGGTAAGCCTTGCTGAGTATTAGTATACTCAGTCTTGCTAGTTACTTGTTTTTCAGGTAATGTCTTTTGAAGACCCTACTCTTCCCCTGCCTTGTCCTTGTGCTCTTCCGGATGGTTGGTCCGTGGAATGGGATCCGTCCCCGGCCAACACTGATGATACCGAGTGATGTCGTGCCTGGGCTTAGCATGACATCCGTCTTGATGACGTATTGTAAATCATCGCGTATGTTTTCCGCTGCTAAAAAGCATAACTTAAACAGTTTGTAATGTTTTCCCTAAGTTTGAAACTTTGTACTACTTTTATAAACTCTTGTAATGTAATTCCCTTTGATGTAAAATATGATGGTGACTGTATCTCTGGACTCACCTTCGTGTGAGGTAATCTTATTAGATCCTGTGTATCGGTGGTTTATCGGGACTTTACCCGACAGGCCAAGGGGTTACACCGTTTGAAGCACGTTGGAGCCCTTGAGAGAGGACTTGCGTACTTGAGCCGGTGTAATTCAGGTTCGTTCTGCCACACCGTTAACTTGATCCCTACTGCAGCATAGGTACAAGAATTGATGCACTCCCATTGTGGAAGATAAAGAATGGTATGTTCATGCTTTGGTGAATCTATCTGCACGGTTCGGGAAGAGATATCTAATGACACTTGGTGTTGGGTCATCCAATTCATACCTAAAAGAACATCCATTCCTTCTAGGTCTATTAATAGTAAGTCTGTTTTTATCAAATGGCTACCCAGCTGGATTGGTACCTTCCTACAGATTTGATTGGATGAGATTTTTCCGCCAGGAGTTGTTATCCTATAGGCCCCATTAGTAGGATAGATATCCAATCCTATTTTAGTCTCACATTTTGCACTGATAAAACTATGGGTGGCACCAGAGTCAAAAAAGAACAATCACGGGGTGGTGGTTGATAAAGAAAGTACCCGTCATTATAGGTGTCCCCTCGGGGAGTTCGGAGAGAGTGGTGAGGTTCACCCTTCCCTGGCGGACTTGGACCACTTGCTTCTTGCCCTTGCCCTTGCTGTTCGGGTTGGAGGTTTGCCCTTGGAAAGATCTTCTAGGTTGAGGGCAGTCCTTGATGAAGTGGGATGGGCTACCGCAATTGAAACAACGATAATTGTTGTTTCCTTGGTGGGATGGCGGAAAGCTCGGCCATGGGCCTTGCTGTTGTTGCTGCTGGGGTGGTGGTGTCGGTGGTCGATTGAATTGAGCCTGCTGGGGTGGTCTGGCTACCTATCTGCCTAGTTGATTGTTACGGAGCGGGACTCGGGTAGCAGTGTTCTGGACCAACCGATACCTTGGCGGTTGCGCAGTTGAAGGTCCTATGGGTGTCTTCCTTTTCTTTTCTGCCCTGTGGGCTGAGATGCAGTCTTCTTGACTGATGGCCATATTGACCACTTCATTGAAGTTATCGGCCCTTACCAAATTCAGTCATTCTTTAAGTTTGGTGTTTAGGCCTCGATGAAAACGATCTCGTTTGCGGGCATCAGTGTCTGCATGATAACCCGCGTACTGGCACAAGTGGTTGAACACCTGTGCATATTGCATGACGGTGCGGGTTCCCTATGTCAGATTCAAAAATTCATTAAGCTTTCGCTCAATGAGTCCCTCCGGAATGTGATGCGCTCTAAAAGCGGTCCAAAATTCATCCCATGTGATGACATGACCAGTCAGCTGCATAGCATGGTAATGATCCCACCATATGCGGGTAGTGCCGCGAAGTTGTTGGGCTACGAAGAGCGCCTTGTTCTCATCTGAACATGGGGCAGACAATAATGCGAACTTGGACTCGATGGTGTGGAGCCAAGCATCAGCGTCGAGGGGCTCGTCTGCCTTATGGAACAATGGAGGCTGGGTGCTGAGAAAATCTTGATAATTAGCCGATGTGTGTTCATCATGACCTCGGGACTGATGATGAAATTGGCCCGTCTGAGCCTGCACTAGCTGGTTGAGGAGTTCTGTCTGTCGGGCCATGACCTCTGCTAGATTTGGCGGGGCTGGGGGCGGTTGCTGAGAACCGCCAGCTTGGTCTGGCCGAAAACCTTCTGGGGTTCCACGAGTAGCTCCAACCATCTGAAACAAAGGAGATATCCATTATCAACCATATTCTTACTCCTAATTTCAGATGATATACAATTGCCAAACAGATATGGAATTCATATGCTCCGTTCAATCAACTCAATTCAGATGCGAAGATAGTGAATAAGATGGCAGAACACAAGGTTTATATTACTACGCAGATACTGATGGTCCTTACATCTTACATCAGGGTGGTTTGACTGCTACAAGTCAATTCATAAGTACACATGCCACATATATGACAACAAGTGGCTCTAGATCTAGGTAGGCTACTCACTACCTATGTCACATCTTTCCACACTAATTACATCTAGACTATCGACGATTTCGATAAACTAAAAATCGTCGAGATCGCCTACGGAGGACTGACTGCCAGACGAGGAGTGATTTGGCTGAGGATGAGGCTCCGGGTCTCCATGGTCGGAATTGAGATCAGAAACTCCCTCGATTTCTTCTGGATCTTCTTCTTCGGCTTCGGGTGCTACTGGTACAGCAGGAGGTACTAGCTGTTGTTGGAGTTCGTCGATGTGAGCATGGGCATCGTCCACCTCAAGGATAAGATTGTGGATTTGTTCCTGGAGGAACTCAATGATCGTGTTGCGTTGAGTGATTATGGCATCACTGTAACACCCTAAGGTAATCTTCCTAAATTTTAAGGAAATTATTTGGGCTCAAATAAAATTTCCAGAGTTTTCCCTAATTATTCTCGCATTTAAAGTAATTTTATAATGCAAGTAATTAAAATTTATTATAGGGTCAACTTGTTTGTGCATTCATGCTGGTGCATTGTTTTATTTGTGTTGGGTTTGAATTCAAATCTATTTGAGTTCAAATAGTTTGTTTGAATAGATTGAGTGAAGGAAAGAAAAAGGAGAAAGAAATAAAAGAAGCCGGCCCAAACCCTCTCTCCCAGCCCGGCCCACTTCCCTTTCCCCTCCTCACTCCCGCGTGGGCCCCCCGAGGCCCAGCAACCCTCCTTCCTTCCCCCCCCCCCCCCGCACGGGCCACGCCTGGCCCATTTTCCCCTCTCGGGCCTCTCCCTTCTACCCTCTCCCCGCGTGGGCCACCGCTGGACCAAGTCCTTTTCTCTCCCGCGGGCTCCTTCCCCCTTCTCTTTCCCGAGGCCCAACACTTTCTCTCTTTCCCTTCCCCCGCGTGGGCTGTGCCCCAGCCCAGTTCTCTCAGCTCGCGCCCCCTCTTCCCTGTCGCTGACCGCCCGACCCCACCCGTCATCCCCCTCCTCCCGCACCCCTGCTCCCGCAACGGCCGCGCAGCGGCACGGCCGAGATCCTCGGCCCCTCCCCGCCGCAACCCTACCCTGGAATCCCTGGCTTGCCCTTCTTATCCCCCTGCGCCACCTCTTGGACGCACCACCCGCAACAGCGCCGCCCCCAGAAACCCTAATCGTGGCCGCTACCTCGCCTCTGCTTGGAGCCGAACCCCGCCACCGTGGGCACACCGATCCTCTGCCGCCCCGCCGCCTGAGACCTCCGTAGAAGCTCCGCCCAAGTGTCAGGGCCAACACCCGAGCCGTGCTCGCGTTTCCCATTCCTGTGCTCACCGGAATTTAACCGAGCCGTCGCCGCCGGTACGCCCGCCTCCGAGAAATTGCCGGCCAACTTTGCCCCCCCGGCCGTGCTAATCTCTCCCCTAGCTTCGCAGGTTCTCCCCAAGCTGCACCGTGGAGCCAGGAGCCTTGGGCGAACCCTCAGCGACCGTCCACCCCGAGACTACCCGTGCGCCGCCGCCCGTCGTCGTCGTGGGACGTCCTGCTCCACTTAGCGGGCACACCCGAACCTAGGTGAGGAAACCCTGGATCTCCTCTTTCTCTTGCGCTAGTTGTTGTGCGCTTTAGGGCCACCCCGAGGCGGGGACTCCCCGCGCCGGCGAGGCGCCGCCGCGAAGGCGGAGCCCCGGTGGCCGCGCCGCTGCTCCAAGGGCTGTGAGCTGAGCCGCCCGCTGTCGTGAGCCGTGAGCCGAGCTGAACACTGATTAGGTTCTTAGCCCCTTGATCCCGAGCCGCCCGATCTCGAACCGACAATCTGGATTAGATCCAGATCGCCATTAGATCTCACCCGCTCGTTTTGAATCCGGTGGACCGCGTGAGCTTCAGCCGCAGATCTCACCTCAACCGTCCGATCTTGATCCGAAGGCCGACGATCGCGCGTACCCCTTCGCGTTGTAGTTTCTAATCTGAGCCGCCCGATCTTGATCCAACGTTCCATATTAAAACGTACCGGTTCAGCGCTGGCGATTTTGCTAAAGAGTCCATGCGCTTTTCAAGAATCAACCCGCGGTCCACCGTAGTTCAAAAATATTTGCAGTTTAACCCTGTTTCTTGGGCGGACCCCCCTGAGCTCTTTGGAATTAGAACCCGCCGTCCAAGACCCAGGTTTTCATGTGCTAGCCCCTGAGTCTATGCTTTAATTACGTTTAGATCCTCAGTTTTTGCACAGAAACCCCTGTAGTTCAGTTTTTCTTGCAAATAGGTCCCTGGAACTTGTTTTAAGCGTAGTTTTCACGTTTTAGCTCCGTTTTAGGTGTTCTTTATATCCACGCGATCGTTGTAATGCGTAGGATAGCTTTAGACTAGTTTTGTGTGCTGTTTCTATGTAATGTTGTACTGTTTTCTTATAGTTTGCTATTGTTTGTGCATGTGTGTATGTGTGGACTATGCTTGATGATCGTGAGTAGACGCGGAGCCTTTGGATCAGTACCAGGAGCCGCCATCTTCCGAGCAATTCGAGCAGCAGCCGGGAGAGTACGAGGAAGGCAAGTATAACATGAACCTCCTATCACTTTTTAATACAATTTCATGCTGCATTTTAATACCGTATGCCTATAAGGACTTTCCTAGCCACTTTATATCCTTTATATATATCCTGTGGGTTGCATTTTGGTTAGTTGTGCTAGGTTGCTGCGCTACAACACATCTGGAGCTTTTTTAATTAATTTGACTAATGGTCTTATGCAACTTAATTCTGGAGCCGACCCTCTGTGCTGTGTATTTGAGTGGTTTGTGCGTCCTTAAAAGATGTTTTTTTGTTAGAAACTTGGTTTAGGGGGCCAGCACGGTGCTTAGTGCTTGGTTGGCCACTCTCCATAAGGACCGGTTCATAGAGCGACAACCTGGGACAACCGCGCAACCACAAGACTGGAATGGGACGGTCTTGACTTACTAATTAGGTCGTGTTGGTTCGGGAGTAACTTACCTGCGTGGGCAAGAGGGGTGGTAAGCTTCAATGGTCCCTGCTCCTCCGGCTTGGTCTGTGCTGTGTGTCTTGTACCCCCGGAGGTGGGCCCCATCGTCGCTGATCCAGAATCCTTAGCGGTTACACCTTACCAACGTGGTCCTTTGTAACGGTCTCGTAGTGTGCTTGCTAGTCATCTCACCTAAGGAAGTGTGATGAACAACTAGCGTAGCTCACGACTTGTGGGTAAGTTGTGCAACCTCTCGAGAGTGTAAAACTGATATATCAGCTGTGCTCACAGTCATGAGCGGCCCAGATCCTCCTTTTGATTAGTGGGGTTATCAACCTTTGATTAGGGAGATTCCCCGGGGTGGTTTCGGTTTGGATGGTTCTCAGTAGTTCTTAATTAATACTGATTAAATTCTTATGCAATTGGGTTTATGGTAATTCACCCACACGTAGTGATTAGCTTAATAAAACTTTGCCAAGACTAAAAGCTAATGCAGTTGAGTCAGCCAACCTTAGAGCCTCATAGTTTGTGTTATACTTGTTGAGTACTAGTTTGTACTCACACTTGTCTCTCTACTCTCCTGTTCTCTTGGATATCTTCGACTGCTGCTCAGTGCCCGGCAACGTGGAGGACTACATCAGCGGTTTCGACGACTTCTAGGCGTTTGTCTCCCAGTCGACGTCCCTGTGGCGCCCAGCTCTTCATGTATTCATTTTACGCTTCCGCATTCCTTGAACTGATTCTTGATTCGGTTGTAATAAAGATATTCATTTTATAATTTATACGCTTTTATTCGTGACATGTGTTGTGATATCTTGATAATCTGTTGTATATATGCGTGACTTGATCCTGGCGCATATATGATTGCTCGATTTATGTTCTTATAAATCGGGTGTGACAGATTGGTATCAGAGCCGTGTCGACTGTAGGATGAAGCCTAGATAGAAATGGTCGAGTTTAGGGATTTCTTTTCGTTTGCTCTGCTTCCGCAAAACCCAAACATTCACTTTTGCCTCTATTCCTTGAGTCTTAATCCCTTGATTTGCTATCTCTCCTATCCTTTCTGAGGTATAGTTTGAGCTTTCCGTAGATGTTGGCCTGAGTCGCTTAGTCCTGTAATTTATAAGTTTAGGCTATCCCGATGAAAACACGCTAGAACGAGTGTGTTAGTCGAGTGGTGTGATAAACTCGACTAAGTTGTGAATATTGAATGTTTGTTATGGTGCAAATGTTTGATTTGGATTTTTGGTTGATTGCATAGTCTAGTAGTTAAACTTGTTCATGCAAATCGACCCTAACCCAACTTGAACTAAATAATAAAAAAAATTGAGTTAGAACGTTGGGGGTAAAACCTATATTCCTTTCTTTCTGACATAACCTTCCGAAGTTTCATTTCCGCAGCTGCACGATATCTTACTCTCATAAAATTTCGTTGTTGCAATCAGATCACCAGGCGCACCGGTTCCGGTTCTGACTAGCAGGAGCAGAACAACCAGGGTACCGGACAGCCGCTGCCGATGCCGCCACCACTGACCCCGGAGCAGTTCTTCCAGCTCCAGATGCAGATGATGGCGACCCTGAACAATACCGTTCAGGCTCTGCAACAGATCCATGCTCAGCCACCGCCTCCACCGCCGCCTCAGCCCCGTGATCGGCGCGCGGATTTCCTGAGAGGTCATCCTCTGACCTTCTCTCACGCCACGGACCCACTCCAGGCGGACGACTGGCTTCGTTCGGTGGAGCGCTAGTTGGTTGTTGCGCAGTGCGACGACCGAGAGCGGGTTCTGTACGCAGTAGGGCAGCTGCGAGGTTCCGCTCTTGACTGGTGGGAGTCCTACCCAGCTCGGGATCGTGATGCTCTCACGTGGGACCAGTTCCGTGAGCGTTTCAGGAACCATCACATTCCTGAGGGCATAATGAAGATGAAGCAGAAGGAGTTCCGTGCCCTTAAGCAGGTAAATTTGAATGGAATTCTCCGCAATCTCTTTGAACTTGATCTATCCTTGATCTCTTTCGTGAGCCTGACCTATTGAGCGATTTCTATCCTTGTTATCTGTGTTCGTTATTTCAGGGATCTATGACGGTGACGGAGTATCATGACCGTTTCCTTCAGCTGGCCCGCTATGCCCCTGCCGATGTCACTCGTGATAGCGATAAGCAGGAGTACTTCAAGGAGGGACTGGATGACCACATCCAGTATGTACTGCTGAACCACCGCTTCGACAACTTCAACCAACTGGTTGATGCGGCTCTCAACACCGAGCGCAAGCGCCGGGAGATTGAGGACAAGAAGAGGAAGATGGCTCCATCCTCTTCGGGCAGCAACACTCGTCCCCGCTATCAGCATCCGCAGCAGCAGCAGCAGAGGCCGCCCCAGCAGTACCAGCAGCGGCAGCAGTTTCCGTCTCGTCCTCAGCTGCAGCAGCAGGCAGGACAGGGTCAGAGGCTTCCAGCGCCTCCGGCTCCGCCAGCTCAGAGGCAGGGAGCGCCCACTCCTCCTCCTGGGCAGCAGGCCACTGCATTTCCTCGAGTATGCTTCCACTGCGGCGAGCCGGGGCACTACGCCAACGTCTGCCCCCGGAAGGCGCAGGCAGGACAGCAGGGGCGTGCAGCACCGCCCAAGGCCCCAGCTCAGGGCAGGGTGAACCACGTGACGGCCGAGTCAGCGGCCGAGGCTCCTAATGTGGTTATTGGTACGTTTATGGTCAACACTCACCCCGCTACAGTGCTTTTTGATACTGGTGCTACGCATTCTTTCATCACCCAGTCTTTTGTTGAGCATCATGGTATTCCTACTAGCACATTAAAGAGGTGCATGTTAGTATCTTCACCGGCAGGACAGTTGAGGTCTCATGTCTTCTGTCCCAGAGTCAGTGTGGCCATAAGGGGGGTAGATTTCAGTGCAAATCTGATGGTGCTAGACACCGAGGGCATTGATGTGATCCTCGGGATGGAGACTCTTGCCAAGTGGGGAGTCCGGATAGACTGTGCTCAGAGGACTGTTCTTCTGTCAGCACCGGATGGTCAGGAGGTCACTGTTGGAGCTACAGAGCCTTCTGGATTTCTTCATCAGATGGAGGCTAGGCCCACGGATGGTATTCGCGTGGTGTCTGAATTCCCGGATGTCTTTCCGGACGATTTGCCAGGTATGCCGCCTGATTGCGACATTGAGTTTTCCATTGATCTCTTGCCTGGCACAGCTCCTATTGCTAAGAGGCCCTATCGTATGGCACCTGTCGAGCATGAGGAGGTTAAGAAGACTGTCGACGAGTTGCTAGCTAAGGGTTATATCCGTCGCAGTTTCTCCCCTTGGGCTTTTCCTGTATTGCTTGTAGAGAAGAAGGATGGCGCGAAGAGAATGTGCATCGATTATCGGGATCTGAATGCAGTCACTATCAAGAACAAGCATCTGTTGCCCCGTATTGAGGATCTCTTTGATCAACTTCAGGGTGCTTGTGTATTCTCGAAGATTGATCTGCGTTCGGGTTATCATCAGCTGAAGATTCATCCTGAGGATATTCAGAAGACGGCATTCACTTGCAAGTATGGGCTATACAAGTATACGGTCATGTCCTTTGGCTTGACCAATGCTCCGGCTTTCTTCATGCATCTGATGAACAAGGTTTTCATGGATTATCTGGACACCTTTGTGGTGATATTCATTGATGATATCCTGATATATTCCAAGTCAGAAGCAGAGCATGAAAAGCATCTGAGGCTTGTGTTGCAGAGGCTCAGAGAGCACAAGCTGTATGCCAAGCTTAGCAAGTGCGAGTTCTGGATTGACGAGGTTCCATTCCTCGGTCATGTTATCTCCAAGGGAGGTATTGCTGTGGACCCCGGGAAGGTGAAGGATGTGCTTGACTGGGTTGTACCACAGACGGTGAAGGAAGTCCGCTCTTTTCTGGGCTTAGCTGGATATTATCGGAGGTTCATTGAGAATTTCTCCAAGATTGCGAAGCCTTTGACTTCCTTGCTAGAGAAGGGTGTGGATTTCTCTTGGACTGATGAGCGTCAGAGTGCCTTCGAGGAGCTAAAGAGGAGGTTGACCACGGCGCCAGTCCTTACTCTACCAGACCAGAGCAAGAGGTTCACGGTGTACTGTGATGCTTTCGAGGGATGGTCTTGGTTGTGTTCTGATGCAGGAGGGCAGAGTGATAGCTTATGCTTCGCGGCAGTTGCGCCGGCACGAGCTGAATTATCCCACTCATGATCTGGAGTTAGCCGCGGTTGTGCATGCTCTGAAGATATGGAGGCATTACTTGTTTGGGCAGAGGTGTGATATTTACACCGATCACAAGAGCCTCAAGTATATTTTCACTCAGAGTGAGCTGAACATGCGGCAGAGAAGATGGCTAGAGTTGGTCAAGGATTATGACCTGGAGATTCACTATCATCCGGGCAAGGCTAATGTTGTGGCAGATGCTCTGAGCAGGAAGAGCTATGTTAACATGGCCGTGGCTTTTCAGATGCCTCAGGAGTTATGCGAGGAGTTTGAGCAGTTGAGTCTGGGTTTCTTGCATCACACCTCGGGTACATCATTCGAGGCAGAACCCACTCTCGAGGCCGAGATCAGGCAGCATCAGAAGGAAGATAAAAAGCTGCAGGAGATTCGTGAGTTGCTCAAGATTGGCAAAGCCCCTCATTTCAGAGAGGATGATCAGGGTACCTTGTGGTACAAGGGTCGTATATGTGTGCCGGATGTGAATGACCTCAGAAAATTGATTCTGAGTGAGGCTCATGATACAGCGTATTCTATACATCCTGGTAGCACGAAGATGTATTACGACCTGAAGGAACGATTCTGGTGGTATGGAATGAAGCGTTCCGTTGCGGAGTACGTGGCTATCTGTGACACTTGTCAGCGTGTCAAGGCAGAGCATCAGAGACCAGCAGGTCTATTGCAGCCATTGAAGATCCCAGAGTGGAAATGGGAGGAAATCACTATGGACTTCATTGTTGGCTTGCCTCGTACTCAGAAAGGGTACAACTCCATATGGGTAGTAGTGGATCGGTTAACGAAGGTTGCTCATTTTATTCCGGTGAACACTACTTACTCCGGCGCTAGACTCGCAGAGTTGTACATCTCTAGGATTGTCTATCTGCATGGTGTTCCTAAGAAGATTATATCTGATCGAGGATCTCAGTTCACTTCACGGTTCTGGGAGCAGTTGCATGATTCGTTGGATACGAAGCTGCGCTTCAGTACTGCTTATCATCCTCAGACAGATGGGCAGACAGAAAGGACCAACCAAGTGTTGGAGGATATGCTTCGAGCCTGCGCTATTCAGTATGGTACCAGCTGGGATAAATGCCTGCCGTATGCAGAGTTTTCGTATAACAACAGTTATCAGGCCAGTCTGAAGAAATCTCATTTCGAGGCCCTGTATGGTCGGAAATGCAGGACTCCATTGTATTGGGATCAGATTGGTGAGAGGCAGGTGTTTGGTCCGGATATTGTTGAGGAGGCCGAACAGCTGGTACAGCAGGTGCGAGAGAATCTGAGGGTCGCTTAGACTCGTCAGAAGAGCTACGCGGATGTTCGTCGCCGAGACTTGACCTTTGCAGTGGGTGATCATGTGTACCTGAAGGTCTCGCCGATGAGAGGAATCCGCAGGTTTAATGTGAGAGGATAGCTAGCCCCCCGATACATTGGTCCGTTCCAGGTGTTAGAAAGGAAAGGTGAGGTAGCATATCGTTTGGAGTTGCCTCTCAGTCTCTCAGGAGTGCACGATGTGTTTCACGTGTCCCAGCTGAAGAAGTGTTTGAGGGTACCAGAAGAGCAAGCACCGCTAGAAGGGTTAGATGTGCAGGAGGATCTGACCTACCTCGAGCATCCGGTGAAGGTTCTGGAGACGTCCGAGAGAGTTACCAGGAACAAGAAGATCAAGATGTGCAGAGTTCAGTGGAGTCATCATACGGAGGATGAGGCTACCTGGGAGCGAGAAGATGAGCTGAGGAAGACATACCCCGACCTCTTTGCTAACTAGCCGATCAGAATCTCGGGACGAGATTCCTGTAAGAGGGGTAGGTTTATAACACCCTAAGGTAATCTTCCTAAATTTTAAGGAAATTATTTGGGCTCAAATAAAATTTCCAGAGTTTTCCCTAATTATTCTCGCATTTAAAGTAATTTTATAATGCAAGTAATTAAAATTTATTATAGGGTCAACTTGTTTGTGCATTCATGCTGGTGCATTGTTTTATTTGTGTTGGGTTTGAATTCAAATCTATTTGAGTTCAAATAGTTTGTTTGAATAGATTGAGTGAAGGAAAGAAAAAGGAGAAAGAAATAAAAGAAGCCGGCCCAAACCCTCTCTCCCAGCCCGGCCCACTTCCCTTTCCCCTCCTCACTCCCGCGTGGGCCACCCGAGGCCCAGCAACCCTCCTTCCTTCCCCCCCCCCCCCCCGCACGGGCCATGCCTGGCCCATTTTCCCCTCTCGGGCCTCTCCCTTCTACCCTCTCCCCGCGTGGGCCACCGCTGGACCAAGTCCTTTTCTCTCCCGCGGGCTCCTTCCCCCTTCTCTTTCCCGAGGCCCAGCACTTTCTCTCTTTCCCTTCCCCCGCGTGGGCTGTGCCCCAGCCCAGTTCTCTCAGCCCGCGCCCCCTCTTCCCTGTCGCTGACCGCCCGACCCCACCCGTCATCCCCCTCCTCCCGCACCCCTGCTCCCGCAACGGCCGCGCAGCGGCACGGCCGAGATCCCCGGCCCCTCCCCGCCGCAACCCTACCCTGGAATCCATGGCTTGCCCTTCTTATCCCCCTGCGCCACCTCTTGGACGCACCACCCCCAACAGCGCCGCCCCCAGAAACCCTAATCGTGGCCGCTACCTCGCCTCTGCTTGGAGCCGAACCCCGCCGCTGTGGGCACACCGATCCTCTGCCGCCCCGCCGCCTGAGACCTCCGTAGAAGCTCCGCCCAAGTGTCAGGGCAAACACCCAAGCCGTGCTCGCGTTTCCCATTCCTGTGCTCACCGGAATTTAACCGAGCCGTCGCCGCCGGTACGCCCGCCTCCGAGAAATTGCCGGCCAACTTTGCCCCCCCGGCCGTGCTAATCTCTCCCCTAGCTTCGCAGGTTCTCCCCGAGCTACACCGTGGAGCCAGGAGCCTTGGGCGAACCCTCAGCGACCGTCCACCCCGAGACTACCCGTGCGCCGCCGCCCGTCGTCGTCGCGGGACGTCCTGCTCCACTTAGCGGGCACACCCGAACCTAGGTGAGGAAACCCTGGATCTCCTCTTTCTCTTGCGCTAGTTGTTGTGCGCTTTAGGGCCACCCCGAGGCGGGGACCCCCCGCGCCGGCGAGGCGCCGCCGCGAAGGCAGAGCCCCGGTGGCCACGCCGCTGCTCCAAGGGCTGTGAGCTGAGCCGCCCGCTGTCGTGAGCCGTGAGCCGAGCTGAACACTTATTAGGTTCTTAGCCCCTTGATCCCGAGCCGCCCGATCTCGAACCGACGATCTGGATTAGATCCAGATCGCCATTAGATCTCACCCGCTCGTTTTGAATCCGGTGGACCGCGTGAGCTTCAGCCGCAAATCTCACCTCAACCGTCCGATCTTGATCCGAAGGCCGACGATCGCGCGTACCCCTTTGCGTTGTAGTTTCTAATCTGAGCCGCCCGATCTTGATCCAACGTTCCATATTAAAACGTACCGGTTCAGCGCTGGCGATTTTGCTAAAGAGTCCATGCGCTTTTCAAGAATCAACCCGCGGTCCACCGTAGTTCAAAAATATTTGCAGTTTAACCCTGTTTCTTGCGCGGACCCCCCTGAGCTCTTTGGAATTAGAACCCGCCGTCCAAGACCCAGGTTTTCATGTGCTAGCCCCTGAGTCTATGCTTTAATTACATTTAGGTCCTCAGTTTTTGCACAGAAACCCCTGTAGTCCAGTTTTTCTCGCAAATAGGTCCCTGGAACTTGTTTTAAGCATAGTTTTCGCGTTTTAGCTCCGTTTTAGGTGTTCTTTATATCCACGCGATCGTTGTAACGCGTAGGATAGCTTTAGACTAGTTTTGTGTGCTGTTTCTATGTAATGTTGTACTGTTTTCTTATAGTTTGCTATTGTTTGTGCATGTGTGTATGTGTGGACTATGCTTGATGATCGTGAGTAGACACGGAGCCTTTGGATCAGTACCAGGAGCCGCCATCTTCCGAGCAATTCGAGCAGCAGCCGGGAGAGTACGAGGAAGGCAAGTATAACATGAACCTCCTATCACTTTTTAATACAATTTCATGCTGCATTTTAATACCGTATGCCTATAAGGACTTTCCTAGCCACTTTATATCCTTTATATATATCCTGTGGGTTGCATTTTGGTTAGTTGTGCTAGGTTGCTGCACTACAACACATCTGGATCCTTTTTAATTAATTTGACTAATGGTCTTATGCAACTTAATTCTGGAGCCGACCCTCTGTGCTGTGTGCTTGAGTGGTTTGTGCGTCCTTAAAAGATGTTTTTTTGTTAGAAACTTGGTTTAGGGGGCCAGCACGGTGCTTAGTGCTTAGTTGGCCACTCTCCATAAGGACCGGTTCATAGAGCGACAACGTGGGACAACCGCGCAACCACAAGACTGGAATGGGACAGTCTTGACTTACTAATTAGGTCGTGTTGGTTCGAGAGTAACTTACCTGCGTGGGCAAGAGGGGTGGTAAGCTTCAATGGTCCCTGCTCCTCCGGCTTGGTCTGTGCTGTGTGTCTTGTACCCCCGGAGGTGTGCCCCATCGTCGCTGATCCAGAATCCTTAGCGGTTACACCTTACCAACGTGGTCCTTTGTAACGGTCTCGTAGTGTGCTTGCTAGTCATCTCACCTAAGGAAGTGTGATGAACAACTAGCGTAGCTCACGACTTGTGGGTAAGTTGTGCAACCTCTCGAGAGTGTAAAACTGATATATCAGCTGTGCTCACAGTCATGAGCGACCCAGATCCTCCTTTTGATTAGTGGGGTTATCAACCTTTGATTAGGGAGATTCCCCAGGGTGGTTTAGGTTTGGATGGTTCTCAGTAGTTCTTAATTAATACTGATTAAATTCTTATGCAATTGGGTTTATGGTAATTCACCCACACGTAGTGATTAGCTTTAATAAAACTTTGCCAAGACTAAAAGCTAATGCAGTTGAGTCAGCCAACCTTAGAGCCTCATAGTTTGTGTTATACTTGTTGAGTACTAGTTTGTACTCACACTTGTCTCTCTACTCTCCTGTTCTCTTGGATATCTTCGACTGCTGCTCAGTGCCCGGCAACGTGGAGGACTACGTCAGCGGTTTCGATGACTTCTAGGCGTTTGTCTCCCAATCGATGTCCCTGTGGCGCCCAGCTCTTCATGTATTCATTTTACGCTTCCGCATTCCTTGAACTGATTCTTGATTCGGTTGTAATAAAGATATTCATTTTATAATTTATACGCTTTTATTCGTGACATGTGTTGTGATATCTTGATAATCTGTTGTATATATGCGTGACTTGATCCTGGCGCATATATGATTGCTCGATTTATGTTCTTATAAATCGAGTGTGACAATCACTCTCATTGATCTGATCCTCCCGGTGAAGAATGGTCTCATCCCGTGCTGCGATAATTTCCTCCTTCTCCGTGACCAAAGCTTGAAGCTCTACTATCTAGGTGACCTATCGATCAGCATCCCTGTAATGACTTTGAGCAATACCAGTCAACTGACCCATTCTGCAGCGTAGCAGGATTTGATAGTGATGCTGGACATTCATAAACCTGATAAGGCCACGGAGTGTTTCTTTGGCTGAATCGCCCAACATGTGACCAAATGAGCTATCCTGAAATTCCACTCATGGTCACTGGAATCTATTGCGGGGAATAGGCCAATGGGATGCCCTGCAACTTCCATGGGATGTTGGTTGCAGAAGAGGTGGATGGCTTCAAGCGCTGCAGTCTCAATTGTGTTGACTAGACGATAGCCCACCACATCGATCTCGATGGGCTGCCACTGGGAGCGGAAAGGATGTTGAGGAATAGTCATCATGACTCAGCATCGAGGAACACCTTCCTCCTGATACTCCACTCCGTCGTACTGTGGGGGCTCGTTGTAGAAGAATAAACTTAATGATTCCCATAGGAGACGGGGAAAACCCTCCCAGTGCAAGGCATTGGTGTGGAGATGCCCTGCGTGATCCCAGAAGACGTTTGAAGGGGCTGCCATCTGCAACAAGAATGCAAATGGTGAGATATATTTACCCTGCTGAGAACTCACAAGGTAAATGGAACGAGACAATCAATTCTGATAACAGCAAAGGTTGAAAATCAGATGGATGCTTAAGGTACTCAACTAAAGCTATCACAAGAATCCTATTAGAACCATATTAAGGATAGACAACACTTTACCTGTTAAATTTAGATTACTATAGGGAGGAAAGTGTAAAAGATAGGCTAGATCTTAAGAAAAATGGGTTTTTGTGTAAGAGTAGGGACCTATGTGTGATTAAAATAAAAACCATAGGGCTTTATGTAAAATAGTTGATGTGTAAAAGTAACTCTCATGTTTACTTGAGGGCTAATATGAAAGTATACAAGTCATCATGATATCTCATGAAAGCTTGTGAACATTTCCAAATTTTGACCAAATCCCCTTTGGTAAGGACAAGGGTAATTCAAATTTCACCTTTATTCAAAATTTCACATGAAAAGATGCAAACTTTGAGTTTTTGAACTTGAGCCCTAAAACAATATTGTAGAGCTTGAAAAACTCTACAACTTTTGTTTTGGGCATTTCTTCTTTTGATCTCTATTTCAGTGGAAATTTTTAGTTTACCGAGATGCCCCTTAACTTTCTAAATATTCCAAACTACTCCTTGGACTTTCCCCCTCTTCTTCTTCCTCTGAACCCCCTCTACTCCGCTGCTCCTCCTGCTCTGCCGCCGGTGCAGCTCCTCCGGCTGCCGCTGTGCAGATCGCCTTCATCCACCTCCTGCTTCTTCCCCTTCCACGCGTCGTCTTCTCCATGCCCTTGATCTTTTTTTCCCTCCTCGCTGTCCTGCCTCGCGCGTGCCACGGCCTCCCCGAACGCCCGTCGGCCGCCACCTCACCGCCGCCGTGGAGAGTCCACAAGCGAAGCCCAGACTTCTATCTTTCACGCGCACCAACACCGCGTGAGTCCCCACATCCCATTCCTCTGTTTTCCTTGTCAATTCTCGAGTGCCCGACCCAAACCCCACAACCGCCCCTCCCCTTCAACTCCGGCTGCGCTCGGCATCACCGTGGGCAGCCACCACCAGGCACCCCTCGCCTCTATCGACCCCCGTGCGAGTTTCCCCATTCCCCACTGATGCTCATTGACCCCTTGGAGCTCTCCAATTTCGATCGGAACCTTGTTACCGACGAAGCGCCGCCGCCGCCTCGGCCTCACCGTGGGACCTCCCTTTCCGGTCTCCCCTAACTCCAATTGACCCCGCACCAAGCCTCCTCACACCTTCAGGACGCTTTCCGACCACTCCTTCGCCACCCAAGGGCACCAGTGCACGGTCCCCGACGTTGCTCCCCTACCGCCGGCCACCGGCCTCTGTTGCACTGCCACGACAGGCCATCCTCTTCTGATCCAGTGCAGCTAAAGGCGTACAAGCACTCCGTGGTACCTCTCCCTCCCCTCAGACCTCACCGCCGGCGACCTTCCTCGCCGGAGATGGCCGCCCGACCACTGCCCCCTTTTCATCTCTGGCCAAGGACCCCGGGTTAGAAGGAGCAAAAGCCCAGGGGGCTATTTGCAAACCACGGGACTCAGAGAAACAGTACCCCTGGGGACCTCTGTGTAAACTTTCCTATTATTTCATGTGTTTGATGCTGCTGTCTTGTAAAATTCGTAGCAAACTGTAGAAAAATCCAAAAATTGCAAAACTAATTTTGTTAGAAACTAGATTTTAAACCCTACAACTTTTATTAAATGAGTTTGGTTTGAAACTAAGTATTTTTTAATCTATTTTAAATCTAAGGTAAAAGAGTTTAACATGCATAGCTTCTACATACTAACTTTGCTACTAATGATTTTTGGTATGCAATTTCTATAGATTATGTATGAACTGGTGTAGAATTTTCAAACCTAGTTTTGTTTTGTAGCTTGAGTTCTTTTAAATTTGGGCAATTCAATTTGAATTATAATGGAATTAGTTAAGCATATCTATTAAAGCTTAATTAATTAGATCTTTTTGTCATAATCTAATAGGTGGATAATTAATCTATGATTAAATTTTCAAGACTTTATAATTTTATTTACCTAAGGTTTGAACTTAAATTGGGATTTGAATCTAAACTTAAAATATTTTAATTCCTATTTTCAATAAATTCAATGCTATAGTCATAAGTTAAATATAAATGATAATTCAAAGCTAAAACCCCTTTTGTTTCATGAGTTCTTGTGTGTTAGCTTTTTAAATTGCAACTTTACCGTGAAATAAAATAAAAGAGTGTGCATCCCTTAATTTTATATCTTTGCATATCATGTAGACTCGACTACTCTCGCTGTGACATCCAGGTAATAATGGAATATAGACACTAAACTCTAGTGTGAAATAGGCATGTTTGATATGGGTAGTACAAAGGGCTAGGGGTGTATTTGTAATTTCTATACAATATAGGCCTTTAAGTGTAAGATGGGTGGATTGGAAGGTAGCCTTGAAACCTAGGAGAAATATAATATTAGGTGTTAAATTTATGTTATCATAAGGAAAATAAGCCTTTAAGTAAGAGTAAGGGCCTATTTGTAAATAAACATAAGCCATAGGGTCTTTTATGCAAAATAACTATGGAATAAAGGTAACTTTCATGTTTACCTGAGGGCCTACTTGTAAAAGTACTACTCATCGTGACCTTTCATGAATATTTGCAAATATATCAAAAATTTGATCAAAACCTCTTTTGGTAAAGACAGGGGTAATTTAAATTCTACCTTGCTCAAAATTCAACATGAAATGTTGCAAAATTTGAGTTTTTGAATTTGAGTCCTAAAGCAAGTTTGTGGATCTTGGAAAACTCTACAACTTTCATTTTGGACTTTTCCTCATTTGATCTTTAGATCCGTGAGAATTTTTAGTTTACTGAGAGACCCCTGAACTTTCTAAGTTTTCCAAACCAGTCCTTGGACTTTCCCCCTCTTCTTCTACCTCTGACCACCCTCTGCTCCTCTGCTTCCCATCTCTGCCGCCGGCGCAGAACCTCCCCCTGGCCGCCGCTCTGCCGTTGACGCCGCAGTCCACCTCCTGCTCTCCTCCTCCCCACGCGTCACTGTAACCTTGGTCGCCGCTGTAGCTTCCCCTCGTTGTCCCGCTCCGAGCGCGCCACGGCTCCTCTGAGCCTCTGCCAGCCGCCACCTCATCGCCGCTCAGGTAAACCCACCGCGGAGCCTTAACCCTCTGTTTCTCGCACGCAACAGCACCATACCAACCTCTACATCCCATTCCTCCAGTCTCTTTACCAATGCTCGAGCACCTGACCTGAATTCCGCTGCCGCCTCCCCTCTTCTGCTCCGGCAACGATCGGCATTGCCGTGGGCAGCCACCACCAGGCATCTCTCGCCCCAATCAACCCCCGTGCAAGCTTCTCCGTTGCTCACTCGTGCTCATCGACCCCCTGTTGTCCTTCAATTGCAGCCGGAGCTTCGTCTCCGACGAGCGCCGTCGTCGCCGCCTTCGGCCTCACCGTGGGCAGCTCAATCCGAGCATCCCCACACCACCACGACTCCCTAGCCAGCACCACATCATCACCCTGGAGCTCTACGACCACTTCGTGGAGTCTCTAGTGCCCTGCAACATTCTCCCGACGCTCGCCAGCGTCCATCCTCGCCGCCGCCGCCACTGTCTTCGTCCATTGCTTCTTATCTGACGCGTACACTCCCAATTGTTTGTGTCAACATCCTCCCCATGACCCGCTGAAGCTATTGCGCTACCCCTCCACCGACGTTGGTCACCGGAACCTCGTCGTCGACAATGACCCTCCGCCGCCACCTCGGGTCTCATCGGGATCCGCTCTTCTGACCACTACGGTCCTCGACACGTGGTGCGTTCAAACCGCCGTGAGCTCTTGAGTTTCTCCCCTCCCCTCGGACCTCGCCGCCGTGACCTCCTCGCCAGAACACGGCCGTCCCCTCTCTGCCCTTCTTCTGTTTCCGGTCAAGGACCCCGGGTTAGAAGGACTGAAAACCCAAGGGGTTTTCTGCAAGGCCCATGACTCAGTGAACAGTGTTGCTAAGGACCCCTGTGTAAATGCTTTTGTTATTTTATGTGATCTATGCAGTTAACTTGTAAAATTGATAGAAAATTGTAGGAAATTCCAAAAATTGTCAAACCAATTTTGTTAGAAACTAGATTTTAAACTCTACAACTTCTATTAAGTAGGTTTAGTTTGAAACTAAATATTTTTGAATCTATTTTAAATCTAAGATAAGGGAGTTTAATATGCATAGCTCCTACATATTAACTTTGTTAATCCTAATTTTTGGTATACGATTCCTATAAGTTATATATGAACTAGTGTAAGATTTTCAAACCTAATATAGTTTTGTAGCTTGAGTTCTTTTAAAATTTGGACATTTCAATTTGATTTATACTAGGATTAGTTAAGCATGTCTATTAAAGCTTAATTAATTAGATCCTTTGTCATAATCTAATAAATAGGTAATTAATCTATGATTAAACTTTGAAGACTTTATAATTTTATCTACCTAAGGTTTGAATCCAAATTGGGATTTGAATCTAAACTTAAAATATTTTAATTTCTGTTTTTAGAATATTCAATACTATAGTCATAAGTTAAATGTAAATGATAATTCAAGGCTAAAACCCTTTTTTGTTTATTGAGTTCTTGAATGTTACCTTTTAATTGCAACTTTGTTATGAAATAAGATAAAAGAGTGTGCATTCTTTAATTTTATATCCTTACATATCGTGTAGATCCGTTTACTCTCGCCGACGGTGACTACGAGCTAATCTCGGATCAAGACGTAGAAGTTTCTGAAGACCCCGAGAGCACTGTCGAAGGTCTAACTGAAGCTCCGAACCAAAGTTCGGTAAATCTTGACACTACTGCCCCCAACCCTACACAAGAAGGCAAGCCCTGAACATAACCCACTATTTTATTTACACTGCAACCTATATATATTTATAAATTTCTATGCATTAAGTTCTTAGGAATTGCTTAGAACCCTAGTTGCATATTTCCAGGAACCGATGTACTAAACACTAGAACTTGAGTCCGACTAGCTGCTATGCTAGTAGGACCGGTAGAAGTCGAGTGATTTCCTGTCACTCGCGCGATATAGGAGTTGTAATGTTTACATTCCTGTTATCACTATAAGGATGACGGACGGGAGTTTTGTGAGGTATCATGGTCGAGATGATACCCCGTCTGTGTTGTTTAATTTGATAAGGTCACAGTGTGTGGTAGTGCGGGTTAAGCATTTGAAAGTACTAACCACATGCCGCGAAATATGGTGAGCGGTAAGCCTAATAACCAATTGGCCCGAGGAGTGGACATACCTCCCACCACTCGTCTTGCTTCTTCTGGTTACTTAACCCGACGTGTGGGAATACGTGTTGCAAGGGCAACCAGGAGTACGGACATGTAGTCGCGCTACAGGCGTACGTCCTGCACTTTGGAAGTGCGTATGGTCCTGCAGTCGCTTGTGGTGGACCTGTCCACGAGTCGGAATGAAAGGCAAACGGTTGCTTCGGAACAACCCTTTGGTGTTCCAAGCGTGTGAGTTAGGTTTACCTTGCAAGGTTGAATTCGATTCAGAATCGTCCGCTTCTCACGAAGATTGAGACTGCTTGATCCCTTTACCACATAGAGTAACAAGAGCAACCTTGTTATTGTCAAAGATGATGTTTGGCTAAAATTTCTACCATGCTTGCTTAGTTATAGGTGCTTACCTAGAATGCATACTCAACTAGAATCTGGAAGCTTAAAGTTAAAATTAAGGATTTACTCTTAGTTGCTTTCAGCTAAAAACTAAATCCAGAACTAGAGCAAGCCTTCATACAGTCTAGCTACATGGCTAAGTATACCATAACCGGGTAAGCCTTACTG
The DNA here is from genome assembly GCF_002211085.1 of Panicum hallii. Classification (NCBI taxonomy): domain Eukaryota; kingdom Viridiplantae; phylum Streptophyta; class Magnoliopsida; order Poales; family Poaceae; genus Panicum; species Panicum hallii. The sequence continues at coordinate 25,679,311 of NC_038045.1, read as the reverse complement.
AGTATTAGAATACTCAGTATTGCCTTGTGACTTCAGTTCAGGTAATCCTCCTGACGACTCAGCGCTACCTGTACCGTGGCCCTACCCTCTGCCTGATGGTTGGTCCGTGGAGTGGGACCCGTCCCCGGCCAACACAGACCTCTCTGAGTGATGTCATGTTTGGGCTAGCATGATGTCTGCATGGACGACGTGTACAGTTCCCGTGCTTTAAACTCTGCTATATAACCTGAAACTTATGGCTGTTTGTAATAATTTCCCCAGTTGAGAAAGTTATGTCACTTTTAAACACACATGTAATATATCTGCCTGTGATGTAAAATGTGATGGCATTTGTATCTCTGGACTCGCCTTCATGCAGGGTACCTTGTTTGATCCTGCATTCGGTGGTTTATCGGGACGTTACCCGACAGACCAAAGGATTATACCGTTTGAAGCACGTTGAAGCCCTCAAAAGTGGACTCGCGTACTTGAGCCGGTGTAATTCGGTTTGGTTCTGCCACACTCGCCGACGGTGACTACGAGCTAATCTCGGATCAAGCCGCAGAAGTTTCTGAAGACCCCGAGAGCACCGTCGAAGGTCTAACTGAAACTCCGAACCAAAGTTCGGAAAACTTGGACACTACTGCCCCCAACCCTACGCAAGAGGGCAAGCCCCGGACATAACCCCTACTTTACGTACACTGCAACTTATATTATTTATATCTATCTATGCATTATGTTCATAGGAATTGTATGAAAAACCCTAGTTGCATATTCCTAGGAACCAATGTATTGGATACTAGCATTTGAATCCGAATAGCTGCTCTGCTAATAGGACCGGTATAAGTCGGGTGATCTCCTGTCACTCGCGCGATATAGGAATTGTAATGTTTACATTCCTGTAATCACTATAAGGATGACGGACAGGATTTATGTGAGGTATCATGAATGAGGTGATGCCCCATCTGTATTGTTGAACTTGATAAGGTCGCAGTGTGTGGTAGTGGTGGTTAAGCGTTTGAAAGTACTAGCCACATGCTGCGAAATATGGTAAACGGTAAGCCTAGTAACCAATCGGACCGAGGAGTGGACAAACCTCCCACCACTCGTATTTGGTTCTTCTAGTTACTTGATTCGAAGTGTAGGAATACGTGTTGCAGGGCAACCAGGAATATGGTCATGTAGTCGCGCTACAGACCTACATCCTGCACACATTGGGTGTGCGTATGGTCCTGCAATTGCTTGTGGTGGACCTGTCCACGAGTCCGAATGAAAGGAAAACGGTCGCTTCGAAACAATCATTGGATGTTCCAAGCGTGTGAGTTAGGTTTACCCTTGCAAGGCTGAAATTCGATTCAGGAATCGTCTGTTTCTCGCGGAGATTGAGACTGCTTGATCCCTTTACCACATAGAGTAACAAGAGAAATGCTATGGTTATTAAAGATGATGTTTGGCTAAAAATTCTACCATGACTGGATAGCCATAGGTGCTTACCTAGAATGGATAATCACCTATAATTTGAAAGCTAAAAGTTGAAATTAAGGACCTACTTTTTATTGCTTTTCAGCTGAAAACCCTACCTAAAACCTGAAAAGCCTTCATAAGTCTAGTTATATGGCTAAGTATACCATGACCGGGTAAGCCTCGCTGAGTATTAGAATACTCGTTCTTGCATTATACTTTTTGGTTCAGGTAATCCTCCTGACGACTCAGCTCTGCCAGTACCGTGGCCCTACCCTCTGCCTGATGGTTGGTCCGTGGAGTGGGACCCGTCCCCGGCAAACGCAGAACCCTCCGAGTAATATCATGTCAGGGCTAACATGATATTCAATTTGATGACGTGTACAGGGCCCGTGTTTTTAAACTCCGCTGCATGACTTGAAACATGAACTGTTTTGTAATAATTCCCTCCAGTTGAGAACTGATGTTGCTTTTGAACACTTATGTAATATATCTGCCTGTAATGTAAAATGGATGGCATTTGTATCTCTAAACTCGCCTTCGTGCGAGGTACCTTGTTTGATCATGCATTCGGTGGTTTATCGGGACGTTACCCGACCGGCCACGGGATTATACCGTTTGAAGCACGTGGGAGCCCTCAAAAGTGGACTCGCGTACTTGAACCGGTCTAATTCAGATTGGTTCTGCCACAGCTGGTATCAGAGCTAACAAGTGTACACTGGAGATATGAAACATCTTAAAAATACTTTTAGTATAAAATTTGACCAACCAAGTATTTTGTAAAACCGCGTTGGTTTCGTTAAGGCTTGTGCTTAGTACGTAAAGCCCTAGGGTGATATCTAAGGGAATTAGAGGTGGCTATGATATATATATATATAACTCTAACCACCAGCATTACTTTTTGGTTAAAACTTAAATTCATGCACAATCCAACTTTACTTTTTGTAACGACGCCTTTGATGGTGAGGTGAGGAGGTAAGGATCCTGAGCCAACTGAGGGAGCTTGGCCTTCCTGTCGGTGATGCGAACCAAACGCTGTTTCTCAAGCAGTGGCCTACTTGAGATGCTGCCAATGTACAAACTTCGGTTGACTACATTGGGAGTATATGGTTCGGCGCAGGGTATGGCGATCGTTGTTCATACCCCTGCATTTTGCGGTACCCCCCTGAATACGTTATTTAATGACGTATGTTAACGTTGTCTGTACGGCGGTAATTATACAGATGCTGTTTCTATAGTGAACAGTAATGATTGGGGACGCTTTCATGATATGCTGGCATGAAAGGTTCATTGAATATATATTGTGACTTCCTGTAGGTACACTAACCACGATTACGGAAATAGGGCGTATAGGACTTATCGGCTAGTTATTAGGGAGAGACGTATGCGTTATGCCACCGAAATTAATTGCGTAAGTCCGAAGATATTCGGCAGTTGTTTGGTTGTGAGGTCAAATAGAACGTGTATGCATATTTTATCATCAAATATATGTATACAAGGTATGTTTTGGTTTTCTAAGGATAGGTAGTAGGTTGTATATCTTTAGTATGTGTTAATGGGGTTCTTGTGGTAGTGTTGGTCAAGAATCTTAAGTATTCATCCGGTTTCTAGTCCTTGCTGTTATCAGTATCGTTTGTCTTGGTCTATTTACCTTGTGACTTCCTAGCAAGGTAAATATATCTCACCATTTGCATTCTTGTTGCAGATGGCAGCCCCTTCCAATGTCTTTTGGGATTCGGAAGGACATCTTCACACCAATGCCCTGCATTGGGAGGGTTTCCCTCGTTTACTTTGGGAATCCTTAAGGTCATTCCACTATACAGAACCTCCCCAATATGATGCCGTTGAGTATCAGGAAGAAGGTGTTCACAGAGCTCGAGTCAGAATGACCATTCCGCAACACCCTTTTCGTTCTCAATGGCAGCCCATTGAAGTTAACATGATGGGCTATCAAATAGTTGATACCATCGCAGGAGCAGCATTGGAGGCTATTTATCTTTTTTGTAATCAGCATCCCAGAGAAGTCGCAGGACAGCCCATTGGTTTATTTTCAACGACAAATCCCAATGAGCCAGAATGGAATCTCAGAATCATCCCTGAGAGTCATAGATTGGAAGGTCCACCGGAAGAAGCACTTCAAGGTATGATGCGGTTTATGAATGTGCAGTATCACTATCAACTGCTACTACGTCGTGAGATGGGTCAGTTGATCAATGCTGCGCAAAGTCATTATAGGGAGGCTGATAGACAAAATACTCAAGTTGATCAACTTCGGGCCTTGGTGACTAAGAAGGATGAGATCATCGCATCGCGGGATGAGACCATCCTTCACTGAGAAGATCAGATCAATGAGAGTGATCATATAATCACTCAGCGCAACACCATCATTGAGTTTCTTTAGGAACAAATCCATGATCTGATCCTTGAGGCTGATGATGCTCAGGCTCATCTTGAAGAACTGCAGCAGCCACCAATACCTCCCGTCGCACCTGTAGTACCTGAGGTTGAAGAAGAAGATCCAGAAGAGATTGAGGGGGTCTCAGAGCTTGACTCCGAGCATGGGGACCCTGTTCTTAGTCCCCACCATTCTTCTTCTGGTAGTCAGTCTTCTGTAGGCAAGTTTGATGATTTCTAGTTGTTAAATCGTCGACTTCTTTCTAGTTGTAACCTGTGAGGAGTGTAATGCCTTAGTTAGTATGCAGCTTACTTAGACCTTGCGCCATTTGTTGTAACATAGATGGCCGGTGTCTGGATCCTATGGATGTGTAATGTGGGAAACCATCAAAATCTACGTTGTAATATGAGCTTCATGTTTTATCCTCTTGTTCATTATCTTTATGTTCTGAAATAAGATGATTGAATGGAATATGTGCATTGTTTATATGAATATTGTACCTTCGGAAATTGGGAGTAAGGTCATGTGGTTAATGACGGACGTCTCCTTTATTTTAGATGGTTGGAGCCACACGAGGAACCCCAGAAGGCTTCCGGGCAGAACAAACCAGTGGTTCTCATCAACCGCCACCACCACCTCCCAACCTAGCCGAGGTGATGGCACGGCAAACATAACTCCTAAATCTGCTGGTACAAGCACAGCAGAACCAGCAACATCAACAGTTCCGAGGAGGTCGTGATGACCTCACCCCTCCAGTGGCCAGCTATCAGGACTTCCTCAGTACCCAACCCCCGTTCTTCAGTAAGGCTGAAGAACCTTTGGACGCTGATGCCTGGCTTCATATCATCGAATCGAAGTTCGCCCTCTTGACTATACCTTGTGCGGACTCAAGTAAAGCTTCTTTTGCTGCCCAGCAACTTCGCGGTGCTGCTCATATATGGTGGGATAATTTCCACGCCATGCAGCCTGCGGGACATGTCATCTCCTGGGATGAATTTTGGACTGCCTTTAGGGCATATTATATTCCTGAAGGATTGCTGGAGCAAAAGTTGAACGAGTTCTTGGCACTTACCCAAGGTTCCAATACGGTATAGCAGTATGCACAGACTTTTAATCATCTGTGCCAATATGCAGGTTATCATGCAGACAATGATGCCAAGAAACAAGATCATTTTCATCGTGGCCTTAATACCAAGCTCAAGGAGCGCCTGAATCTTGTTAGGGCTAATAATTTTAGCGAGCTGGTTAATATGGCCTTAACCCAGGAGGATTGTATCATGGCACATCGTGCTGAGAAGAAAAGAAAGACTCTTACTGGACCCTCGAGTGCTCAATCACCGAGGTATCGGGTTGTTCCTAACACCCAGATCAGAGCGCCATAGAGGAATGCCCCATTTGGCAGGCTGGTTTTCAGGCCGCCCCAACAACAAGGAAGGTATAGACCTCCCGTACCTCCACCGCAACTACAGCAATCTAGCCCAAGGCCGAATGTGCAACAAGCTCCACAGAGAGGCAGCAATTATCGCTGTTTCAATTGCGGGAGTGCAGACCATTTCATCAGGGATTGTCTGCGGCCCAAGAAACCTAACCAAGGACAAAGTTCCAATCAGGGTAACCAAAACAAGGGTAAAAGGCCGATGATGCAAGTCCAGCAAGGATGAATTAACTTCACCACTCTTGCGGAACTTCTGGACGGAGCCCCCATCATGTCGGGTACGTTCTCTATCCATCACCAACCAGTTGTTACATTATTTGATTTTGGAGCAACTCATAGTTTTATTAGTAACAACTGTGGTACTCGAATAGGACTCGATCTTGGTCCTACTAAGGGGTCATATATGATTTCTACCCCTAGAGGAAAGATTACATCTGACCGAATGGTCAAAAGGGTGCCAATTCAGTTTGGTAGCAAAGAAATTAGAACTGATTTGATTCTATTAAACTTAGAGGGTATTGATGTTATACTTGGGACAAATTGGATGACAGAACATGGGGTACTGCTAGACATCTCTTCCCGAGTTATTGAGATTAACTCACCCCATCAAGGAGCCATTACCCTCTACCTGCCTCAGCAAGACTACCTATATTCTTGCACTTATGCTATCACAGACATCAAAGTAAAAGATATTCCGGTGGTCTGTGAATACCCCGATGTCTTTCCAGATGATTTGCCTGGAATGCCACCAGATAGAGACATCGAGTTCATTATTGAACTTCAACCTGGCACTGCTCCTATTTCCAAGAGGCCATATCGCATGCCTCCAAATGAATTGGCCGAGTTAAAAATCCAACTTCAAGATCTTCTTGATAAAGGTTTCATACGCCCAAGTGCTTCACCTTGGGGTTGTCCCGCTCTCTTCGTTAAGAAGAAGGATAATAGCCTAAGGTTATGTGTTGATTATCGTCCACTTAATGCGGTTACTATCAAGAATAAGTATCCTCTTCCTCGTATTGATATCCTGTTTGATCAATTAGCTGGAGCTAAAGTCTTTTCCAACATTGACTTAAGCTCTGGTTATCACTAGATCAAAATCAAGCCCTGTGATATTCCAAAAACGGCTTTCTCAATCAGGTATGGACTATATGAATATCTGGTTATGTCATTTGGGCTTACTAACACCCCAGCATATTTCATGTATCTCATGAACTCAGTCTTTATGCCGGAACTTGATAAATTCGTCGTGGTCTTCATCGACGATATTCTAATATATTCCAAGACTAATGAAGACCATGCCAATCACATACGTATTGTTCTTCAACGACTACGTGATCATCGCCTTTACGCCAAATTTTCGAAATGTGAATTCTGGCTGGATAGTGTGAAATTTCTGGGACACACTATCTCTAGTGAAGGCATATCAGTTGATCCAACTAAAGTTCAATAGGTTATGGATTGGAAGCCTCCAACTTTAGTCCATCAAATTCGAAGTTTCCTTGGATTAGCGGGATACTATCGCCGATTCATTCCAGACTTCTCCAAGATAGCCAAGCCTATGACTGAGCTACTTAAGAAAGAAGTTAAATATCGATGGGACGATAAGTGTGACGAAGCATTGCATACCTTGAGAAAACTTCTAACAACCGCTCCGGTAGCCTTTTGATGTCTATTGCGATGCCTCTGGAATTGGCCTTGGTTGTGTCCTAATGCAAAACAACCAGATCATTGCTTATGCATCCCGAGCACTTCGGAATCATGAACAAAACTATCCGACTCATGATCTTGAATTGGCAGCAGTTATTCATGCTCTCAAGATCTCGAGACATCATCTTATGGGCGCCAAGTGTAATATTTACACTGACCATAAGAGCCTCAAATATATCTTTACCCAAGCTGACCTAAATATGAGACAAAGGCGTTGGTTAGAGTTAATCAAAGACTACGACCTTGAGGTACATTATCATCCTGGCAAAGCCAATGTGGTTGCGGATGCACTTAGCCGCAAGGCACATTGTCGTTGCTTATCCATAGCAACTTTCAGTGATACTCTCTGCAACCAGATGAGGAAACTCAATCTAGAGATCCCTCCTCAAGGTAGTCTAAATCTATTATCTGTCGAATCTACTCTTCAAGATAGAATCATCATGTCGCAAATACATGATGAAGGTATCAAAATTATCAAACTAAAGCTATCTCAAGGAGAAGCTAAATACAAATATTTTCACACCGATCATCAAGGAGTCTTATGGTTCAATGATCGTATTGTTGTACCTAAAGACCATCAACTTCGTAAACAAATCCTTGATGAAGCACATTTATCTAAATTCTCTATTCATCCTGGTAGCACCAAAATGTATCAAGATCTACGACAACACTTTTGGTGAACCAGAATGAAGAGAGAGATTGCCAAATACGTATCTGAGTGTGATACGTGCTAGAGAGTCAAAGTCAGTCATCTCAAGGCATCTAGTACACTTCAGCCTCTACCCATTCCGTCATGGAAATGGGAAGACATTAGTATGGATTTCATTGTTGGTCTTCCCAACACCTCTCAAAAGCATGACTCCATATGGGTAATCATTGATAGACTTACTTAAACAGCTCATTTTCTTCCTGTGCATACCACTTACTTAGCTAAGAAGCATGCCGAAGTCTATCTTGATCAAATTGTCCGATTACACGGTGTCCCCAAGACCATCATCTCTAATCGAGGGGCCCAATTCATTGCACGCTTCTGGGAACAATTGCAGTCAGCTCTTGGAACCAAACTGATTCAAAGCTCTGCATATCGTCCTCAGACGGATGGACAAACTGAACGAGTCAACCAAATTCTTGAAGACATGCTCCGAGCTTGTATTATTCACTATGGTACGAGCTGAGACAAATGTCTTGCCTTGGCCGAATTCTCTTACAACAACAGCTATCAATCTAGTCTTCAGATGGCACCTTTTGAAGCGTTATACAGTCGCAGATGTCGAACTCCTTTAAGTTGGTCTGAGACCGGCGAACGCAAAATCTTTGGACTAGACCTAATTGTCGAAGCCAAAGATAAGGTCAAGATTATTCAAGCCAATCTTAAGACAGCCCAATCTAGGCAAAAGAGTTATGCAGACCAAAGAAGGAAACCTCTACAGTTCCAAGTAGGAGATTTTGTATATCTCCGAGTATCTCCTACCAGAGGTGTTCAGCGTTTCGGCATAAAAGGGAAACTAGCACCCCGATATGTCGGACTGTGATATCCAGGTAGTTAGATAATTAGATGTTAAGTTTGGGTATAATATATGTAAGCAGGATATAATGTATACAAGTTGTACAAAGCAGTAAGGGTATATTTGTAAATTATAAGTTCTACAAATTTTCATGTGCAAGTATGTGAAAATGATCCTAAGTGTCAAATTTCAGATGGCTATAGAAAAGAAAAGAACAAAGGTTAATAAAACATTAAGGAAAATAGACTTTTTATGAAATTAAGGACCTTTGTGTAATTAATACAAACATATAAGGATTTACATGTGAAATGGTAAAAAGATAAAAGTAAAACTTAGTTTTACCTGAGGACTAAAGTGTAAAAAGAACTAGTAATGATTGCTGCAGGAAAATTTGCAAAAGAGACCCTAAGCATTAAAGCATTAGGTTTGAATTACAAGACAAAGTTTATAATTTGAATGGTGCTCTAAAGTTTAAAATAAAACTATATTCCTTGAGATTTTGAACTTGAACCTTAAAGCAGTTTTGTAGGATTTGAAATTCTCTACAACTTTGCTTTAGACACCTTTTTCATTAGACTTTTCTATCAATGGGAAATCTTAGTTTACAGAGGGGTCCCTGGAATTTTTGGAATTCACAAACTAGTCCTCCTGACATCTCTCTGCTTCTTCCTCCTCTGGCCGCGCCGCTTCCCCCTTCTGCTCGCCCTGCCACCGCCGCTCACCGCCGGCACAGACCACCCGAGCGCCACCTCCAGCTGCCACAACCTCCCACGCGTCATCCCCTCCCGGTCTCGACTTCTTTCCCCTCCCCTCCTGGCCTCACGCGCGCCCGCCACGACGTTCCCGAGCCATCTCCGGCCACCACCTCTTCGCCGTCGTGGACAGCTCGCTGCAATGCCTTAACTTCCTCCCTCTCGCGCGCAGCAGCACCACATCAACACCTACGTGATGTTTTGTTACTTCCCGCGTCCAAATTTCCAGTAACCAAGCTACATTCTGCCGCCGCCGTCCCTTTCCTCTCCGGCTGTGCACAACCCGCCCGTGGGCAGCTCACACCGGACCTCCTCCGCCCCAGCCAACTCTCGCACCAGTTTCCCCGTGACTTGCTCGTGCTCGACGACCCCCTGATCCTCCCCAATTTCCACTGGAGCCCGGTCCTCGACGAGCGCCGCCGCCGTCGTCTTCGGCCTCCACCGTGGGCAGCTCGTTCCAGGTACTCCCCCACCACCACGACCTCCTAGCCAGAACCACATCATCACCCTGAAGCTGTACAACCCATCCATTGACCCTCTGGTGCACCACAGCGCCTCCTCGACGCTCGCCGGCGTTCTTCCTCGCCGCCGCCGCATCGGTCTCCGGCGATTCCTCTCGATCCAGCATGCTTTCTTTCAATTGATGGCACGGACACGTTCCCCGCGGCTCACTGGTTCTTGTGCGCAGGTTGCTGGCCGACGTTCATTGCCGGAGCACCCTCGTCACCGTCGACCCCTCCGCCGTCATCTCGGGCTCAAGTCGAATCCCACTGTTCCGGCCATCCCCGTCCACGACAAGTAGAGCAACTAGATCACCGTAAGCTTCTGAACCTATCCCGGCACCTGGACCTCGCCGCCGGCGACCACCGTCGCCGGAACACGGCCGCCTCCGCTTGGCTCTGTTCGGTTCCCAGCCCAGGGACCTCGGGTTAGAAGGAAAAGAAATCCAGGGGGTTAAGTGCATAGCCTAAGACTCAGTGGAATAGTAGCCAGGGACCTCCTTATGTAATTTTTGCTGTCAACTTAGAAATACCATATCTCTTTAAGGAAAAATCATAAAATGGTAAACTAAATTTTATTGGAATCTTTAGACAAAGATCTGTAACTTTTCTTTAAGGATCGACTTCGGTTTTTGAATGATTAATGACTTAATTTAAATACCAAAGTTAATTGCTTGTAGACTTAAGAATTACATAGTAATTCATAGAAAAATGATAAATTAGTAAAACCAGTGTCAATAATTTTCTTTTAATATGTAGAATTGAAGAAAAATAATTAATCTTGTGCTCTAGTAATATTTTCTTATTGTATAGATTTTGTTAGAAATAATGTGTAGTTTACATAATATAATTAATAAACACACTTTCATATGTTCAAAAATCATGAAAAATATATTAATGTCCTATTTTGTTTTATTGCCACATATTATTAAATTTTTAACTAAAAATTAGATGTTGATTAAAATAAAGATAATATGTTTGGTTTATAAAGTAATGGTAGCTTAAAATTCAAATAAATTGTGAGGTCAATATATAAAGTCTTTTAATATAAATGTTAGTAGGAACCACACCACCTGTTGCCCTATGATACTAATTGAACACTTAACCTAGCTAAATTTGTTGTTTAATGAATCTAAGTAAACTTATTAATGCTCAATAAATGACTGCCAAGTACAGGGTAATTAGGAAATGCATCAAAATAAAATGTTATTTATATTGGATTGCAACTTTATCGGGAAGTAAAATAAAAGTAAAGGCATTCCATAACTTGTAATTTGCATCTCATGTAGACTCGACCACTCTCGCTGACGGGGATTATCAGCTGATCCCGGAACTGGAAGAAGGATATTCTGAAGACCCCGGGACTCTTGTTGAGGATTTCTCTGAAGCCCCGAACCAAGGTTCGGAAGAAAATATTTTGACTAACCCCAACCCTGCTAGCGAAGGCAAGCCCCAGACATAACCCCTACTTTACTACAGTGCAACCTATATTATTTACATATATTTATATGCATTAAGTTCTTAGGAGTTGTTTGGAAAACTTAGTTGCATTACTCCAGGAACCAATGTATTGAACACTAGAACTCGAGTCCGACTAGCTGCTCTGCTTATAGGACCGGTAGAAGTCGAGTGATTTCCTGTCACTCGCGCGATATAGGAATTGTAATGTTTACATTCCTGCTATCACTATAAGGATGCCGGACGGGAGTTTTATGAGGTATCATGGTCAAGATGATACCCCGTCTGTGTTGTTAAATTTTGATAAGGTCGCAGTGTGTGGTAGCGGTGGTTAAGCGTTTGAAAGTACTAGCCACATGCCGTGAAATATGGTAAGCGGTAAGCCTAGTAACCGATCGGCCCGAGGAGTGGACATACCTCCCACCACATGTATTTGCTTATTTTGGTTACTTTGTTCGACGTGTAGGCATATGTGTTGCTGGGCAACCAGGAGTACGGGTTTTGTAGTCGCGCTACAGACGTACGTCCTGCACTTTTGTAGTGTATATGACCTGCAGTCGCTTGTGGTGGATCTGATCCACGAGTCGGAATGAAAGGCAAACGGTTGCTTCGGAACAACCCTGTGGTATTCCAAGCGTGTGTGTTAGGTTTACCTTGCAAGGGTTGAATCTCGATTCAGAATCGTCCGCCTCTCACGATGTATGAGACTGCTTATCCCCTTTATCACATAGAGTAACAAGAGCAATTATTTGATTATCAAAGATGATGTTTGAGTAAAGATTCTACCATGTTTGGATAGTTATAGGTGCTTACCTAGAATGGTTAATTCAACTAGAACCTGAAAGCTAAAAATTGAAAATAAGGATCTACTCTTTGTTGCTTTTCAGCTGAAAATCCTACCCAAAGCTAAAAACCAGCATGAGTCTAGTTATGGGCTAAGATATACCCAATTCCGGGTAAGTCTTGCTGAGTATTAGTATACTCAGTCTTGTTTTGTTGATTTACTTCAGGTAACCCTTCTGATGAGCCAGCGTTCATTACACCGTGGCCTTACCCTATGCCTGATGGTTGGTCCGTGGAATGGGATCCGTCCCCGGCCAACATAGACCCCGCCGAGTGATATTATGCCAGGTCTAGCATAATATCTGTAATGACGCCGTGTATATTGACTCCGCTTTTCAAATTCCGCTGCTTTAGTTAGAAACTTGAACTTGTGTTGTAATAAACTCTCCTCAATGAGGACAAATGTTATTTTGTACATTTTTGTAATATAACTGCCTGTGGTGTAAATTATTTTAGCATTATATCTTTGGACTCACCTTCGTGTGAGGTACCTTGTTGGATCCTGAGTTCGGTGGTTTATCGGGACGTTACCCGACAGACCAATAGTATTATACTGTTTGAAGTACGAGTTAGCCCTCCAGGGAGGACTAGCGTACTTGAGCCAGTATAATTCAGGTTGGTTCTGCCACACGGACCCTTTGAGATCCTTCAAATCTGTGGCCTAGTGGCTTACAAAATTCATCTTCCATCTCAATTAGCTACCATTCACGATGTCTTCCATGTCTCTCAATTTAAGAAGTGTATTAAAGTACCCACGGAGATCATTGAAACCCGTGCCATTGAAATCGAACCCGATCTAACTTGCACCGAACAACCTATTCAAATCTTAGACACCAAAGAAAGAGTCACTAGAAGGAGGAAGATCAAAATGTACAAGATCTTATGGGATCATCACACGGAAGAAGAAGCAACTTGGGAAACAGAATCCTATCTTCAACGGAATTTCCCGACTTTCCTTACAATCAATTCCCAAATCTAGTCGTCCAACTCTATTCTGCTTCTAAATCTCGGGACGAGATTCCTTTTAGGGGGGAGGCTGTGACATTCAAGTAATTAGAACATATGGATACTAGGTTTTAGTATGACATATGTATGCTTGCTATGGTATATGTGGGTAGTACCAGAGACTAGGGGTATATTTGTTATTTCTATAAAATATAAGCCTTAAGTGTAAATTGGGTTATATGGAAGGTAGTATTAAAACCCAGGAGAAAAATAATACTAAGTGTTAAATTTATATTACTATAGGGAGGAAAGTGTAAAAGATAGGCTAAATCTTAAGAAAAATGGGTTTTTGTGTAAGAGTAGGGACCTATGTGTGATTAAAATAAAAACCATAGGGCTTTATGTAAAATAGTTGATGTGTAAAAGTAACTCTCATGTTTACTTGAGGGCTAATATGAAAGTATACAAGTCATCATGATATCTCATGAAAACTTGTGAACATATCCAAATTTTGACCAAATCCCCTTTGGTAAGGACAAGGGTAATTCAAATTTCACCTTTATTCAAAATTTCACATGAAAAGCTGCAAACTTTGAGTTTTTGAACTTGAGCCCTAAAATAATATTGTAGAGCTTGAAAAACTCTACAACTATTGTTTTGGGCATTTCTTCTTTTGATCTCTATTTCAGTGGGAATTTTTAGTTTACCGAGAGGCCCCTGAACTTTCTAAATATTCCAAACTAGTCCTTGGACTTCCCCCCTCTTCTTCTTCCTCTGAACCCCCTCTGCTCCTCTGCTCCGCTGCTCCTCCTACTCTGCCGCCGGTGCAGCTCCTCCGGCCGCCGCTGTGCCGATCGCCGTCGTCCACCTCCTGCTTCTTCCCCTTCCACGTGTCGTCTTCTCCATGCCCTTGATCTTTCTTCCCTCCTCGCTGTCCTGCCTCGCACGCGCCACGGCCTCCCCGAACGCCCATCGGCCGCCACCTCACCGCCGTCGTGGAGAGTCCACAAGCGAAGCCCGGACTTCTATCTTTCGCGTGCACCAACACTGCGTGAGTCCCCACATCCTATTCCTCTGTTTTCCACGTCAATTCTCGAGTGCCCGACCCAAACCCCACAGCCGCCCCTCCCCTTCAACTCCAGCCGCGCTCGGCATCACCGTGGGCAGCCGCCACCAGGCACCCCTCGCCCCCATCGACCCCCGTGCGAGTTTCCCCATTCCCCACTGGTGCTCACTGACCCCTTGGAGCTCTCCAATTTCGATCGGAACCTTGTTACCGACGAAGCGCCACCGCCGCCGGCTCGGCCTCGCCGTGGGACCTCCCTTTTCGGTCTCCCCCAACTCCAATTGACCCCGCACCAAGCTTCCTCACACCGCCAGGACGCTTTTCGACCACTCCTTCGCCACCCAAGGGCACCGGAGCACGGTCCCCGACGTTGCTCCCCCACTGCCGGCCGCCGGCCTCTGTTGCACTGCCACGACAGGCCATCCTCTTCTGATCCAGTGCAGGTAAAGGCGTACAAGCACTCCGTGGTACCTCTCCCTCCCCTCAGACCTCACCGCCGGTGACCTTCTTCGCCGAAGATGGCCGCCCGACCACTGCCCCCTTTTCATCTCTGGCCAAGGACCCCGGGTTAGAAGGAGCAAAAGCCCAGGGGGCTATTTGCAAACCACGGGACTCAGAGAAACAGTACCCCTGGGGACCTCTGTGTAAACTTTTCTATTATTTCATGTGTTTGATGCTGCTGTCTTGTAAAATTCATAGCAAACTGTAGAAAAATCCAAAAATTGCAAAACTAATTTTGTTAGAAACTAGATTTTAAACCCTACAAATTTTATTAAATGAGTTTGGTTTGAAACTAAGTATTTTTGAATCTAAATCTAAGGTAAAAGAGTTTAACATGCATAGCTTCTACATACTAACTTTGCTACTTATGATTTTTGGTATGCAATTTCTATAGATTATGTATGAACTGGTGTAGAATTTTCAAACCTAGTTTTGTTTAGTAGCTTGAGTTCTTTTAAATTTGGGCAATTCAATTTGAATTATAATGGAATTAGTTAAGCATATCTATTAAAGCTTAATTAATTAGATCTTTTTGTCATAATGTAATAGGTGGATAATTAATCTATGATTAAATTTTCAAGACTTTATAATTTTATTTACCTAAGGTTTGAACTTAAATTGGGATTTGAATCTAAACTTAAAATATTTTAATTCCTATTTTTAGTAAATTCAATGCTATAGTCATAAGTTAAATATAAATGATAATTCAAAGCTAAAACCCCTTTTGTTTCATGAGTTCTTGTGTGTTAGCTTTTTAAATTGCAACTTTACCATGAAATAAAATAAAAGAGTGTGCATCCCTTAATTTTATATCTTTGCATATCATGTAGACCCGACTACTCTCGCCGACGGTGACTACGAGGTAATCTCGGATCAAGCCGTAGAAGTTTCTGAAGACCCCGAGAGCACCATCAAAGGTCTAACTGAAACTACGAACCAAAGTTCCGAAAACTTTGACACTACTGCCCCCAACCCTACGCAAGAAGGCAAGCCCCGGACATAACCCCTACTTTACCTACACTGCAACTTATATTATTTATATCTATCTATGCATTACGTTCATAGGAATTGTATGAAAAACCCTAGTTGCATATTCCTAGGAACCAATGTATTGGATACTAGCATTTGAATCCGAATAGCTGCTCTGCTAATAGGACCGGTAGAAGTCGGGTGATCTCCTGTCACTCGCACGATATAGGAATTGTAATGTTTACATTCCTGTAATCACTATAAGGATGACTGACGGGATTTATGTGAGGTATCATGAATGAGGTGATGCCCCGTCTGTATTGTTGAACTTGATAAGGTCACAGTGTGTGGTAGTGGTGGTTAAGCGTTTGAAAGTACTAGCCACATGCCGTGAAATATGGTAAGCGGTAAGTTTAGTAACCAGTCGGCCCGAGGAGTGGACATACCTCCCACCACTCGTATTTGGTTCTTCTGGTTACTTGATTCGATGTGTAGGAATACGTGTTGCAGGGCAACCAGGAATATGGTCATGTAGTCGCGCTACAGACCTACATCCTGCACACATTGGGTGTGCGTATGGTCCTGCAGTCGCTTGTGGTGGACCTATCCACGAGTCGGAATGAAAGGCAAACGGTCGCTTCGAAACAATCGTTGGATGTTCCAAGCGTGTTAGTTAGGTTTACCCTTGCAAGGCTGAAATTCGATTCAGGAATCGTCTGTTTCTCACGGAGATTGAGACTGCTTGATCCCTTTACCACATAGAGTAACAAGAGAAATGCTATGGTTATTAAAGATGATGTTTGGCTAAGAATTCTACCATGCCTAGATAGCCATAGGTGCTTACCTGGAATGGATAATCACCTAGAATTTGAAAGCTAAAAGTTGAAATTAAGGACCTACTTTTTATTGTTTTTTAGCTGAAAACCCTACCTAAAACTTGAAAAGCCTTCATAAGTCTAGTTATATGGCTAAGTATACCATGACCGGGTAAGCCTTGCTGAGTATTAGAATACTCAGTCTTGCATTATACTTTTTGGTTCAGGTAATCCTCCTGACGACTCAGCTCTGCTAGTACCGTGGCCCTACCCTCTGCCTGATGGTTGGTCCGTGGAGTGGGACCCGTCCCTGGCCAACGCAGAACCCTTCGAGTAATATCATGTCAGGGCTATGAAACGTGAACTGTTTTGTAATAATTCGCTCCAGTTGAGAATTGATGTTGCTTTTGAACACTTATGTAATATATCTGCCTGTAATGTAAAATGGATGGCATTTGTATCTTTTAACTCGCCTTCGTGCGAGGTACCTTGTTTGATCCTGCATTCGGTGGTTTATCGGGACGTTACCCGACCGGCCACGGGATTATACCGTTTGAAGCATGTGGGAGCCCTCAAAAGTGGACTCGCGTACTTGAACCGGTATAATTCAGATTGGTTCTGCTACAGCGCCGAACCATATACTCCCAATATAACCAACCTAAGTTGATATATTGGCAGCATCTCAAGTAGGCCACTGCTCGAGAATCAGCGTTCGGTTCGCATCACCGACGGGAAGGCTAACTCCCCAGTTAGCTGAGGATCCTTACCTTCTTATCTCACCATCGAAGGTGTCGTTACAGAAAATAAAGTTGAGTTATGTATAAATTTAAGTTCTGACCGAAAGTAGTGCTGCAAGTTAGAATTTCACCCTATACATATATATGCCAATAGCCACCTGATTATTCCCATATTAGTCCCTAGGGCTTTATGATCTAACACGAACCTTAACGTATCCAACGCACTTTGTAAATTCATTTGTTTATCAAATTTTTATTCTGAAAACACTTTTTAAAAGCGGCTGCAGTTGTAAGAGTAAACCTACAACTCTGATACCAGCTGTGGTAGAATCACCTGAATTATTCTGGCTCAAGTGCGCTAGTCATTGCTATACAGCCGATACTAACTCAACGCACTTCAAACGGAACAACCCATTGGTCTGTCGGGTCTCCGCCCGATACAACCACGGTTCAACAGGACCCAAGTAGGTTTACCTCGCACGAAGGCGAGTTTACAATCACATAACAGCTCACCAACTTTTAATTTACAGAAGCTTAAACATTATTACACACCGTTTCAAACATAAGGTAAACTTATACAAACATTGTTTAAAATGACAAGCTAAACAGCTTGTCCAGGTTCACAGCGGAAGAAAAATAAACACACGACTACACACATCGCGAAGGTTGACACCGCACTCAGCCCAAAGCTTGGTGTCACTCAGGAGGGTCACTGCCAGCCGGGGACGGATCCCACTCGACGGACCAGCCAAACGGAATAGAGGTTGGCCATGCCGTACTATCCGTGGGGTTCTCGAAGGTCATACCTGAAAATTTCACTAGCAAGACTGAGTATACTAATACTCAGCAAGGCTTAACCGCTTCATGGTATACTTAGCCATGTAACTAGACTCATGAAGGCTTGAAATAGTTCTGGGCTTAATTTCAGCTGAAAAGCAACAAAGAATATGAACTAACTTTCATATTTTAGCTACCAGGTTCTAGTTTCATTAATCATTCTAGGTTAGCACCTATACTAGACAAACAAGGTATGGTTTAGCATCCATCCAGTTTATCCCATAATGGTTATTGTTCTTACTCTATGTGGCAGAAGGAATAAGCAGTCTCAATCTCCGCGAGAAACGGACGATTCTGAATCGTATTTCCAAACCTTGCAAGGCAAACCTAACTCACACGCTTGGAACATCCAACCATAGCTCCAAAGCAACCGTTTGCCTTTCATTTCGACTCGTGGAACAGGGCCACCACAAGCGACTGTAGGACCGTACGCACACCAATTGTGCAGGACATACGTCTGTAGCGCGATTACATGACCGTACTCCTGTCTGCTGCCCGGAACGTACTCCCGCACGTCGGTGCATGAGAAAAACCAAATTATGAGTGGTGGGAGGTACGTCCACTCCTCGGGCCGATTGATTACTAGGCTTACTGCTTTACCATATTTCGCGGCATGTGGCTAGTACTTTCAAACGCTTAGCCACCACTACCACACACTACGACCTTATCAACTTTGATCAACACAGACGGGGTAAACTCCCAAGCCATGATACTGCACACGACCCTGTCCATCATCCTGATAGTGATTGCAGAATAGTAAACATTCAATTCCTATATTGTGCGAGTGACAGAAAATCACCCGACTTCTACCGGTCTTATTAGCAGAGCATCTATTCGATATGGACTCAGGTACAATACATAAGTTCCTAGTATCAATGCATCTAGGGTTCCATTTCAACTCCTAGACTTAATGCAAGATATAATATATAAGTATAAAATTGTAGTAAATTGAAATACTGGGATATGCAAAGGGGCTTGCCTTCTTGAGTGGGGTTGGGGCAGGAGTGTTAAAGATTTCCGAACTTTGGTTCGGAGCTTCAGTTAGAGTCTCGACGATGCTCACCGGGTCTTCAAGAAACCCTTGTTCTTGTTCCGAGACTAGTTCGTAGTCTCTGTCGTCGAGTGTTGTTGACTCTACATGATATGCAATGATTTAAGTAAGATGGTTCTTAAGTTAAGGATTTTACTTCACGATAAAATTGCAATCCAACAAATTAACAAACATAAACTCATGAAACAAGGGGGTTTTGATCTAAGGCTACTATTTACACTTAAGTTATGGTTATATTAATGGAATTACTTTGAAGTAATTTGATAAGTTTGATTTTTATTTTAAAAACTATAAAGGTTCTGACCTTGAATTTTTGTGGATAAGCTTATTTTCAACAAATAAGCTTATTGTGAATTTTTCATAATTTTTCTAAAAATAGAAACTAAAGCATTTGAATTTGAATTCAAATTTTAAGTTTAAATTCAAATCCTGAGTAAATAAATTCTTCAAAATTTAATTATGAACTAATTATCAACGAATTAGGTTATGGTAAAAAGATCTAAACAGAAAAGCCTTAGGAACATGCTTAAATAAATTCAAACCTCTTCAAATTTGATTTGCAAAAGTTTAAAAGAACTTAAACTACAAAGCAGTACTAAGCATGAAATTTTTACACAAGCTTACTCATGACCTAAACAGGCTACAAACCAAAAATCACAAGAAAATAAGCTTATATGCAAAAGTTAAGCCGAAGATACTCTTTTTGTAAACTTTTAAATAACTTAGAAAACATTGGGTTTCAAACCAAACTCTATTAATAAAAGTTGTAGAATTTGATTTCTAGTTTCCAACAAAACTTGTTTGGCAATTTTTGGAGTTTTCTACAAATTCCTATCAATTTTACAAGTTGGCTGATTTGCAAACTAAAAATGAAAAAAGGGGTTTACGGAGAGGTCCTCGGGTTTTTGCACAAAGGCCCTTAGAACAGGAAAAGAAATTGCAGATGTGCCCTTGCCAGCTCTCGACGGCGACCGGCCGGTCTGTCTGGCATGTTCTCGCCGGCGGCAAGGTTTCTGGCGGGGAAGGACAGGCCCAGCATGGCCTACAGGACAGGTGGTGCCTGTTGGTGGGTGATGTGCTCGAGGAACAGTGGTGGAGCATGGCTGGTGGCGAGGAGTGGCGGCGGTCGTGGCGGCATGCTCACGTTCCCGGCGAGGGGCCGGTGAACATGGACGAACAAGGTGCGCATAAGCACCGTGAAGATGTGGGGGGTGTGATTCCAGTACCCAATTTGGCCGGAGGTGGGGCGGAAGGGGGTCGTCGACGGTGAGGTGGACCTCGGGCTCCTCCGGCGAGCAGCGGCGCGGGATTGCGTCGATTCCGGCCAAGGGAAGTCAGAGGCTCGACCAGAGCGGGTCAGAAGGCTGGCGGGGAGGAGAGGAAGCTCCTGGGCGCTGGGATTTGGGTGGGGTGGAGCGGCCGCGGAGAATTTCGGCGAGCAGCTCGGTGGTCGGCTTGGTGGTCGCGAGGAAGAAGGAAAGGGCTCGGGTCGGGCTTTATAGGGGAGCATCGCTCTGTAGAAGAGAGGGAGGGAGAGAGCAGACGCGCGGCCGGGCTCAGGCCGACGGGCGGCGCCGACGTGCCCCTCGGGCATGCATGGCGGCCGCTCGGCACCGGCGGCTCGACGTGGCAGGGCAAGGGAAAGCCAGTAGAGGCAGCGCGAGCGGTGGAAGGAGCAGCCAGGCGACACGTCGAACGAGAGAGAGCGGCATTGGGGCAGCTGGGCCTCGGGAGAACGGCCGGTGAGGGCGGCGGGGAGCTCACGGGCGTGAGCAGAGGAAGCAGGGGCTGAGGAGGAAGACGAGGACTGATCTATGATTTTCCAAAAGTGCAGGGACCTCACTGTAATGTCTTGGTAACTTTCAAACCATAGCTCAAATGAAAATGTGCCCAAAACCAAAAGTGTAGAGTTCACCAAGATCTACAATTTTGATTTAAGATTCAGTTTCAAAAGAGTTAAGGATTCGAAAATAAGTTAAAAGTGGGGCAAAAGTTAAATTTCAAAAATAACTCTTTTAACTACCACACTCAAAATGAATCCGAGAGGTAGTTTCACTTCTATCTACGGTTTAAAAGCAAGTTCTTGCACTTTTTCAAAACAACCCAAACAAAACATGGTTTTACCTCCCATTCTCGCACATTTGCACAAAAGGACCTTTATTAAATTATAATTATATAAATACCCCTTTTCCCTTATCATTTAAATTTTTAAACACACTTTCACAATATTTTGCACACAACTTCATACTAAAATCTAGTGTGTGTCAATAGCAAGTACCTGAGTGTCACACGTACTGAGGGCGGCGACCAACTTTTGCGTAGTGTCCATGAGCAATCTCCCTTCCCCAGGGGGTGGAGAAGGAATCCGCGCACAGGTGGCTCCCCTCATGCGCCATGGGAACAGCTGGAACTCAGTGCCCTGAAGTTCCTCCTTGTAAGCATGGCAGAGAAAGTAAAGCACTCTCCTAGTAGCTTCACTGGTCCCTGCGTCCAAGGTCCTCCTGGGCACCTCATCAATGTGCTTGGAGTACTCCACCCGGCTGCCATGCCTCTCATCCGGAACACTGATCACCACTGCCACCAACCACTCCTCCTCCAGCTGGGCATTCTTGAACAAGTGAGCTTAATAGCGTGGCATCAGCGGGAAGCCAATCCTCTGCATGGCCCTCTAGAGAAGCGCGGGGACTGGACCTTCAGCAAAGTCAAAGTGATGTATCTGCTTCTCATAATGGGGCTCAGGTGGTGGTGGGCTTGTGGCGATGGCTGGCTCTGGATCATCATCTGGGTCATCGTCACCACCATCGGGTGCACATGAGTCGTCGTGACCATCGTCATCCTCATCTCCGCCTACGGCACCTGGATCGGCACCGTCTCCTCCTGCAGGACCCTCATTGCTGCCACTTGAGACCTCAGAATGGTCCTCCGGCAACTCCATGGGCTCCTCCTCAATGTCGGTGTCCACCCATCCCCCGTCAGGATGGTTGTAGTAGTAGTCGTTGTCATCCTCGAGTATCACGTACTTGGGCTCCGTCTGATTGGACCCCTCCTGGTCAGACACCTCCTACGGGTGATGGATCGGATGCGGTGGTCCACGGGTGCTTTTACAGGCGGTCTGCTTGTTTCTGGCCATCTGTAACAAAGCGCAAGATAGAGGACATTTAGAAAATGCTCTAGGTGACCTTAAAGCAAGATTGCCTTTTGTAAAATATCAACACACTTGGAAGACAAGCACGAAGTCAAGGAGGAAATAGTAGTGATATAATCAAGAAATAAGCAGTTTTCAAAAGCAAGCAAGCAGAAGCTAGGTTACTAAGCAAGATGAGCCTTAAAAATCGACCATTACTAACTAGGCTAAGATCCTACAGTCATCACTGCTCTGATACCACTTCTGTCACACCTGATTTAGAAAAGGTAACCGAATTCATCCCATATGTGCGCCAGGATCAAGGTCCGCACATACAGTAGACGTCACAAACAAATATCCAAAATAATGCATTAACGAAATAGAGTATAATAGTACTTTATCATATGATCGACAGTCTTAGTCTTAAACGAATAAATAAACGTTGATAAATAGCAGCGGACTTCAACTTCGCAGGCAGATGACTAGGAGACATACGCCTAGTATTCTTCGAAATCTTCAGGGAACACGGGACAATTATCTTGTTCTGAGCAGTATTATTTTTAATAAAGCAAGTGTGAGTATACTTATGGTTGGTACTCAACAAGTGGAGTAAATTATATGACATGCAAGGCAATGATCAAGGAAAAAGCTGACATGGTTAGTCTGCGATAAGCATTTCTAGTTGGTCAAGTTTTAATTAAGCAAGCATTAGCTAAGTGTAAGTATATACCAACCCTTAAATAAAATATCAGAGGTAAAATAATCCACAACATAAATAAATAAATAAATAAGACACATCGATTTAGATCATCTTTAAGTTTAATTATCATGTCAGTGTCCAAGCCACTCTTAACCATGAGCACGGTTGATATATCAGTTTTCACTCTGTTGTCGGTCGAAACCCACCGGCGAGCAGCGACAGACAACACGAGGAGCCGGGAGGCTTCCGGGGCTGCTGGTGGGCCTCGGTCCCTCGATCAACGGCCTAGGATCTGGCACACGACCTGGTGTCTCAGTTTGCTAGGCGTGCCACCTGATCTTGTACCTGATCAGGAAGGTGTAAATGTGCTTCCAGTTAGTTTCCTGCATGCACAGACACATTTAAACGTTAATCCGGGCCATGATCGGCTCATCGGGTGTGTATATCTAAACAAAGTGCATATATCTGATACTAATATAAACTTGCTCTGTAATCAATAAGCTAATTCAATCTACAACGGTTAAAACTTTCACCACAAAACTGGAACATCCTACGCGTAGTTAAGCCTAACAAATACGAAAGATAACAGAATAGCAACCTAAACAGAGACCTAAAAACCAACAGAAAGCCGATTCCCAGAACAATCCCTCTTTAGATTAATGTAAAGCATCAAACGTATTGCCGGATCATTTAACTCGTTTGAAGGGCCTAATCATGTAGATCTTAAACCAAATCTTTAATGAATAAAGGCTAACATAACAGATTGGATCTACTAATGGAAACAGAGCAAGGTGCTGCCCTTACACCCAGGTTCGGGCACATAGACAGCTAAACGTTTACAGGTGCATGGATACAGTATAAAAAGCCGATGCATCCCTATAAATGTTAAGATAACTAGTGTTACTCACCATCAACAACGCTTCAGCACGAGAAACACAAAGATAAAAAGGTAGGAACGATGCTGCCCCGATCACGCGAGGCGTGATCGGGGCCGCATAGCACTTACCTGGAGAAAACCCTAAAACAGGGGTGGCGATGCGCCGAGAGTTGTTTATAGTCTAGGGTACATATTTATAGTCTGGAGACTTTCCTCTCCTAACCAATCCCTGATCGACTACGACACGAATACTGACTATCTATATCTAAACTAACTTTCAACTAGATACATGGCCAATCTGGCCTTAAACCGCCTGCGTAGGAGCCGATTCGCAAGCCTATTACAATTATCCTTTGAGCCCATCTTGCTCACAGCCCACCTTCTGGCCCAGCCAAATTATGGGATAACACATGCCCCCCTGGTTTCAGCAATAATAATTCCAAAACCATTTTTTTCCTTTCCATCGCCTCGCCTCTTCGACTTCCAAAATCCGTACACACGTGCCACTTCCACTTCCATGGGATGTGACTACTCTTCATCTAACTTCTTGGAAATCGTCACGGTGTCGATCCGTATCCCATTCCTACCTTTATAAACATGACCTGGCAACCTGTTCATTCATCTTCTATCTCAAGCCGATAGCAACTGCCACAGTCCACCCCTCCTTCTCCCGCAATGGCTTCCTCATCCTCTGCTTCCTCCGTCATCTCCATTGACTCTGAGAAAACTCGAGAGATGACCCCGGAGTTCGATCCCACAGCTGCTTATGAGGCCTGCGCTCCTCTGCACTGCGATGCAGAGGAGTGGGATTTCCAAACCTGGTCAGAGGATGATGAATTCTTGACCGACAGCGAAGACCTCCAGCTCCTCCTTGGCGGGGAACTGAATGAAGACGACGACGATGACATGTCCTGGGAGGGGGATTTCTCCTCCTCGGAGGAAGAAATTGATGGCACATCGATCAAGGAAGACTCGACAGCAGGATGCTTCCTGCGTGGTGGGTTGTCAGAGGACGACGAAGATGATGATGATGAAGAGACCAAAGGTGGCAACGGCGGCGGAGACGATGGTAGCAGCGACGACGACAACAACGACGATGACAACGACATTGGTGTAGCCCCTCCGGTCAAGTGCTACAAGGTCTTAGGCACCTACTGATGGTAGATCATAGGATTGGTATTAACTGCCATGTACTAAGCCGATAGATCAGCTTTAGGAGCAATCGGCTCCCGTTTTGTAATGATTTTCCCTATGAATGAAATTTTTCGTTTTAGTCAACAACTGTCGAGAAGCTGATTTACCGGGAGCTGATGGCAACACATCGGTCCTTTCCCTCAAAAGTGCCGATCCAGATCTGAGTCGATCCCTGAACCAATTCCATCTTCTGCTTAAATCTGGAACTTTCCCGAAACAGATCTACACAGGTTCCCCAAATCCAAGTTGCGTTCCAAAAACTCCCACTCATAAATTCAATCGCAAAATCCAGATCATAGCCACAGAACGCGAACTCAAGACTCGCAAAGCAAACCCTAGATCCAATCTCGAGCCTTCAATCACCATTGGAGCTTCAGATGGCGGAACCCTCGAATGCCGATGCGGGCGTCCTTGGTCTGAAGGTAAAACTCTAACCTTTCGCTAATTTAATGAAGTAATTATTCGAACCCTTGAAGCATTAAATGATCCTTTCCTGTTATTTGGCTCTGTCTCTTATCGATTCTTCAGGTTTCAGACATTCTTTTGCCACATCCTTCTTTCCCCAATTCCTTTTGTCTTGGGCCTCATTCTTATGAGCGTCCAATAGATTTGATTTCTTGTGAGGCCAATCGAATCCCATTCGTAAGCCAAGATATAGACTTAGATTTCTGGGCCGACAGCCTGAGTGCCTGGCCAAATCCTCCCGAGGGCTGGGTATCTTGGTATAACAGAGTAGCAAAAGCCTACCAGCCCACATGGGAAACAATAGGAATAGCCGATGCTCTGTCTCTGTCATTATCCCCTGAACTACTTTTTATTTGGCCATGGGCCGATGACTCCAATCCTCATGGATGTGGTGATGATTACTAGTTTGGACATTGCATCATCCAGCCCCTCTACTTACAGAATGCCTGAGGTCCCCTTTAAGTTGTCCTCCAAAACAGAATGCACAAATTGGGGTGCCTACCTAAACCAGTACATCAAAACCAAAGGCCTTGTAACTGAGAAAGAACATACGGCCTTTCTGAATCTCTGGTTGGAACACTTCATATTTTGCGGTCCTTCCCTGGCTCCAACCACAAACTACCTCTCTCTAGCATATGAACTGGCTAGAGGTCATACTATTGGCCTTGGCAAACTGTTTCTTAGGGAAGTTTATAGATATCCTCACTTGATGTCTTCGAGCTTGCTCTCCTAAAAGAAACTTAGAATTGGTGGTCCCTGGTGGTTCATTCAGTTATGGGCTCACTTGTATTTTTAGAACCACATACCAAACTTCCCTATTCTGGCCGATAACTCCTTCCCCGATCAGAGTGGGAGACGCATTAGATGTACCAGCTTTGGCCAAGCTTTGTACAGTCTTTCCGGTAGCAAGTTGAACCCCAAAGATGCCTCAAGCTGGTTTAGAGTAGTCTACAAAGGTTTGACCAATCCAATCTACCTTCCTTACACAAATTCTGAAATCTTTGAAAATCCAAGCGCCTTTAGATTGGATAACTTTGCCGATGATGAAAGCACTCGACATTTGTACTCCATCGTGATCCATCCTTGCTTCCTTCCTGTCGGTATGAGCACCTCCAATAGAATTATCAAACCAGGCTATGAATCTTACCAGCCGGTCGTAGCAGCCCGACAATTTGGTCTTGGGCAAATTCCTCCCCACTTCTTCCTTCATCATCTGACAGTAAGTAGAGCTGATCTGCCTGACTCCCTCACTAGCCACAGATGCTATAGCATGTTCACTGATCTTGACATCCCAATCCCTATCGACATATCATTTACCTTTTCAGCCTTTGGCTACGAGAATTGGTGGTCAATGTGGAAGACTCACGTCTTTCGAAAAGCCTTGGGACCAATGTTGCAGCAAATTAACGCTGAGTATGAAGCCCCTGAGGAAGAGGTATCATCATCAGTTTAGTATTTCTTCACGATTCTGCTTGACCCCTTCTCTGATTCCGTTTATTTTCTCTGCAGCAAGAGGATGGTCCGAAGCCCAAGAACGATGATGGCTCCACTTTCAAGTTCTCACCGATTGCTCCCGTAGTCGTCTTTGGCAAGAACGCACCTCCCTTATCAAAGGTCATAATGCGAATCCAGCCTGATTCTACAAAATCAGCCTCCAAGCAAAAATGAGTCTCCGATGTTGCTGCCCCCGAGCCCAGATTAAGGCGAAGAAGATGATTGTTAGGAAGATTCGGAAGGAGGCCGGACCATCTTCTTTCAATCAAGAAGCTCCCAACGTCAACCAGGTTCGGATTATCCCTTTAGAATTGGTCCTCTAAATAGGTACACTTCGAGTCAATTGCTCTTTCCTTGTTTGCAGGCTGATATCATGGATATTTCCACCATGGAAGAGCAAGCGCGTCAAGAAAACCCAACTCTAGAGGCTCCAGAGAATCCTATGACGACAGTCGACACCTTGGACAACCTCCAAGATCCGATCCTGGAAACTCCAGAGAATCTTGCAATGATATATAGTTGATACTTTGGTCAACCTTCAGGATCTGCAGGAGCCGATTGTCACCTCATCGGCTATCAATCCTTCTCAAGAAAAGCACCAACAGCTGGCGCCCACCGTGGGGCTGATCGTCACGATCATTGGGCGAATTTGAAGGACCTCTTCATCAACATCAATCCACTCAAGGTGGCAGATTGCTACTTCATACATATGCATCAGCGGATCGATTCATCAAGTTCGAGATTGGATCCTTCAGCGAACGGCTACATCAACCTCGACTACTCGGCTCGACTTCACCTCGCGCTGCAACGTCAATGCACCGCGGCCGCCGACCTCGACGACCCGGTTCAACTTCAGCTTGTGCCGCAGTGTCCGCGCGCAGAAGCGACGAGTTCGATGATGAGGACATCCCAGCTATTACACCAATACAAGGACCAATTACACGAAGTCGTGCAAAGAAACTACAACAAGAGGTGAATTCTCTCCTTGCTAAAATTGATTACAATATAAATGAGGATTCTATACTACCTAAATGTTGCACATATGTCTTATTAAGGTTTACACACGTGGGAGAAGCTACTGGACCAAAGACTACAAGATACACCAACAACAACATGAAGTGTACAGAAGTTGAAGCATCAACCCCAGCGGCTGAAAACAGAGTCAACTTCCACGAGCCCCACGCGCCACCTGGACAAGTTTCATGATGCGTGCTGCATATGAACGGAAAGCTATTGAAGTCTATTTTCACTTCCAACAAACGGCTTGTCATTTGGACTTCCCATTAAAAAGTTATGGCCATTTTAGTGGAGACTGGTCAGGGAGACTAAAGCCCCACGAAACCTCTCGGGAGCCACTATTTTTACACCTTTCTTCAAGTTTTATTTAGTGGAAAACTGTTACTCTTTCACACCCAACTAGGAGGGATATTCTAGAATAAATAACCCCTGTATCCATGCCAAAATAACCGGTTGATCATGAATTAAGCAATCCACCATACGGTGTTCCAGTCAAGAGCTGAGTGTTCTTATCCCAATTTCTTGCGAGTTCTTCATCGACTTGTGAGAGACCGATTCGCCGGTATACGCGAAGGTTCCTCTGGGACCCCCTAATTCATGCTCTAGGATTTCGGTCCTTTTGTGTGGGTTAGTCCCGGCTTGTGGTTCTGCGATCGTTCGGAGATCGAGTCGAGATCGTCACGGTTTCGGTGCCTCTCTCCCCGTTGCTTGGTCGCAGCCAACCTTGGCAGGTATAAAGCTAGTTATCTCTTTCATTCATATAAAAGCCGATCCAAAAAAGAGCCGATTGCACCAAGAGCCGATCCATTGGCTTTCTACCACTTCGGGATTCTATCTACTGCCGTGAAGATCGGGCCACCCCCGGGGTCAGTCCCTATCATTTGGTATCAGATTTCAGGTTGCCACGGTAGGTTCTATCCCCATATCATCCTTTGTTCATCATAAATTTTGTTATCCATATTGTGTTCTTTGTTCCACACCCATAGTCCACTTAAAACAGCCACAAAAATCAACCAAAACCTTTGTGTAGTACTGCTGATCTTGTGTTGTTTACGCCTTTTTGTTGTTGTTCACCATCATCGTTACGTTTTGTTGCATATCTTTTAGCACCCTTTGTTGATGTTCTAAAAAAAAAGTGCAAGATCAGAAAAGGAGAGTTGAGAAAAAAGGAGTTACAAAAAAAAGTGAGGTAGAACACGGGTTGCTTGTTGCTACAATTATTGCAAATTTTCAGATTGTGACAACAACTTTTAGGTGGGTAACGACGCTTGATTTTCAGTGCTACAAGCCTTCCTTGTTCAGCCACCTATAACTCCACCAAAATCGGTAACCGGACATCTTGTTCGTAATCCTTTCGATCGCTTAATCACAGCTGGGTTACTACCACACTAGCACACTCACAGTCTTTGAGAACGCGTAAGAATTTGGTGAGTAAGAGGTGAGGTTTTTATTTTCCATATATATTTTTCAGTTTCAAATTTTCTCTTGCAATACTCTAACATGGCAGCCTCAAACTCAAGTGTTCGTGGTGGTAACAATGAAGAAGAGGAGCCTCCAGTTTCACGAGCTGAATTACGCCAACTTGGAAACTCACTTTTGGAAGCCATGGAGAGGATGCTCAATGAACATCTTCCTCCAAATGGTGGAAGAGATCCACAATAGCAAAATGAAGAATTTGGTGATGAGAATTCAAGTTTTGGGAATAATTTTCATGAATTTTTTGGAGCTGGTCATGGAGGTCGTGGTGGTGGTAGGCATGCTGGTCGTGACAATCGGCATGGACGAGGACGTGGTCGTGGTCGTCATGTACACTTTGGACATGATGATGAGGTACATTGTAATTCTGATGATGCATTTGATGAGGATGAAAATCCTTTTGCAGATCATGGAAGGTTTGAACATCACCATGATCATCGTCGTGGTGCTTCCCATGATGGAAGACATCATCATCATTGTGACAGTTCATGTACTTGTAATGTTAGATATATATTTGTTAGTGTGAAGTCTGTGTATGTTAGTGTAAAGCTTGCGTATGTTTGTGTGAAGCTTTTGAAAATTTAAAGTGCGAGTAAAAAGGGTATTTTTGTAATTACAGAAAAACCTAGGGTTGTTTTTGCAAAATGTATTTGGATAAGGGGTAACTTTAAAATAAGTGAAGGGTGATTTTGCAAACATGTTTTTCTTACTTTATGCCCTGTAAAAATATATATTTATCCAAAAAGTTGCATTGGAAATGCATGTGTTGAATTGTGTAAAAGTTTGGGTAAAATGGTAAAAATAAGGTGTTTATGTAATTTTATAAAAATACAAGTCCCTTTATGCAAGTAGTTGGTTTACAAAAGTAATTCTCAAAGTTACTTAGAACTAAAGTGTAAAAGGTGCAAGTCATCATGACATGTCTATCCAATCATCATGACGAGTCTATCCCGTCATCATGACGTGTCATAAATGCTTGCATTTGGTCCTAAATTTTATAAAGTTTCATTCTTTAGGACAAAAGCAATTCAAATCCGACTTTTGTTCAAAGATTCACGTGTAAAAATATAAGTTTTGAGTTTTTGAATTTGAGCCCTAAAGCAATGTTGTAGAGTTTGAAAAACTCTCCAACTTTCGTTTTGGGCATTTCTTCATTAGGGTTTTAAATCAACGGGAAATTTTGTTTTACAAACAGGTCCCTGCAGTTTTTGGAAATTACGCATAAGTCCTTGGGGAATTCCAATCCTCTTTCTTCTTTGTTTTTCCTGTCCCTATCGGTCTTATCCTCTCCTGGCGTCTCTATTCTGGCGGTACCTCTCTCTCTCTCTCTCTTTCTCTTCTCCTCCATCGGTTCCGGCAGCTCTGGGCGAGCAGCCCCTGGCCACGCGGGGCGTGGGCACAAGCGCAGGCGGCGGGCGCTCGGGGCCGGGCGGGCGACGGCCGGAGCTCGGGGGTGCGCGGGAGCGCGCGGCCTAGGCGCTGGGCGTTGGAGCGGCGGCGGCTCGGCCCGAGCGCGGGCGAGCGGAGGCGCTGCGCCAGGCGGGCCCAGGCGGGGCGGCACGGCGCGAGGAGGCGCGGTGCGAGGCGCGCGGCTGGCTGGGCCCAGGCGCTGGTGAGCATGGGCAAGCGGCGGCTCGTGACAGCAGGCGGTGCGGGGTGCAGGCGGGCCAGTGAGCGGAGCGCGGCGCGGAGTGGGCGCCGGGCTCAGGCGGGCGGCTCCAGGCAGCGGGCGGGAGCCGGTGCGAGCAGGAGAGACGGCCGCGGTAAGAGCTGGGTGAGCGGCGCCTAGGGGCTGACAGAGCATGGATGTAGAACGGCACAGGCGAAGGCAAGCGCTGAAGGATGATGTGCGAAGCGGCGCGCGTGAGCGCGCTGGCGCGTGGTGTGGCTCGGCGGAGCAGAGCGCGGTGTTGGCGCGCGGGCGTTGGGCGAGCGGAGGATTGGCGCGGTGGAGCGGCTTGGGTGCAGGGCGCTGGCGGGCACTGGCCATGAGAGCGCACGGTGTGGCTGGATCCAGGCGCGGCGCAGGCAGATGCGTGCGCGCGGTGGCGTACGGGAGCTGGTGGAACACGACGTGGCGGCGCGTGCGGGAGCGAGCAGCACGCAGCGCGCTGGAGTGCAAGCGCTGAGCGGCCGAAGGACAGGTGGCGCGAGCAGTGCTGGAACGCGTGTGCGAGCGCGGGAGTGACGCGGCAAGGCCGAGCGAACACGGGTTCGGCAGCAGAAAGCGGAGGAGCAGCTGCATGGCGTGCAGGACGGGAACCCAATCTTCAGGCCGACGCCAATGCGAGCAAGCACAGGAAGGAGGCGGTCGCCAGTCTGGGGCACCGCCATCAATGGAGTACGCCCGACGAAGGCCGACGAATTGAAAGGAAGGATGCGAGCTCGCTCGCTCATGAGATGCACGAGGAGCGGCGAGCCGAAAGGAAAGGCGGCAAGGCAGAGGTGGTGACCGGATGCAACGAGCTCGGAGGAGCAACGCACGTCGAGCTCCCTTCATCCGTGCGGAAGTCGAGGCAGGAGCAACGTAGCGCGGGTTCGACGCACAGCGTAAGACCGGCGGCGGTGGTAGACCGGCCTTAATGGCGTCGCAACAGGTGAAGAGGGCGGTGGAGTTGCAAGACCCGGAGGTCCGAGCAGAATTGAACTGGCGTGTTCACGAGTGCGAGCGGAAGTGTTTACCAGTGACCGGCACGACTCGATTCAGCAAGCACGTGCGTGTACAAGACAACAGGCCATCTTCCACCTACGACAACCATCCCCGACAAACTCCTTCGTCACCCACGGAATCTCATCACCGTCGAGTACTTCTCGTCGCCAATTCTATTCACCGCGGGAATTTACTTTCCGCGTGTTCTCCTTCATAACCAAGGCTACCCCAAGGTTTGCTCTGATTCACTGAATCTTCTTAATGCCGGCTATTCCTTTGCCGGGATATCATCGTTAACTTCTTGTTATCTGTTTTTCCCCGACCAGGGACTTGATTGTTTTGTTTTAGAAAGTTCTAGGATGTTATTTGTAAAATTTCCAAAGCTTTCTTTATTTCAAATCAGTGAACGTTTACAAGTTTTATGTTGTGCTCTTGAGTTGAAAGTCTTTGATTTGTGGTAGGTTGAATATTAGGGAATGAGTGCTTTATTTGTACCTTGTATTGTATGCATGTGCTGTAGTTGTAAGGTAAATCATAGGATGTATGTCTCCAGTAGGGATGTGTGATATTTAGTTAATCCTATCACACGAGTACTCATATCCCTGCCATCAAGACGTTATTCTGGTCTTGATTGCGGTCTTCTTAATGTCCTTTCCGTATAAAGATCCCTGTTAGTTTGTGTGTATCTGCTGCTCAGCTAATACATCTCGGCAGCTATGCTTCAGCGTCGACTATCAGCTCAGCCGCTAAGCATCCGTTTCCTTTGAGTCTATGATGTTTTTGTGTAACAACTGTCAGCCGATGCCCTTCTTTTGGTATGCTTCTACCCTCGGCTGGTTAGTTGATCCGGTTGTTACCCTTCTAATATCGGCTACTGCCGATATAATTCTTCTGTTCTGTCCTACATCGGCTGCACATAGTTGATGTATCGGAGATGCACACACGATCTTAAGATTCTTGCTATTGGCCGATCCAAACCGATGCACCTTTCTATCGGCTAAACCCCTGTTGTTTTCAATCGACTCTGCTGTAGTCTTCAACAAATAGTCCATCTTAATTAGTTGTTTCCCTAAAGCTCTATCTAAGTTTAATTTAGATCCTTTTTAATTGTTATGTGAGTAGTATGTTAAATGAGTGTTGGATTGCAACTTTATTGTGAAGTAAGACAGTTTTGTGTGCACACTTTGAATGTAATGTTGCATTGCATGTAGATACGACTACTTCTGCAAGCAGTACCTACAAGATCTCCCAGGAGTCTGCAGAGGATGCTCCTGAAGACCAAGTGAATGTCACCAAGGGTTTATCGGAAGCCCCGAACCAAAGTTCAGAAGATATTGACTTACTGACTCCAGTCCCACCAGTAAAGGCAAGCCCCGGACATATCCCACTACTTTATTTACACTACAATCTATATCTATTTATTTATACGTATGCATTAAGTCTAGGAGTTGTAATGAAAACCCTAGATGCATTGATACTAAGAACCAATGTATTGAACCTGAGTCCATATCAGCTAGATGCTCTGCTAAATAGGGCCGGTAAAAGTCGAGTGATTTCCTGTCATTCGCGCGATATAGGAGTTGCATGTTTACATTTCTGCAATCACTATAAGGATGACGGACAGGGTCATGTGCGGTATCATGACCTGAAGTTTTACCCTATCTGTTTGGTTAAAAGTTGATAAGGCTGATCCATGTGGTAGTGGTGGCTAAGCGTTTGAAAGTACTAGCCACATACCATGAAATATGGTAAGCGGTAAGCCTAGTACCCGAGTGGCCCGGCAAGTGGACGCGTCTCCACCACTCGACTTTTATTTTATGTTTACACGCACCGACGTGTGGGAGTACGTTCTGCATGGCAGACAGGAATACGGGTTTTGTAGTCGCGCTACAGACGTATGTCCTGCACAATTGGTGTGCGTACGGTCTTGCAGTCGCTTGTGGTGGCCCTGATCCATAACCCGGAATATGAGGGAAACGGTTGCTTCGGAACGCCCTGTTGGTATTCCAAGCGTGTGTGTTAGGTTTACCTTGCAAGGTTAAATTCGATTCGGATCGTCCGCCTCTCACGAGGATTGAGACTGCTTATTCCTTCTGCCACATCGAGTAAAAAGTGTAATTATCGATAGAATAATTTTGATGGATGATAATCTCTATCTTGCTTGTTTAGTATAGGTGCTTACCTAGAATGGCTAATCAAACTAGAATCTGAAAGCTAAAACTTGAAGGTAAGTTATACTCTCTGTTGCTTTTCAGCTGAAAATAAACCCAAAGCCTCTACAATGCCTTCATGAGTCTAGTTACGGGCTAAAGTATACCCAATCCCGGGTAAGCCTTGCTGAGTATTAGTATACTTAGCCTTACTAGTTATATGTTTTTCAGGTGATGTCTTTGAAGACCCTACTCTTTCCCTGCCTTGGCCCTGTGCTCTTCCAGATGGTTGGTCCATGGAATGGGATCCGTCCCCGGCCAACACTGATGATACCGAGCGATGTCGTGCCTGGGCTTAGCATGACATACATCTTGACAACGTGTCGTAAGTCATCGCGTATGTTTTCCACTGCTAAAAACCATAACTTTAACAGTTTGTAATGTTCTCTCTAAATTTGAAACTTTGCACTATTGTTGGAAACTCTTGTAGTGTAATTCCTTGTGATGTAAAATATGATGGTGACTGTATCTCTGAACTCACCTTCGTGTGAGGTAACCTTATTGATCCTGTATTCGGTGGTTTATCGGGACGTTACCCGACAGGCCAAGGGATTATACCGTTTGAAGCACGTTGGAGCCCTCAGGCATGGACTCACGTACTTGAGCCGGTATAATTCAGGTTGGTTCTGCCACAGCCTTCCCCCCTAAAAAGAATCTCGTCCCGAGATTCGGACGAAAGACTCTTAAGGGAAGAGAAGCAAATCACCCATCAAAAATTGCAAGAAAGCAATTACATCTGAAAAGATTGATGTTGATGGTAAAAACCGTTGGAGTATGTCGAGATGGGTATAGCGAGAGCATGGATAGATTGTACATAGATGAGTTTAACGAGAGAAGAGAGAGAAAGGTGACCAAGTTCTCATAGAATTGAGACCACAATCAATCATAAGGAGGATAAATGTCGGTGACATTCATCACAAAACTCATGGATAGCAAGCGAGAATAGCATGAGAGATTGATAAGTGATGTTTGAAACATTCCTGCTCAGAGTTTATTACCTGAATGATTTAGATGATGTTGATTGCAAAACATGCCTATTTATACCGATGCAATCAAGGGATAATGACAAAATGTTCCAACCATGAACGTGATGCACTGTTGAGATGTATGCTTGCAATGATGGTGCAACATGAGGATGGAGAATTCCATGCACGATCAAGATGGTGCATAAGACACAATGCAATTGCCATGATGCAATGTTGACACCATGATGCAAGGATGATGATACTTGCAATGTATGCACGTATGAAATGCATGAAGTATGATGCATACCTTCATGAGTTGATGATGCATATGACTCGCACTCTACAACCCTTCTCTCGTAACTAACACCTGGGTAGTCCTATATCCTTAAGCGAAGATCAAAAGTTAGGACACTAGTAAGGTTGCATAAGAAGAGATTGCAGTGGGGTTACGTCACATATACCTAGTCACCAGTGCGCTCCTAATGGCTCAATCATGTGGCTGCAGCACATATGAGGCCTTAGGTTCCGACACGGCATCATGGTCATGTGACTAAACACCACCACAAAAAAGGAATAGCAACCATGTAGTGCCAACAGCAGCAAGATATACTTAGGAAACCCAAGATAACCCGAAGTTGTACTGGATATACCCGTTAGTCAGTCTACGGATTCCGATGTTGATGCAACACCATGCACTGACCAAAGATGGTATGTTATGATGCATGACTTTTGCCGGGAGAATTGTATTAAAAAAGTAATTATTGTCATACATCTTTTTAATTTATCCAAAATTATCTGAGCAAAAATTGAAAGTGCAACTTTCAGATGTTGTATCCAGAATAGCCAATAATAGAAGGTACAACATCAAGAGAGGATAGATGGATCACTGGATGATGGATTGAAGGGTTTGCTGACGATTATCAAGGTTTAACCATCAAAGGAAAAGCTCAGTGCTTCCGCCGAAACAGATTCAAAGCACGATCAAAGGTTTGATTTGGCTGTCAAGCTAAGATTTGCGATAAGGTTCAAACATGACTCAACCTACTGATTCACAAAAGGCGTTCTCAACTCTAAGTTAGCCTAGCAGATTACGTTGGCTCCTACAACACAAGGTCTAGGCAGACATTCAGATACAAGCGCACATTTTAGTACAATAACATAACAAGCAAGGCAGTTCAATCAATCCAAGATAACATGATGCATGCACGTTCTATCGTCCTTACAAACAAAAATAACTGCCAAGTAATCTTGGTCTTACGTGGTTAAGTACGGTGGCACAATATAAATACGTCTCTCCCTGTAATATCTAGTCGATAATCCTAACCGTTCAGAACCTATCAAATCGTGATTAGCATTCCTGCAGAAAACACAATATATATATACTAAACCTTTCATGCCAGCATGTCATGAAAGCGTCCCCACACATTACTGTTCACTATAGAAACAACATCTGTACAATTACCGCCGTACAGACAACGTTAACATACGTCGTGAAAACAACGTATTCACGGGGGTACTGCAAAATGCGGGGGTATTGCTGTTCATACCCTGTAACTAACTATATACTCCCAATATAGTCAACCGAAGTTGGTACATTGGTAGCATCTCAAGTAGGCCACTGCTTGAGAAACAGCGTTCGGTTCGCATCACCAACGGGAAGGCTAACTCCCCAGTTAGCTGAGGATCCTTACCTCCTTACCTCATCGTCGAAGGTGTCGTTACAGAATGTAAAATTGGGGTTGTGCATGAATTTAAGTTTTGACAGAAAACTAATGCTGGTAGTTAGAGTTATATATATATATATTATAGCCACCTCTATTTCCCTCATAAGCATTACCCTAGGGCTTTACGTACTAAGCATAATCCTTAACGAATCCAACACGGCTTTGCCAAACATTTTGTTGGTCAAACTTTTATACCGAAAGCATTTTTAAGGTAAAATGTATCTCCAGAGTAACCTTATAGCTCTGATACCAGCTGTGGCAGAACCAACCTGAATTATATCGGCTCAAGTACGTGAGTCCATGCCTGAGGGCTCCAACGTGCTTCAAACGGTATAATCCCTTGGCCTGTCGGGTAACGTCCCGATAAACCACCGAATACAGGATCAATAAGGTTACCTCACACGAAGGTGAGTTCAGAGATACAGTCACCATCATATTTTACATCACAGTGAATTACACAACAAGAGTTTCCAACAATAGTGCAAAGTTTCAAATTTAGAGAGAACATTACAAACTGTTAAAGTTATGGTTTTTAGCAGCGGAAAACATACGCGATGACTTACGACACGTCATCAAGATGGATGTCATGCTAAGCCCAGGCACGACATCGCTC
Source organism: Panicum hallii (assembly GCF_002211085.1). Lineage (NCBI taxonomy): Eukaryota > Viridiplantae > Streptophyta > Magnoliopsida > Poales > Poaceae > Panicum > Panicum hallii. Next base: position 25,641,846 of record NC_038045.1, on the reverse strand, counting down.
GGTATCATCAGTGTTGGCTGGGGACGGATCCCATTCCACGGACCAACCATCTGGAAAAGCACAGGGCCAAGGCAGGGAAAGAGTAGGGTCTTCAAAGACATCACCTGAAAAACTTATAACTAGCAAGGCTGAGTATACTAATACTCAGCAAGGCTTACCCGGGATTGGGTATACTTTAGCCCGTAACTAGACTCATGAAGGCATTGTAGAGGCTTTGGGTTTATTTTCAGCTGAAAAGCAACAGAGAGTATAACTTACCTTCAAGTTTTAGCTTTCAGATTCTAGTTTGATTAGCCATTCTAGGTAAGCACCTATACTAAACAAGCAAGATAGAGATTATCATCCATCAAAATTATTCCATCGATAACTACACTTTTTACTCGATGTGGCAGAAGGAATAAGCAGTCTCCATCCTCGTGAGAGGCGGACGATCCGAATCGAATTTAACCTTGCAAGGTAAACCTAACACACACGCTTGGAATACCAACAGGGCGTTCTGAAGCAACCGTTTCCCTTATATTCCGGGTTATGGATCAGGGCCACCACAAGCGACTGCAGGACCGTACGCACACCAATTGTGCAGGACATACGTCTGTAGCACGACTACAAAACCCGTATTCCTGTCTGCCATGCAGAACGTACTCCCACACGTCGGTGCGTGTAAACATAAAATAAAAGTCGAGTGGTGGAGACGCGTCCACTTGCCGGGCCACTCGGGTACTAGGCTTACAGCTTACCATATTTCACGGTATGTGGCTAGTACTTTCAAACACTTAGCCACCACTACCACATGGATCGGCCTTATCAACTTTTAACCAAACAGACAGGGTAAAACTTCAGGTCATGATACCACACATGACCCTGTCCATCATCCTTATAGTGATTGCAGAAATGTAAACATGCAACTCCTATATCGCGCGAGTGACAGGAAATCACTCGACTTTTACCGGCCCTATTTAGCAGAGCATCTAGCCGATATGGACTCAGGTTCAATACATTGGTTCCTAGTATCAATGCATCTAGGGTTTTCATTATAACTCCTAGACTTAATGCATACGTATAAATAAATAGATATAGATTGTAGTGTAAATAAAGTAGTGGGATATGTCCGGGGCTTGCCTTTACTGGTGGGACTGGAGTCAGTAAGTCAATATCTTCTGAACTTTGGTTCGGGGCTTCCGATAAACCCTTGGTGACATTCACTTGGTCTTCAGGAGCATCCTCTGCAGACTCCTGGGAGATCTTGTAGGTACTGCTTGCAGAAGTAGTCGTATCTACATGCAATGCAACATTACATTCAAAGTGTGCACACAAAACTGTCTTACTTCACAATAAAGTTGCAATCCAACACCCATTTAACATACTACTCACATAACAATTAAAAAGGATCTAAATTAAACTTAGATAGAGCTTTAGGGAAACAACTAATTAAGATGGACTATTTGTTGAAGACTACAGCAGAGTCGATTGGAAACAACAGGGGTTTACCCGATAGAAAGGTGCATCGGTTTGGATCAGCCAATAGCAAGAATCTTAAGATCGTGTGTGCATCTCCGATACATCAACTATGTGCAACCGATGTAGGAAAGAACAGAAGAATTATATCGGCAGTAGCCGATATTAGAAGGGTAACAACCGGATCAACTAACCAGCCGAGGGTAGAAGCATACCAAAAGAAGGGCATCGGCTGACAGTTGTTACACAAAAACATCATAGACTCAAAGGAAACGGATGCTTAGTGGCTGAGCTGATAGTCGACGCTGAAGCATAGCTGCCGAGATGTATTAGCTGAGCAGCAGATACACACAAACTAACAGGGATCTTTATACGGAAAGGACAATAAGAACACCGCAATCAAGACCAGAATAACATCTTGATGGCAGGGATATGAGTACTCGTGTGATAGGATTAACTAAATATCACACATCCCTACTGGAGACATACATCCTATGATTTACCTTTCAACTACAGCACATGCATACAATACAAGGTACAAATAAAGCACTCATTCCCTAATATTCAACCTACCACAAATCAAAGACTTTCAACTCAAGAGCACAACATAAAACTTGTAAACGTTCACTGATTTGAAATAAAGAAAGCTTTGGAAATTTTACAAATAACATCCTAGAACTTTCTAAAACAAAACAATCAAGTCCCTGGTCGGGGAAAAACAGATAACAAGAAGTTAACGATGATATCCCGGCAAAGGAATCGCCGGCATTAAGAAGATTCAGTGAATCAGGGCAAACCTTGGGGTAGCCTTGGTTATGAAGGAGAACACGCGGAAAGTAAATTCCCGCGGTGAATAGGATTGGCGACGAGAAGTACTCGACGGTGACGAGATTCCGTGGGTGACGAAGGAGTTTGTCGGGGATGGTTGTCGTAGGTGGAAGATGGCCTGTTGTCTTGTACACGCACGCGCTTGCTGAATCGAGTCGTGCCGGCCACTGGTAAACACTTCCGCTCGCACTCGTGAACACACCAGTTCAATTCCGCTCGGACCTTCGGGTCTTGCAACTCCACCGCCCTCTTCACCTGTTGCGACGCCATTAAGGCCGGTCTACCACCGCCGCCGGTCTTGCGCTGTGCGTCGAACCCGCGCTATGTTGCTCCTGCCTCGACTTCCGCACGGATCAAGGGAGCTCGCCGTGCGTGGCTCCTCCGAGCTCGTTGCATCCGGTCGCCACCTCCGCCTTGCCACCTTTCCTTTCGGCTCGCCGCTCCTCGTGCATCTCATGAGCGAGCGAGCTCGCATCCTTCCTTTCAATTCGTCGGCCTTCGTCGGGCGTACTCCATTGATGGTGGTGCCCCAGACTGGCGATCGCCTCCTTCCCGTGCTTGCTCGCATCGGCGTCGGCCTGAAGATTGGGTTCCTGTCCTGCACGCCGTGCAGCTGCTCCTCCACTTTCTGCTGCCGAACCCGTGTTCGCTCGGCCTTGCCGCATCACTCCCGCGCTCGCACACGCGTTCCAGCGCTGCTCACGCCACCTGTCCTTCGGCCGCTCAGCGCTTGCACTCCAGCGCGCTGCGTGCTGCTCGCTCCCGCACGCGCCGCCACGTCGTGTTCCACCAGCTCCCGTATGCCACCGCGCGCACGCATCTGCCTGCGCCGCGCCTGGATCCAGCTGCACCGTGCGCTCTCATGGCCAGTGCCCACCAGCGCCCTGCACCCGAGCCGCTCCACCGCGCCAATCCTCCGCTCGCTCAACGCCCGCGCGCCAACACCGCGCTCTGCTCCGCCGAGCCACACCACGTGCCAGCGCGCTCACGCGCGCCGCTTCGCACATCATCCTTCAGCGCTTGCCTTCGCCTGTCCCGTTCTACATCCACGCTCTGTCAGCCCCTAGGCGCCGCTCACCCAGCTCTTACCGCGGCCGTCTCTCCTACTCGCACCAGCTCCCGCCCGCTGCCTGGAGCCGCCCGCCTAAGCCCAGCGCCCACTCCGCGCCCCGCACCGCCTGCTGTCGCGAGCCGCCGCTTGCCCGCGCTCACCTGCGCCTGGGCCCAGCCAGCCGCGCGCCTCGCACCGCGCCTCCTCGCGCAGCGCCGCCCCGCCTGGGCCTGTCTAGCGCAACGCCTCCGCTCGGCCGCGCTCGGGCCGAGCCGCCGCCGCTCCAATGCCCCGCGCCTGGGCCGCGCGCTCCCGCGCGCCCCCGAGCTCCAGCCGTCGCCCGCCCGGCCCCGAGCGCCCGCCGCCTGCGCTTGTGCCCACGCCCCGCGTGGCCAGGGGCTGCTTGCCCAAAGCTGCCGGAACCGATGGAGGAGAAGAGAAAGAGAGAGAGAGAGAGAGAGAGAGAGAGGTACCGCCAGAACAGAGACGCCAGGAGAGGATAAGACCGATAGGGAGAGGAAAAATAGAGAAGAAAGAGGATTGGAATTCCCTAAGGACTTATGCGCAATTTCCAAAAACTGCAGGGACCTGTTTGTAAAACAAAATTTCCCGTTGATTTAAAACCCTAATGAAGAAATGCCCAAAACGAAAGTTGGAGAGTTTTTCAAACTCTACAATATTGCTTTAGGGCTCAAATTCAAAAACTCAAAACTTATATTTTTACACGTGAATCTTTGAACAAAAGTCGGATTTGAATTCTTTTGTCCTAAAGAATGAAACTTTAAAAAATTCAGGACCTAAATGCAAGCATTTATGACACGTCATGATGACGGGATAGACTCGTCATAATGATTGGATAGACATGTCATGATGACTTGCACCTTTTACACTTTAGTCCTAAGTAACTTTGAGAATTATTTTTGTAAACCAACTACTTGCATAAAGGGACTTGTATTTTTATAAAATTACATAAACACCTTAATTTTACCATTTTACCCAAACTTTTACACAATTCAACACATGTATTTCCAATGCAACTTTTTGGATAAATATATATTTTTACAGGGCATAAAGTAAGAAAAACATGTTTGCAAAATCACCCTTCACTTATTTTAAAGTTACCCCTTATCCAAATACATTTTGCAAAAACAACCCTTGGTTTTTCTGTAATTACAAAAATACCCTTTTTACTCGCACTTTAAATTTTCAAAAGCTTCACACAAACATACGCAAGCTTTACCCGGGATTGGGTATACTTTAGCCCGTAACTAGACTCATGAAGGCATTGTAGAGGCTTTGGGTTTATTTTCAGCTGAAAAGCAACAGAGAGTATAACTTACCTTCAAGTTTTAGCTTTCAGATTCTAGTTTGATTAGCCATTCTAGGTAAGCACCTATACTAAATAAGCAAGATAGAGATTATCATCCATCAAAATTATTCCATCGATAATTACACTTTTTAATCGATGTGGCAGAAGGAATAAGCAGTCTCAATCCTCGTGAGAGGCGTACGATCCGAATCGAATTTAACCTTGCAAGGTAAACCTAACACACATGCTTGGAATACCAACAGAGCGTTCCGAAGCAACCGTTTCCCTCATATTCCGGGTTATGGATCAGGGCCAACACAAGCGACTGCAGGACCGTACGCACACCAATTGTGCAGGACATACATCTGTAGCGCGACTACAAAACCCGTATTCCTGTCTGCCATGCAGAACGTACTCCCACATGTCGGTGCGTGTAAACATAAAATAAAAGTCAAGTGATTTCCTGTCACTCGCGCGATATAGGAGTTGCATGTTTACATTTCTGCAATCACTATAAGGATGACGGACAGGGTCATGTGCGGTATCATGACCTGAAGTTTTACCCTGTCTATTTGGTTAAAAGTTGATAAGGCCGATCCATGTGGTAGTGGTGGCTAAGCGTTTGAAAGTACTAGCCACATACCACGAAATATGGTAAGCGGTAAGCCTAGTACCCGAGTGGCCCGGCAAGTGGACGCGTCTCCACCACTTGACTTTTATTTTATGTTTACACGCACCGACGTGTGGGAGTACGTTCTGCATGGCAGACAAGAATACGGGTTTTGTAGTCGCGCTACAGACGTATGTCCTGCATAATTGGTGTGCGTACGGTCCTGCAGTCGCTTGTGGTGGCCCTGATCCATAACCCAGAATATGAGGGAAACGGTTGCTTCGGAACGCCCTGTTGGTATTCCAAGCGTGTGTGTTAGGTTTACCTTGCAAGGTTAAATTCGATTCGGATCGTCCGCCTCTCACGAGGATTGAGACTGCTTATTCCTTCTGCCACATCGAGTAAAAAGTGTAATTATCGATGGAATAATTTTGATGGATGATAATCTCTATCTTGCTTGTTTAGTATAGGTGCTTACCTAGAGTGGCTAATCAAACTAGAATCTGAAAGCTAAAACTTGAAGGTAAGTTATACTCTCTGTTGCTTTTCAGCTGAAAATAAACCCAAAGCCTCTACAATGCCTTCATGAGTCTAGTTACGGGCTAAAGTATACCCAATCCCGGGTAAGCCTTGCTGAGTATTAGTATACTCAGCCTTGCTAGTTATATGTTTTTCAGGTGATGTCTTTGAAGACCCTACTCTTTCCCTGCCTTGGCCCTGTGCTCTTCCAGATGGTTGGTCCGTGGAATGGGATCCGTCCCCGGCCAACACTGATGATACCGAGCGATGTCGTGCCTGGGCTTAGCATGACATCCATCTTGACGACGTGTCGTAAGTCATCGCGTATGTTTTCCGCTGCTAAAAACCATAACTTTAACAGTTTGTAATGTTCTCTCTAAATTTGAAACTTTGCACTATTGTTGGAAACTCTTGTAGTGTAATTCCTTGTGATGTAAAATATGATGGTGACTGTATCTCTGAACTCACCTTCGTGTGAGGTAACCTTATTGATCCTGTATTCGGTGGTTTATCGGGACGTTACCCGACAGGCCAAGGGATTATACCATTTGAAGCATGTTGGAGCCCTCAGGCATGGACTCACGTACTTGAGCCGGTATAATTCAGGTTGGTTCTGCCACAATCATCATAATAGGGATAATCCGAATAACCTTGCTCCAATCAAGTTGAGTGTCCCCAAGTTTACGGGACGTGAAGACCCTGATGCATACCTTGAATGGGCAGAACAATGTGATCAAATTTTCAGGGTACATGATCTCTCTGATCGGAAGCGAGTCAATCTTGCCTCCATCGAATTATCAGGTTATGCTCTCACTTGGTGGAATCAAATTCAAGAGAACCAGCTTGTTTTGGGGCGTGCTCCCATTGATACTTGGGCTGAAATGAAGCAAGTCATGCGAAGACGTTTTGTGCCTTCAAGTTATCAGCGTGATCTTCGCAATAAATTGCAAAATCTGAAACAAGGAACTAAGTCCGTTGATGACTATTATAAGGAGATGGAATTGCTTCTAATTCACTCGGGAATTAGAGAGGATGCTGAATCAAAGATGGCAAGATTTTTGCATGGTCTCAATGCTGAAATTTCAGGTTTTGTTGAAATATTTCCATACAACAATTTGCAAGATCTTGTTGATCAAGCTATGTGTACGAAAAGAAAAATTCAGCAAGAGAAGAATGGTAAAGGATTTTCAGCTGTACCATGGCGTCAACAACAGCCAGGTACATCTTTTTCCAGAGGTCGTTTCCAGAGTGGAACATCAAGAAATTCTTTACCCAATCCTACTTCGAAGGCAACACAATCTTCAGCTTCACCAGCCCCATGAACTGAAAGCAAGCATCCAGTTCAGAACACAGGGGCAACATCAGCTGCATCCACTGCTCATAGTCGAGATATTAAGTGCCACAAGTGCCAAGGACGTGGACATATTGCTGCTGAATGTCCTAGCCGAAGGACAATGATTGTCAATGAAAATAATGAGTGGGAATCATCAAGTGAACCGGAATATGATGAGTATCCCGAAGAAACATTAAGTGATGATGAGAATGAGATTCAAGCTGATGTTGATGACAATAATTGCTTTGTTTCTCGTCGAGTGCTTAGTGTGAGTGTTGCCAAAGAAGACAACAATCAGCGACACAATCTTTTTCATACTCGAGGCATGATCAAAGACAAGTTGTGTCGAATCATTGTTGATAATGGCAGCTGCAACAATATTGCAAGTCAAGAATTGGTTGAAAGACTCAATTTAAAACAGCGGCGCCATCCTTCACCATATAAAATGCAATGGCTTAGTGATTGTGGTTCTATGCGTGTAAGCAACATGGTGACAGTCCAGTTCTCTATTGGCAAGTACCATGATCAAGTGGACTGCGATGTGGTGCCAATGCAAGCATGTCAATTGCTTTTGGGAAGACCTTGGTTGTATGACCGTGATGCTCAGATTTGTGGACGTTCCAACAAGGTTATTTTTGTATACAAAGGAGAGCGCATCTCTTTGCTTCCTTTGACTCCGGAGGATATAATGAATGATGATCTCAAAAGAAAGAAGCGAAAGAGTGAGAAACACTTGAGTGATCCACACAAAACAAGTGAGCTTGAGTGTCCAAAGCCAAATAAACCTCCACAGCCTCAAAACTCCAAAACAACGGGAAAACAGGGCTTAGTGATGAGGCTAGGAAGGGGGATTTAAAAGAATTGAGTGAACCCAATGCCGTGTTCTATGTACTCATGTGCAAGGACAATTTTCTTGTCACTAACGACTTACCCTCTACTTTGCCTAGTGTTGTTTTTGATGTTTTGCAGGAGTATGAAGATGTGTTTCCGGAGGAAGTGCCACCGGGGCTGCCCCCAAAGAGAGGAATAGAACACCAAATCGACCTTGTTCCGGGTGCATCGCTTCCAAATTGTGCACCATACCGCACCAACCCGGAAGAAACAAAAGAAATTCAGCGACAAGTACAAGAGCTCATCGACAAAGGGTATGTAAGAGAAAGCCTTTCACCTTGTGCAGTCCCTGTTCTTTTGGTTCCTAAAAAGATGGCTCATGGAGAATGTGTGTAGATTGTCGCGCCATTAACAACATCACCATTCGGTATAGGCATCCCATACCTAGACTTGATGATATGCTTGATGAGCTTAGCGGTGCAATTATTTTTACAAAAATTGATTTGCGTAGTGGTTATCACCAAATTCGAATGAGAGAGGGACATGAATGGAAAACTGCTTTCAAGACAAAATTTGGCTTGTATGAATGGTTAGTCATGCCTTTCGGATTGACAAATGCACCTAGTACCTTTATGCGCTTGATGAATCATGTGCTTAGACCTTTCATCAGCAAATTTGTTGTTGTTTACTTTGATGATATCTTAATTTACAGCAAGTCTCTTGAAGAACATGTTGATCATATAACAAATGTGCTTGCTGTTTTGAGGAAAGAATGCTTGTATGCTAACCTTACTAAGTGCACCTTTTGCACCGACAAGATAGTTTTTCTTGGTTTTGTTGTTTCAGCTCTAGGTGTGGAGGTGGATGAGGAAAAGATTAAAGCTGTACGAGAATGGTTGCCTCCACAAAATGTGAGTCAAGTGCGAAGCTTCCTTGGACTTGCCGGCTTCTACCGTCGGTTTGTGAAAGATTTCAGTACCATTGCTGCCCCAATCAATGAGTTGACAAAGAAGGAAGTACCATTTCAATGGGGTGCAGCACAAGAGAAGGCTTTCGAAGAGCTGAAAATGAAGTTGACAACAGCCCCACTCCTTGCACTTCCAAATTTTGGTAAGACCTTTGAAATTGAATGTGATGCTAGTGGAGTAGGGATTGGAGGCATGCTCATGCAAGAAGGTAGACCCATTGCATACTTCAGTGAAAAGCTAAGTGGTCCAACTCTCAATTATTCAATTTATGATAAAGAACTTTATGCTCTAGTGCGGAGTTTGGAAACTTGGCAGCACTACCTTTTGCCCAAAGAATTTGTGATACATTCTGATCATGAATCATTGAAACATCTTAAAGGACAACTAAAACTGAACCATAGACATGCTAAATGGAGTGAATTCATTGAGTCTTTTCCTTACATTGTCAAGTACAAGAAAGGAAAGGATAATGTTGTGGCTGATGCTTTGTCCCGGCGTCATGTTTTGTTATCTCAACTTGATGCCAACATTCTTGGATTGGAAAGTATCAAAGAATTATATGCTACTGATTCATACTTTGCTGAACCCTTTCTAAAATGTGCAGATGGCAAAGGTTGGGAAAAATTCCATGTGCATGATGGGTTTTTGTTTCGAGCTAACAAACTTTGCATTCCAGATTGCTCTGTACGTCTATTGCTTTTGCAGGAAGCTCATGCCGGTGGATTGATGGGCCACTTTGGTGCCAAGAAAACAGAGCAAGTGCTGGCTGACCACTTCTTTTGGCCAAAGATGAGAAGAGATGTGGAGAGATACGTACTGCGCTGCGTAACCTGCCACAAAGCTAAGTCCCGCTTAAACCCTCATGGTTTATACACTCCTCTACCTATTCCTAAAGTCCTGTGGGAAGACATTTCTATGGACTTTGTTCTTGGGTTACCTCAAACCAAGAGGGGAAGGGATTCAATTTTCGTTGTTGTGGATCGTTTCAGCAAAATGGCTCACTTTATTCCTTGCCACAAGAGCGACGATGCTTCACATATTGCTGAATTATTTTTCAGGGAAATTGTGCGCTTACATGGTGTACCACGAACCATTGTATCTGATCGTGACGCCAAGTTTTTGAGCTACTTTTGGAAAACATTGTGCGGAAAACTTGGGACAAGATTACTATTCTCCACAACATGTCATCCACAAAGTGATGGACAAACTGAAGTTGTGAACTGCACCTTATCAACAATGTTGCGGGCTGTTTTGCAGAAGAACTTAAAGCTTTGGGAAGAAAGTTTGCCTCATGTGGAATTTGCATATAATAGGGCAGTACACTCTACCACAAAATTTTGTCCATTTGAGATTGTATATGGCTTTAAACCTACTGCTCCCATCGATCTCTTGCCTTTGCCTTTGCAGGAGCGTGTGAACTTTGATGCAAGCAAGCGTGCTGAATTTGTCAAGAAACTACATGATCAAGCTCGAGCCAACATTGAAAAGATGACCAAGTCCTATGAGAAGCATGCCAACAAAGGATGTAAGAAGATGGTGTTTGAACAAGGAGACTTGGTTTGGGTGCACTTGCGCAAAGATCGTTTTCCAGCACAACGCAAATCCAAGTTACAGCCATGAGCCGATGGCCCTTTCAAAGTACTCGAACGAATCAATGATAATGCATACAAGATTGATCTTCCAAGCGAGTATGGTGTGAGCACAACTTTTAACGTTGCTGATCTCTCCCCATACCATGGGATGGAAGAGTCGAGGACGACTCCTTTTCAAGGAGGGGAGGATGATGAGGACATCCCAGCTATTACACCAATACAAGGACCAATTACCCGAAGTCGTGCAAAGAAACTACAACAAGAGGTGAATTCTCTCCTTGCTAAAATTGATTACAATATAAATGAGGATTCTATACTACCTAAATGTTGCACATATGTCTTATTAAGGTTTACACACGTGGGAGAAGCTGCTGGACCAAAGACTACAAGATACACCAACAACAACATGAAGTGTACAGAAGTTGAAGCATCAACCCCAGCGGCTGAAAACAGAGTCAACTTCCATGAGCCCCACGCGCTACCTGGACAAGTTTCATGATGCGTGCTGCATATGAACGGAAAGCTATTGAAGTCTACTTTCACTTCCAATGAACGGCTTGTCATTTGGACTTCCCATTAAAAAGTTATGGACATTTTAGTGGAGACTGGTCAGGGAGACTAAAGCCCCACGAAACCTCTCGGGAGCCACTGTTTTTACACCTTTCTTCAAGTTTTATTTAGTGGAAAACTGTTACTCTTTCACATTGTAAGCATCTAGGCCCTCAAGGTATGTTTCGGTGATTAATGACAACCATTATTGTGACTAATAAGTTTGTGCAGCTTAATAGATCATTATCGCTCATTTGGTCATATGTCAAAAGAGGCCCCAAATTTTCGTTATTCAAAAAGGCGATCTCGGCATTCAACTCAATTATATGTCAAGACTAAGAATCTTTCTAGTCCTAAGTGTCATAAGGTTGAGAAGGACACTTAGGTTAGTATAGGTTTTATAGTTTTGTAGTGATCGCACTATTAAGAGGGGTTAAGGCTAAGTAACTTGAGCATGGACATGGTCATTTGAAAATGGATGCACACAATGGTCACTCAGGTTTCTAGAAGTTCAAATAAGTGGTTCTCAACTCATATCTCAAGAATATTTGGATTTCATTCAAGACTCAAATCAGAAAAGGCAAAATCAGAAAAATCCTTAACACCGGTTTAACCGACGATCTCAATTTTCTATACGTCGGTTAAACGAAGTCACAAGAGTCTGGACAAGTCAATACACCGGTTAAACCGACGTGTTTGAATTTAATGTCGGTGCATTAGTCCAAAGTTGGTTTTTCCAGGGTATTTCAAGCTCTATACACCGGTTAAACCGACGACAGGTTTGAGTTAACGTCGGTGCAGTTGTCCAGAGACTTGGTTTTTCAGTTGATCAGTGGACAACTGCACTCGCCGGTTAAACCGATGATGCGTCGGTTAATCTGCCCAAGTTGTAACGGCTAGTTTTCAGAAGGGGCAGTTTACATTCATCGGTTAAACCGACGATGACTATTGGAGGTACGTCGGATTAACCGGCGCTACGCAGTTTTTCTGGCAGCTTTTTCTCCAACGGCTCTATTCGTGTGAGCTGCCTATATATACCCCTCAAATGGGTCATTTTGCCACTCTTGACACCAGACAACATCAAAACACTCATACTATAGTCAAGAGCCACTTTGAGCTTCATCATTTCACATACTTGTTCATTCAATCAATCAAGAAGCAAGATTAAGGACTTGAGTAGAGAGAAGCTTGTGTGCATCCGTTCTTGGTGATCGGTTCTTGCTCAAGTGAAGGCCTTAGCTTGTTACTCTTGGTGATTGGCATCACCTAGGCGATCTTGGTGATCGAGGTGTTTCTCGCGGAGCTTGCCAAGGATTGTGGGAGCCCGGAGAAGAAGATTGTACGTGGCTTGATCTCCACCACGCCGGGATGGTGAACGGAGACTCTTAGTGAGCGCCCTCGTCTCGGTGACTTGGGAGGTGACTGTGGCAGAACCAACCTGAATTATACCGGCTCAAGTACGCGAGTCCACCCTAGAGGGCTCCAACGTGCTTCAAACGGTATAATCCCTTGGCCTGTCGGGTAACGTCCCGATAAACCACCGATACACAGGATCAAATAAGGTTACCTCACACGAAGGTGAGTCTAGAGATACAATCACCATCACATTTTACATCACAGAGAATTACATTACAAGAGTTTCCAAAAGAAGTATGAAGTTTCAAATTTAGAGAAAAGATTACAAACTGTAAAGCTAGGGTTAAAAGCAGCGGAAAACATACGCGAAGAATTACAACACGTCGTCAAGGTGGATGTCATGCTAAGCCCGGGCACGACATCACTCGAGATCATCAGTATTGGCCGAGGACGGATCCCTTTCCACGGACCAATCTTCTGGAAGAGCATAGGGCCAAGACAGGGAAGAGTAGGATCTTCAAAGGCTTTACCTGAAAAACATAAAACTAGCAAGGCTGAGTATACTAATACTCAGCAAGGCTTACCCGGGATTGGGTATATTTTAGCCCATAGCTAGACTCATGAAGGCATTGTAAAGGCTCTGGGTTTATTTTCAGCTGAAAAGTAACAAAGAGTATGAACTATTTTCAAGTTTTAGCTTTCATCTTCTAGTTGAGTATTTATTCTAGATTAGCACCTACACTAAGCAAGCAAGGTAGTGATTATCATCCATCAAGATTATCCATCATTAGTTCCACTGCTTACTCAATGTGGCAGAAGGGATAAGCAATCTCAATCCTCGTGAGAGGCGGACGATTCGAATCGAATTTAACCTTGCAAGGTAAACCTAACTCACACGCTCGGAATACCAACAGGGCGTTCCAAGCAACCGTTTCCCTCATATTCCGGGTTGTGGATCAGGGCCACCACAAGCGACTGCAGGACCGTACGCACACCCAATGTGTACAAGACATACGTCTGTAGCGCGACTACAAAACCTGTATTCCTGTCTGCCTTGCAGAACGTACTCCCACACGTCGGTGCGTGTAAACATAAAATAAAAGTCGAGTGGTGGAAGCGCGTCCACTTGCCGGGCCAATCGGGTACTAGGCTTACCGCTTACCATATTTCGCGGCATGTGGCTAGTACTTTCAAAAACTTAGCCACCACTACCACATGGATCGACCTTATCAACTTTTAACAAAACAGACAGGGTAAACTTCCAGGTCATGATACAACACATGACCCTGTCCGTCATCCTTATAGTGGTTGCAGAAATGTAAACATGCAACTCCTATATCGCGCGAGTGACAGGAAATCACCCGACTTCTACCGGTCCTATTTAGCAGAGCGTCTAATCAATAAGGACTCGGGAGCATTACATTGGATTCCTAGATTCATGCATCTAGGGTTTCATTTCAACTCCTAGACTTAATGCAAGATATAATATAGATATATATAGATTGCAGTGTAAATAAAATAGTGGGATATGTCCGGGGCTTGCCTTTACTGGTGGGTCTGAAGTCAGTAAGTCAACATCTTCCGAACTTTGGTTCGGGGCTTCAGTTAATCCTTTGGTGACGTTCATTTGGTCTTCAGGAATATTCGCCGTAGACTTCTGGGAGATCTCGTAGTTACCGTTTGCAGAAGTAGACGTATCTACATGCAATGCAACATTTCATTCAAAATGTGCGCATAACACTACCTTACTTCACAATACCATTGTAACTTAGCATTCATATAACACACTATTCACATATCAACCGAAAGATCTGAAACTAAACTTAGATAGAGCTTTAGGGGAACAACTAACTAGAATCGGCTACTCGTTGAAGATTACAGCAAAGCCGATTGGAAACAACAGGGTTTAGTTGATGGAAAGGTGTATCGATTTCCTAGGTGATCGATGAAAGCATCGATTATTTTGGTAGAAGGATGATTCCTAAAACAGTTGTCTTAACTAAGATGTGCTTAAGGGTTATTCTAGGTAACTAAGTGTGGTTATATCGACTCGATTACGTCAGCACAACAATTGAGTGACGTATAGCCGAATGAAGTGTGGTTGAGGATACATGACCGATAGATGTAGATAGCTGATCTTTCAGTCGATAAATCGACTGATAGAGGTATGTGGATAAGGAAGCGAAAACTAAGGATCGATCGGCCGTGTTTGACCGATATGGAAAAGTAACCAAAATTGGCTTGGGTCGGCCGATGGCAAGAATCCTAAGATCGTGTGTGCATTTCTGATATATCGGCTATGTGTAGCCGATGTAGAACAGGACAAAAGAACTGTATCGGCAGTAGCCGATACTAGAAAGGTAACAATCGTATCAGCTAACCAGCCGATGGTAGAAGCATCGACTGACAGCTGTTACATAGAAACACCATAGACTCAAGAAAACTGATGCTTAGCGGCTGAACCAAAAGCTGATGCTGAGGCATAACCGTAGAGATGTTTTGGCTAGGCAGCAGACCTACATAAACTAAGAGGGATCCTTTTACGACAAAGAACTTAAAGAAACAGCAATCAAGACGAGGACAATGTCTTGATGGTAGGGATATGAGCTCTAGGGTGATAGGAGTAACTAACTATCACACTTCTCCACTTAAAGCATACACCCTATAATTTATCTTCTAGCTATAACACAAGCATACAATATAAGGCACAATAAAACATTCATTCTCTAACATTTGACCTAAACCACACGTTAAAGACTTTCACTCAAGATCACAATATAAAACTTATAGGTTTTGACTTAGGGTTTCAAACGAAACTGATTTTACATTTTTATGAACTGCTTATGAAAATCTATGAAATGTAGGAGTTCATCGATTTGAAATACAGAAAGCGTTGGAAATTTTACAAAGAACACCCTAGAACTTTCTAAAATGTAGCAATCAAGTCCCCAGTTCGGGAAAACAGATAACAGAATGTTAACGATGATATCTCGGCAAACGAGTCGCCGGCATTAAGAAGTTTCAGTGAATCAGGGCAAACCTTGGGGTAGCTTTAGTTGTGGAGAAGAATGGGCGGAAAGTGATTTCCCGTGGCAAACAGGATTGGTGATGAGAAAAGCTCGACGATGACGAGACTCCGTGGTTGGCGAAAAAGCTTGCCGGGCAGGGTTGCCGTGGTTGATTGCATCGAGGCTCCTCCGAGCTCGTCACGCCTAACTGCCGCCTTCGCTCCACCACTCCTCCTTTCGACTCGCCTCGCCAAACTCGTAGCCGCATCACTAACTGTGGCCTCCGCCGCCCCACGCTGAGCACTTGACGTGGTCAAACCCTGGGAGGAAACCCTGGACGCCATGCTGTTTGCGGATTAGCTGCTGTCAAAACCGCGCCGCTGTTTCCACCTCGACCACCTCGTGCTGCTGCTCCTCTTCCTCCTCATCTGCTGGACCGGCGTCGCCTCGGCCTTGTCGCGCCGCATCTGTGCCGTACTTGCTCCGGCCACCCAACACCAGCACATACTGCCAGCTTCCGCGCGTCACTACGCGCACGTTCGCGCGACCCGCTCGGCGCCGCTCACGTTCCTGCCGCTTCAGTACCTGCACCGGCTCTCCAGCACACAAGCTCCTGCATTGCCTAAACCAGGTCGCTCCCGCTCTCGTGCTCGCTTGACGCCCGGGCCCGCACACGCCTGTTCCCGGCGTTGCGCGCGCTCACTCCGAGCCACAATCGCACGCCTACACTGGCCCAGTGCTGCTGCTCCACCTCTGCGTTCCGCGCTGCACGCCGCCAGCGCGTCTTCGCTCATGAGCCGCAGCCGGCCACCGTGGTGCCGTCGCTCGCCCGCCCGAACCGCAGCCGCTTCGCGGCTCCACCTGCACCGCCGGCTTCCGCACGCGCTCCACACTCGCGCTTGCGCCCCTCCGGCCGAGCCAGCGCCGTCTGCGACGTTCTGCTCCTGGGCCCTCCGTGCACACATCCGCCCAGCCCCGCACACCAGCTCGCGCCCATGGCGCACACCTGCCTTGCTCCTGCGTTGCCCTGCACAGCCTTCATGCGCTCCAGAGCTTCGCCTGTGCGCCGCGCTCCGCTCACCGGCCGCCGCGCCGCTCGGGCCCGCACCAGCCCCGAGCGCCCTCCTGCTCCCTCTGACGCGCTGCGCGCCCCGCCTCGGGCTCGCTCAGCCCCGAGCGCCTGCCGCCGCTCCTGGGCCCACGCCGGGCCACACCGCGCGCGCTGCGCCTCTGCTCCCGCGCGCCTGCACAGCTTCCGCTCGCCCCGCGCACTGCCGCCGCTCCCGGTGCCTGCCGAGCCGCCGAGCGCTGGCCCGCGCCCGCTCCTGTGCGCCGCGCCGAGCCGCCGGCTGCTCCGCCTGGGCCGCTCGGGGCCCAAGCCGGGCCGCAGCTCCCCCGCGACCGGCCGCCAGAGCCGCGCGCGCTCGCGCGCGTCTGCGCCGAGCCACGCCGCCGGCCGCGCGGCGCCCCGCGTGGGGCCGCCCACGCGCCTCCGCCGCCGCGCTTGGGCTGCCGCCTGCCCCGTGCCGGCCCAAACGCCTAGCACCAGTGGATGGAAGAGAGGGGGAGGGGAAAAGAGAGGCGCCTGGAAACGGATAGAGCAGAGAGAGAAGAAGAACAGAGGAGAAAGGGAAATAGGATTTCCCAAGGACCTCTGCGTAAATTTAGAAAACTGCAGGGGCTCGTTCGTAAAGTAAAATTTCCCGTTGATTTAAAACTCAAATGAAGAAATGCCCAAAATGAAAGTTGGAGAGTTTTTCAAACTCTACAACATTGCTTTAGGGCCCAAGTTCAAAAACTCAAAACTTATATTTTTACACGTGAATCTTTGAACAAAAGTCGGATTTGAATTACTTTTGTCCTATAGAGCGTAACTTTATAAAATTTAGGACGTAAATGCAAGCATTTATGACACGTCATAATGACGGGATAGACTCGTCATAATGATTGGATAGACATGTCATGATGACTTGCACTTTTACACTTTAATCCTAAGTAATTTTGAAAGTTACTTTTGTAAATCAGAAACTTGCATAAAAGGACTTGTACTTTTACAAAATCACATAAATACCCTTATTTTTACCACTTTACCCAAAAATTTTGCATATTTCAACACGCCCATTTCCAATGCAACTTTTGAGTAAATATATATATATATTTTTACAAAACATAAAGTAAGAAAAACATACTTGCAAAACCACCCTTTACTTATTTCGAAATTACCTCCCATCCAAACACATTTTGCAAAAACAACCCTAGGTTTTCTGTAATTACAAAAATACCCTTTTAACTTGTACTTTTAAATTTTCAAAAGTTTCACATAAACTCACATAAGCTTTATATAAACAATACATATTTCACACTAACAAATTATATGCCTAGTTTACAAACACATGAACTGTCACAGCCCTCCCCCCTAAAAAGAATCTCGTCCCGAGATTCGGACGAAAGACTCTTAAGGGAAGAGAAACATTTCACTCATCGAAAGTAACAGGAAACAAACATACCAGAGAAGATTGAGGTTGATGACGAGAGTATGATGAGATGAGTATAACGAAAACATGAAGAGATGGTACATAGATGAGTTTAACAAGATAAGAGATTATACATAAGGACGATAAATGTCGATGACATTCATCACAAAACTTATGGACAATAAGTAAGGATAGTACAAGGGATTGACAAAGTGATGTTTGAAATATTCTTGCTCAGAATTTATTACTTAAATAATTTTAGATGATGTTATTGCAAAACATGCCTATCGAGACCGATGCAATCAAGGAATAATGACAAAATGCTCCATCCATGATCGTGATGCATTGTTTGAGATATATGATTATAATGATGATGCAACATGAGGATGAGGGATCCCATGCACGACCGAGATGATGCATATGACACAATGCAATTGCCATGATGCTGACCGAATAATGCATACACTATGATGCAAGAATGACGATGCTTGCAATGTATGCACGTATGATATGTATGAAGTATGATGCATGCCCTCATGAGTTGATGATACACGTGACTCGCGCCCTACAACCGTTCTCTCGTAACTAACACCTGGGTAGTTCTATATCCTTAAGCAAGGATCAAAAGTTAGGACACTAGTAAGGTTGCATAAGAAAAGATTGCAGTGGGGTTACGTCACATAGACCTAGTCACCAGTGCGCCCCTAATGGCTCAATCATATGGCTGCAGCGCACATGAGGCCTTAGGTTCCGACACGGCATCATGGTCATGTGATTAAACACCACCCCAAAAGAGGAATCACAACCTTGTAGTGCCAACAGCAACAAGAAAGACTTAGGAACCCAAAGACAACCCAAGGTTGTACTGGGTGCACACTCGTTAGTTAGTCTACGGGTTTTTGATGATGATGTAACACCATGCACTAACCAAAGATGATATTGTGTTATGATGCATGACTTTTGCTCGTAGAATTGTATGCAAAAAGTAATCATTGTCATACATCTTTTAAATTTATCCAAAATTATCTGAGCAAAAATTGAAGGTACAACTTTCAGATGTTGTAGCCAAAATAGCCAACAATATAAGGTACAACATCAAGAGAGAAAAGATGAATCACTGAACGATGGATTCAAGGGTTTGATGATAGTCATCAAGGTTTAACCATCAAAGGAGAAGTTCAATGGTTCTGCCGAAACAGATTTAGAGCAAAATCAAGGATTTGATTTGGCTATCAAGCTAAGATCGGTGATAGGGTTCAGACATAACCCAATTCACCTGATTCACAAAAGACTTTCTTAACTCTAAGTTAGCCTAGCAGTTTACGTTGGCTCCTACCACACAAAATCAAAACAGGCATTCAGATACAAGCACATATTTCAGTACATCAACGTAACAACCAAGGCAATCAGGTCAATCCAAGATAACATGATGTATGCACGTTCTACACGTCCTCACAAACAAAAATAACTGCCAAGTAATCTTGGTCTTACGTGGTAAAGTACGGTGGCATCATAATAATACGTCTCTCCCTATATATACTAGTCGTTCTTACGTTCAAGCTTACGTAACGAGGTTAACGTACCTGCAGAAAATCACAATATATATATGTGTTGAACCTTTCATGCCAGCATGTCATGAAAGCGTCCCCAAACATTACTGTTCACTATAGAAACAGCATCTGTACAATTACCGCCGTACAGACAACGTTAACATACGTCGTCGAGACAACGTATTCACGGGGGTACTGCAAAATGCGGGGATATGAACAGCGATCGCCATATCCTGCGCCGAACCATATACTCCCAATGTAGTCAACCGAGGTTGGTACATTGGCAGCATCTCAAGTAGGCCACTGCTTGAGAAACAGCGTTCGGTTCGCATCACCGACGGGAAGGCCAAGCTCCCTCAGTTGGCTGAGGATCCTTACTTCTTACCTCACGATCGAAGATGTCGTTACAGAATGTAAAGTTGGAGTTGTGCATGAATTTAAGTTTTGACAGAAAAGTAATGCTGGTAGTTTAGAGTTATATATACATATACTATAGCCACCTTTAATTCCCTTATAAGCATTACCCTAGGGCTTTACGTACTAAGCTCAATCCTTAACGAATCCAACGCGGCTTTGCCAAACATTTTGTTGGTCATACTTTTATACTGAAAGCATTTTTTAAGGTAAAATGTATCTCCAGGGTAACCTTATAGCTCTGATACCAGCTGTGGCAGAACCAACCTGAATTATACCGGCTCAAGTACGCGAGTCCACCCTAGAGGGCTCCAACGTGCTTCAAACGGTATAATCCCTTGGCCTGTCGGGTAACGTCCCGATAAACCACCGATACACAGGATCAAATAAGGTTACCTCACACGAAGGTGAGTCTAGAGATACAATCACCATCACATTTTACATCACAGAGAATTACATTACAAGAGTTTCCAAAAGAAGTATGAAGTTTCAAATTTAGAGAAAAGATTACAAACTGTAAAGCTAGGGTTAAAAGCAGCGGAAAACATACGCGAAGAATTACAACACGTCGTCAAGGTGGATGTCATGCTAAGCCCGGGCACGACATCACTCGAGATCATCAGTATTGGCCGAGGACGGATCCCTTTCCACGGACCAATCTTCTGGAAGAGCATAGGGCCAAGACAGGGAAGAGTAGGATCTTCAAAGCTTTACCTGAAAAACATAAAACTAGCAAGGCTGAGTATACTAATACTCAGCAAGGCTTACCCGGGATTGGGTATATTTTAGCCCATAGCTAGACTCATGAAGGCATTGTAAAGGCTCTGGGTTTATTTTCAGCTGAAAAGTAACAAAGAGTATGAACTATTTTCAAGTTTTAGCTTTCATCTTCTAGTTGAGTATTTATTCTAGATTAGCACCTACACTAAGCAAGCAAGGTAGTGATTATCATCCATCAAGATTATCCATCATTAGTTCCACTGCTTACTCAATGTGGCAGAAGGGATAAGCAATCTCAATCCTCGTGAGAGGCGGACGATTCGAA